>NW_024063330.1:0-496945 GCF_006381635.1 Hibiscus syriacus | reverse complement strand
CCGTCCTCGTAACGAATTATCCGGTGCTGTTTACGCAGGACAAGAATCATCGGTTCATGTCTTTGGACTGTCTTCACAGAGTGTTGAGATTCTACTTGAATGTTTACGCAGCTAATCAACCTCCAAATCGGATATGGGATTACCTCGATAGTGTAACATCTCAATTGTTAACGATTTTGAGGAAAGGGATGCTAAATCAGGATGTGCAGCATGATAAGCTTGTGGAATTCTGTGTGACTATAGCAGAACATAACCTTGATTTTTCCATGAATCATATGATCTTAGAATTGCTGAAGCAGGATAGTCTAAGTGAAGCTAAGGTTATCGGTTTACGTGCTTTGCTTGCCATTGTGTTGTCACCTTCAACCCAGTATGTTGGCTTGGAAATATTTAAAGGTAATTGATAAGTTTCAGGCATAATTTACTCAAATGGTGATTTTAGTCACTATTTTTTTAGCATTTTAGTTTCTAATATGAATGAGAATTAAATATTGACTAAACTGCTGATGTGTCACATATTATATATAACTTAAAATGATGATGTGATATGTGACATGTCATTCAAAATGATACGTGAAATAATTCATTTTATCTAATGTAATGATATGATATATGTTATGTCACTAGTGGCGGATGCATATGCACTCATACACACGAAATCTAAATTTTCTTCGGTTAGTTACTTATTTTATTAATGATGTCTACACATTTAAATTTTTTGTGATATTAACATATGTATGTCCACCCAGAAAAATATTTCTGGATCCGTCACCACAATCATCTTGGATGACATGGCACGTACCATATCATCTACTTAGGTGATAACATGACATGCCACGTTACTCAAGATGATGATGATGTGGTATTCGTCACATTATCTAAGTGGATGACGTGATATGTGCAATATCATCCAAGATATATGACATACAACACATTAGTAATTACATACATATAAAAATATTATGTCTTACCTTCACCATTATTTAATTAACAATTTCCATCAAAATGAATAATAGCTCATTTTGACATAATAGTGACTTTTACTATGAAACTAATTGTTGTATTATCATACCAATAAGTAGCTCATTTATGTTGTGTGAGCAGGTCATGATATTGCCCACTACATACCAAAAATCAAGGCTGCAATTGAGTCAATAGTAAGGTCTTGCCATAGGACATATAGCCAGGCTCTTCTGACTTCTTCAAGGACCACAATAGGTAAATTCCTTCTACTAAACCTCATTGATTTTAAAACCAGTATTTAACTGACTAAATTGGTTTCTTCAAACATTTACTTCATAAAACATTTGCTTCAAGATTCTTTGCTGCTATGAATGCTAGGCTTCCATTTTTTACTTCTATTTATCTGGATTGCAATGGCTCTTGCCCCATGAATTCTATGCTTTCCAGATGCTGTATCCAAGGAGAAGTCTCAAGGCTACTTGTTCCGGTCAGCGCTCAAGTGTATACCTTACTTGATTGAAGAAGTTGGCCGAAATGATAAGATAACTGAGATAATCCCTCAACATGGGATAAGCATCGATCCCGGTGTTCGAGAGGAAGCCGTTCAGGCGCTGAACCGGATTGTTCGGTTCCTTCCTCATCGTCGCTTTGCAGTTATCCGAGGGATGGCCAACTTCATCCTACGACTACCTGATGACTTCCCTCTTCTGATTCAAACATCGCTGGGGCGATTGTTGGACCTTATGCAGTTTTGGAGAGCTTGCCTGATTGATGATAGATTGGAACTAGATGCTAATGATGCAAAGAGGTTAGTGCGGCACAATTGTGGATTCAAGAAGTCTTCTTTCCATCAACAAGGGGAAGCTCTGGAGTTTCATGCATCGGAGATAGATGCAGTTGGTCTTATCTTCCTTAGCTCTGTGGATACACAGATCCGTCACACGGCGTTGGAGTTATTGCGCTGTGCACGCTCCTTAAGGAACGAGATACGGGACCTTTCACTTTTTGATCAGCCAGATCATACTAGGAGATATGAAGTCGAACCAATATTTATAATTGATGTGCTGGAAGAACATGGGGTGGGATATATTTAGCCTATCATCTCCTGTATGCTACTTACCATTTAGTATATCTCTATGAGGTACTATTTCTGAACTTTAACAACATATTTGCAGGATGACATAGTTCAGAGCTGTTACTGGGATTCCGGTCGTCTGTTTGATTACAAGCGAGAATCTGATGCAATTCCTCCCGATGTGACTCTTCAGTCGATAATATTCGAGAGTCCTGATAAGAACAGGTGGGCGAGGTGTCTTAGTGAGCTTGTGAAGTATGCAGCTGAAATTTGCCCAAGCTCAGTTCAAGACGCAAAGTACGATCAATAACTATGAACTGATTGGATGTCCTGTTGGTAGGTAATATCATCACAAATTTTCTAATCCGCTTTCACTCAGCAGGGTGGAAGTTTTGCAGCGTCTCGCTCATATTACGCCTGCCGAGCTAGGTGGAAAAGCACATCAGTCACAAGATGTAGATAACAAACTGGACCAGTGGCTCATGTATGCTATGTTTGTTTGTTCATGTCCACCGGATAGTAAGGAAGCTGGAAGCATAGTTGCAACAAGAGAAGTTTACCATCTTATTTTCCCGTCTCTGAAATCCGGATCAGAAGCAAACATTGTAAGTAACATGCTTGCAGGTGTTAACTCGAACCCGAAACAAATTTTCTTTCTCCGGTCGATGTGTGTAGCTCAGGGGCACGACGGGTTACGATGTTGTATGATGATTGCATCTTGCGATCTATAGCGCTATCGTTACTACTCTATATGATTCTATGCTTGAAGCTCAAATTGATTTGTTTTCATGTACAATGTAGCATTCTGCCACCATGGCTCTTGGGCACTCACACTTGGAATGTTGTGAGATAATGTTTAGTGAACTCACATCTTTTGTTGAGGAGGTTTCTTCTGAAACTGAAGGAAAGCCAAAGTGGAAGGTATGTGCTTTGTGTGCTAAAAGGATAATTCTAGTTCATGGAACAGTTGTGCTGACTGCTAGTTTTGTGCTGCAGAGTCAAAAACAGACTCGCCGTGAGGATCTTCGGGTTCATATCGCCAATATTTATCGCACCGTTGCCGAGAACATCTGGCCGGGATTCTTGGGGCGAAAGCCTGTGTTTCGTCGCCATTATCTCAGGTTTATCGAGGACACAGCTAAACAGATTACACCGGCATCGGCTGATAGTGTTCTAGAAACGCTACCACTTCGCTATGCACTGGCTTCTGTTTTAAGATCTCTATCCCCCGAAATCGTGGACTCGAAAGCAGAGCGGTTCGATGTTAGACACAGGAGGAAACTATTTGATCTTCTTTTATCCTGGTGTGATGAAACGGGAAGTTCATGGGGAAAAGATGGTGTTAGTGACTATAGACGTGATGATCGAAACAAGGCTTTGCAACACAGGTCGAAAGATTCTTCGGACAGAATTTCGTTCGACAGAGAATCAACTGAACAAATAGAGGTAATCCAGTGGGCCTCTATGACTGCTATGGCTTCACTACTCTATGGTCCTTGTTTTGATGACAATGCTAGAAAAATGAGCGGCAGAGTTGTATTTTGGATTAATAGTTTGTTCAATGAGCCTTCAGCCAAGGCCCCATATGGCTACTCGCCTGACCTGAGAACTCCATCTTATTCCAAATACACAGGAGATGGGCGCGGAACTGCGTTTCGTGATCGGAATAAAAGTGGCCATCATCGTGTTGCTCTAGCCAAATTAGCTTTGAAAAATCTTCTTCTTAATAATTTGGATCTCTTTCCTTCTTGCATTGATAAGGTATGTCACTTTGTATTATGCACCTTTATATTAAGCACATTTCTCTTATGTTCATGGACTGCAGCATCATCCTATAGGCCTATATTTATGTATTTTAATCATTTCACTTCATGATTTTCAGTGCTATTTCTCTGATCCTGCTATAGCTGATGGTTACTTCAGCGTACTGGCCGAGGTCTACATGCGACAAGAGATACCGAATTGTCAAACTCAAAGGCTCTTGAGTCTAATCCTCTACAAGGTAGTGGATCCATCTAGACAAATCCGTGATGATGCCCTTCAGATGCTTGAAACACTCTCGGTACGTGAATGGGCTGAAGATGGCATCGAAGGATCAGGTAGCTATCGAGCTGCTGTCGTTGGTAATCTCCCTGATTCGTACCAACAGTTCCAGTACAAGCTCTCATGCAAATTAGCCAAAGACCACCCTGAGTTGAGCCAACTTCTCTGTGAAGAGATCATGCAGAGACAACTTGACGCTGTCGATATAATCGCTCAGCATCAGGTGTTAACGTGTATGGCTCCATGGATTGAGAATCTGAATTTTTGGAAACTCAAGGACTCGGGTTGGAGTGAAAGATTATTAAAAAGTCTTTACTATGTGACATGGAGGCATGGTGATCAGTTTCCTAATGAAATCGAGAAACTCTGGAGCACAATTGCCAGCAAGCCCCGGAACATTAGCCCGATTTTAGATTTCTTGATTACAAAAGGAATTGAGGATTGTGATTCAAACGCCTCTGCTGAAATAAGTGGTGCTTTTGCCGCGTATTTCTCGGTTGCCAAGCGAGTAAGTTTGTATCTAGCACGTATATGTCCACAACGGACTATTGATCATCTAGTTTATCAGCTGTCTCAGCGGATGCTGGAAGATAGCATTGAACCGATTCGACCAGTTGCAAACCGGGCTGATGGCAATGGAAATCTTATCTTGGAGTTCTCTCAGGGGCCTGCAGCTGTCCAGATTGCATCTTTTGCAGACAGCCTGCCACATATGTCTCCGTTACTCGTCCGTGGTTCTTTTGATGGTCCGTTAAGAAATTCTACCGGAAACCTGAACTGGCGTCCACCTGGAGTTGCAGGACGAAATTCCTCAAGCCCACTAATTCCCATGCCTCCTGAACTAGGCATTGTTCCAGGAAGTGCAGGCAGGTCAGCTCAGCTCCTTCCAGGATTGGTAAACATGCCAGGGCCTTTAGGAGGAGTTCGGAATTCCACGGGAAGTTTACGAAGCCGCCATGCTTCCAGGGATAGTGGAGATTACCTAATCGACACTCCAAATTCCGTTGAAGAGATAATGCACACTGGGGTTGGTATGCTTGGTGTCAATGCTAAAGAACTCCAATCAGCTTTGCAAGGGAACCAGCAGCACTCAATGACTCGTGCAGATATAGCACTGATTCTACTTGCAGAAATTGCATATGAGAACGATGAAGACTTCCGCGAGCACTTGCCTCTGCTGTTTCATGTCACATTTGTTTCAATGGATAGCTCTGAGGATATTGTATTGGAGCACTGCCAGCATTTGCTTGTTAATCTACTATACTCTCTTGCGGGTAGGCATTTGGAGATGTATGAGGTTGAAAACCACGATGGAGAGAACAGACAGCAGGTTGTTAATCTGATCAAGTATGTTCAGTCAAAGCGAGGGAGCATGATGTGGGAGAATGAGGACTCGACGGTTACGAGGACCGAGCTTCCTAGTGCTTCACTTTTGTCTGCCCTTGTTGAGAGTATGGTTGATGCAATCTTCTTCCAAGGAGATCTTCGCGAGACTTGGGGAGTAGAGGCGCTCAAATGGGCTATGGAGTGCACTTCCAGACATCTTGCCTGCCGTTCTCATCAGATATATCGTGCATTACGACCTAGTGTGACGAGTGATACGTGTGTATTACTCCTTCGTTGTCTACATAGATGCTTGGGAAATCCGGTACCTCATGTCCTGGGCTTCATTATGGAGATTTTACTGACACTGCAGGTAATGGTTGAGAACATGGAGCCAGAAAAGGTGATACTCTACCCACAACTCTTTTGGGGTTGTGTGGCAATGATGCACACAGATTTCATTCACATCTACTGCCAGGTCCTCGAGCTTTTCTCACGTGTGATTGATCGTTTATCGTTTAGGGACAGAACGGTTGAAAATGTTCTCCTTTCCAGCATGCCTCGGGATGAGCTAACTAATATCGAAACTTGTGAATTCCAGCGGATGGATTCTAGGGTCTATGACTTGCCAGTAATCGGAGGCAATCTGCCAGCATTCGAAGGAGTGCAGCCTCTTGTACTTAAAGGGCTTATGTCCACTGTAAGTCATAGTGTAGCAATTGAGGTCCTCGCCCGCATCACAGTGCACTCATGTGATTCCATTTTCGGGGATCACGAGACAAGACTGCTGATGCACATTACAGGGTTACTTCCCTGGATTTGTTTGCAGCTCAGCAAATACCCGTTGGTCGGACCGGGTTCTCCACTCCAACAGCAGTACCACAAAGCCTACTCTGTTGCTTTCAACATCTCGATTTGGTGTCAAGCGGAATCATTGGAAGAATTATCTACCGTGTTTATGGCCTACTCCAGAGGTGAGATCAAAAGCATCGATAATCTCCTTGCCTGCGTATCGCCATTGTTATGCAACGAATGGTTCCCGAAGCACTCAGCCCTGGCTTTCGGACACTTGCTAAGGCTACTGGAGAGAGGTCCGGTCGAGTATCAGCGTGTTATATTGCTCTTGCTCAAGGCATTGCTGCTGCACACTCCCATGGACACGGCTCAGGCCCCTTTCATGTATGCCATTGTATCCCAGCTAGTGGAGAGCGCTCTGTGTTGGGAGGCACTGAGTGTATTAGAAGCTCTTTTTCTGAGTTGTGGTTCATTAACTGCTTTGTACTCATACGATCCCGGGCTGTTCGAAAATGGGACGGATGATAGGCTGCTAACTCCGCAGACCTCTTTCAAGGCTCGAGGCGGGCCTCTGCAGTATGCTTTCGGAGCAGGTTCCGTGATAGGTTCAATATCAGCCACCGAGTCGGGTATGACACCTAGAGAGGTGGCTTTGCAAAACACTCGGATGATCCTAGGGCGGGTGCTCGACAACTGCGCCTTGGGGAGACGGAGGGAATATAGAAGGCTGGTGCCTTTTGTGACCACAATCGGAAACCCATATCCGGCTGCAGGCTTACACGTATAATTTAACTTCTTGCACCTTTTTTCCCCTTTCATCTGCTAATAATGTAGAATGTTTCAGTTTATTAGAAAGTGTAAGCATTCCATGCCTTTATTTTGATAATTGTCTGTAAATAGGCATGAAATAAACCTGCAATTGCAGAACGATGAAAAATTTAATCTTTTGTCCATAGGATAACAAGCTTACATCTAACTTTAATGAATAAACTTGTGTTCTATGCTATATTATTCAATGAATAAGTTTGACTGGTTAATACACTTTGCTTCCAACATATGAAATGCCTTCACGAAAACACATTCTCAGCGACAGACACAGGATTTTAAGTTGCGGGGTAAACTTTGAACTTATAAAATTTCAAGAGGGACGAACTTGAGCTTATAAAAGTTTTAGGGGGGCGAAAATAAATTTTTAATAGAAAATACATAAGAAAATCTAAAATATATAATAATTTTATATTTTTAAGAGAGCGACCGCACCCACTCGCTCTCCCTAGGACCTAGGTCCATCCTAGCGTATTCTAGTCATCGATAATACGATTTTATTAATGTTTCGGATTCAACAGATGAGATGGAAGGGGAAGAAGGAAGCATAGATATTCCCAGAAGTGACAGAAATCTGCAAATCTGTTCAGCCTCCAACCTGCACATCTGCTCATTCAATTAAGGGTTTACTTCTCAAGAGCTATGTTTTCTGAACTATCAATTTTGCGTAACGTACCAATATTAACATATGTATTCGACGCGTATTCAAAAGAGGTTGTAAGGCCCAAAATTTCGGCTAGGTTCATCATTTGTCTCGAACAGTTTTCGACACTAGACCAATCAAAAACATCAACTTTAGTAGCAATATTTCGTTCATATAGGCGAAGTTAAAGATGACATAAGGATCTATCAATCCGCAAAGAATTAGGCCAATGTTATATTCTTGGCAGGTCAGTGTACCAAAAGGTTCTCTATGCAACCTTAAGGCAAAACTTGATGTTGGGTTTCCCCCAGGTGCAGTGTATGATATTTTAACTGATCCTGATAGCAAGAGTATTCTCGGAGACTATCTCAGTTCGTGTTATTGTGGATCAAAACCGAGAAGATCACTCAGTAAGGATTTTCCTTTTCCGAGCACTTAGTTCTTGGTTCTAAAGATGATGGTAACAAATGAAATTCGAACAAGTAAACAAGAGATTCATAAAGAAGTTTGACGGCAAAGGATGGATTGGATCGAAGGTGAGCTTGGACCAACTGGTTCTACCGGCCATTGTCCATCCCCCACCCGTTGATTGGTATCTATGGGGTATAACTACCAAGACCAGTAGACCACTGAAATGCTGATCGATGATCTACTTCTGAAGCTGTTAGACTCACAGGTAGCCGTCGCCCATCGATCTAACTCCAGAAATTCGAACAAGGAGCTTAGCTTATCTAATGAAATAAACGAACAAACCTGATTGAGCAGATATGCAACATTAAAGAAAAATGGAATTTTTCTAAGGAGAAATGCAAAGCAGCATCATACGAAGCATTACATCCAACCAAATAAGTATTTTAGTTACATTATACAACCACACGATCCTACCTATTATGGTCATCACCGAAAAGCAGAGACGCGTGACAACAACCCAACTGTCACGGTCGAAAAACAAGAGCGAAAGGATAGTGGCAGTGGTAGTAATAATAATAACTGAAAAAAATATAATATTCACCCATGCATCCAGAATTTTTAATACTGCAAAACACCTTAGGGTGCGTTTGATTCACGGAATGCTAGATTACCAGTGTGAATAAAAGATTACCAAGAAATAAAAATTATTGGAAATGTTATATTTTGTGCTTGGTTGGTTTAGCAAGAATGTAAGATTACCGTGTTTGGTTAAAGGAATAAAAGATTATTGGAATGTATATTTAACCAAATTATCCTTATTAAATATTTCTTTTTTAACAAGTTAAAAAATATTTATATATTTTCTTTAAAAAATTTAAATTCATAAAATTTATATAATTTTTTTTACAAAATTGAAAATATAAAAAAGGTTTAATGAAAGGGTAAAATTTTATATTTTTAACCCCTGAACTTCATATAAAATTTTAATTATAGTTTTTTTTTGTAAATCTAAAATAATTTAAGGATAAATTTGTAATTTAACCTTCGTAAAATTTTTATTATTCAATGACAGAATAAGGATATTTTTAAAAGAAAAAAAAATTTAAGGACATTTTAGTCTAAAACGCCGGTAATCCAACAATACATAAGAAAATGGAGGTAATGACATTCCCGATAATATACCTCAAAAATCTACTATTAATAATATAAGATTACCGGGAATGACATTCCCGGCCAACCAAACGGGGGAATGTAGATTTCATTCCCATAAAAATTTCACATTCTCCCAACCAAACACACCCTTAATGACTTCAGGCCTGCAAAAAATGCACGTGAACATAAGAAAACAGTAAAACTATCCATAAAGATAAAATGGTGCAAATTTATCTTCCTGCCTTGTTAACTATGTTGTTGGAGAGCCAATCCAGACCCTCATAAAGCCCTTCACCAGATGTTGCACAGGTGCTCTGGATGTACCTGAGAAAACGAGCGAGGTGCGCCAGTGGTAATGAATGAGAAGCTAGTAACTAAAGCAAGAAAACACAATGCAAAAAGCTTACCAGTTCCGGTTTCGAAGAGAGTTAAGACCCAGCTTATCAGTTATTTCAGCAGCATTCATTGCATTTGGAAGATCCTGCTTGTTTGCAAATACAAGTACTACCGCATCTCGCAGCTCATCCTGAAAATGATTTAGTTAACGAACTAGGTTAACCATGACAATAAGGCAAAATTAAACTGAAAGCAGAAGATTCAACTCATGCTCCCAAGTTTACCCTCAATATTCTAGTACCTTTCTGTTTAGAATAAATGTAAATGTAAATGTAAAGTCACTACATTAAACTAGTTTTGAATAAATATCCGGAACAAAAACAGTAGCATAGACCATACAGACAAATTTCATTGAAAATGACCGTTAGCTTCTTAAAGTTGTAGTTTCATACATGTCTTTCAACACCCACATTCACTCAATTGCACTTGTGCAATGGTCATTACAATTGATAGCTCAAATAGCATGGAGGAATCAAGTCATTTATGCTAGGAATATCTTAAAAAAGTGCTAACAAATCAAGAATCTTTGACTACTAGGGGCAAGACAGTGGAATCTAACCACCATTGAGGATCCTTGACCCTTGAGCATTATACTACGCTACCATTTTGCTTCTGTATGGCTAATTAAATCTAATACTTATGATGGTAGAGCTAGAAAAAAAGCACCCAAAGCCACTTATAACTGCAATACAATTCAAGCATAAATAATAACCATGGAAACAAATGTGGTTTAAAACGAAACTAGCATAACTCATTCAACATTCTATGCAATTCATCCCTAGCCTCAACAACACGGTCTCTGTCATTGCTGTCAACCACGAAGATGAGACCCTGTGTATTCTGGAAGTAATGCCTCCACAGCGGACGAATCTGCATGATTAATATGGAAAAGCTAGGGCATTATTGATTAGCCATTACTTGGATGTCACAATATGTAAAGATCATTAACAATTACCCCGTCAAAAATTAAATAATAATTTGCAACATTGCTGAAATAAATGCATAAAAGGAAAAAAAACCCGTACCTTGTCTTGGCCACCAACATCCCACACGGTGAAACTGATGTTCTTATATTCCACAGTCTCGACATTAAATCCTGCAATGTAAAAAACATGACTAGTTAACATAAAGAATGAGCATGGATAAATAAATCACACACATGATGATAATCAAATTACAATATAAAACATTAACATTATGTTCCGGAGACTAGACGTCACATGTTCCAAAGCTAATTCTTCATCTTGGATCTAAAAAATTTATAGATGTAACTTGTTTGCATTTGATTTATACATATTTCAATTCCAAGTCTCTAAGTCCAACATCACAAATAACAATAATGATATAGCAATTACGAAGGGGAAAAAAGAGAGAATATTTTACAGGAATCACATGCTCAACTTACCAAATGATACAAAACCTGAATGAAAATATATTATCTAAGATGCAACTAAAGCTCCAAGGATCAAGAAAATTAAAATCTAAAAAGAAAAGGCAGCAAAGGGACCCAGCAGATTACGTATTTTGCTAGCTAACCTTGCCCATGAAATACAAGGCACAGACATTCCCTAAAAAAGTGCAAGCAGCCAATAACAACAGAGGAATTACGATGGTTCTAATATAGAATTAAAGATGACCACCAAAACCAGATATTAAGAAAGAAAAAAAGATTCGAAAGAGGTCTCACCAATGGTTTGGATAGTGGTAACAATTTCTCCAAGCTTAAGTTTGTACAAGATGGTGTCTTACCAGCTGCATCAAGACCCACCATCATAATCCGCATCTCCTTCTTGGCAAAAAGCCGGCTAAAAAGCTTTGCGAATGACAGCCCCATTTCTCGTCCTTAATTGCTAATCCCTTAATATATGAAAATGCACATATATCATCTCCAAAAGAAGGGGGGGGGGGGGGAAGGGAATAACTTTAGCCTACCATTTCCTTATCAATAAACAAATTTCACGTAAATATAACAAACAGAGGTGCGAAGAATCAATGTCAATGTGTAATTTTCATGTTTACATTGAGAACTCAAATATACATACATACATACACACGAACGCATACATATATGCAGAGAAAGGCAAATAGCAGATCTAGACTAATTCATGATGCACACACAAAAGAAAAAAAATTCAGATCAGATAGGAAAGCAACAACATTTCTAAAAATTCAAGGGGCAATGCATGACGAAATCAAGCATTTCCAAGCCACGAATCATCCATTCTTAACCAGCGAGTTTAAAGAACAAGGAAACGATTTTCATCGAAGCTTCACATCTAAAACAAAGAGAGAAACTCCGGTGAAAAGCGCTTTGAATTGATTTGTTTACATGCATCGCTTGCGAAAGCGAACAGCTTGAGAGAGATTTGAATGGCTATACCTTTGAGGGATACGCGGTTTTGAAATTGGATTCGATCTCAGAAGCAAACGGAAGAAAGAGAGAAATTAGAGACCAACGCCAATTGGAATAAGAACTCAGAAATGCCCATTGGGATTATTTGTTGGTTTATTTTTAGGGTATATTACTCGTTTTTTCACTTTAATTTACTATATCTCTCATTTTACTCACCGTACTTTTAAGATTTTCAACTTGATCACTAAATTTTAGACATTAAATTTTTTTATTACTCAACCGTTATCTTTTTAACTCGTGACAATTTTTATTAAATTTTAATCAATTAATATTTTATTAATATAATTTATAGATATTTTATTATCCATCAACACCCACTCATCTCCAACACCCACTCATCTTCAACAACCACTCATCTTCAACACCCATTCATCTTCTACACCCAAGCCACCCAAACTTTAAACGCTTACAAATGAGCCAATGGGGGAAAAACAGGGGCACTGACAGGATCAAGCATAGCAGTATCAGGGTGGGCAAAACAACTTGATTGTGTATATGATTGAGAAATTCCATGTGAGAAGCATTGATGCATCTCAGACATTCAACATTGCAGCTGCTTCCACCAGTTTACTTCCCATGGTTGCTGTAATCCTTGCTGATTCTTTCCTAAGTTACTATATTGTCACCTGGATGTGTTCTCTCTCTCGATCCTGGTAAACCATTTCTTTCGTTTCTCGTTCCCATTCTTTGATTTTCTTAAGTTTTCATGTCCGACGATTATGTTCGATGCATATTCGGATATGATCCTCCAAATATTTGAAGAATCCGAGCAATATTACTCACTCTTTGAAGCAAATTTCCTACCATCATTTGGTCGGCGATGAGACTGGAACTATACAATTTCCGATGAGCCTTCAAACTTTTGGAAGATGAGAAAGTTCTCGGTGAAAACTTGGGGTTGAAGAACAACTTTTTGAGTGTTTAAAGTTTGGTCCTTTGCAGTGGTAGATACTAAGGAAGCAACGGATGATGTGAGTATTAGAAGGGAGAAGAGAGATTTTGAGCACTGAAGGTGATGATATTGACGGTATAGAAGATGAAAGGGTGTTGAAGATGAGTGGCTTGGGTGGTGGGATATATATATAATATTAATTAATTAAAATTTAATAAAAATTATCACATCATGATTAAAAAAATAACAGTTGAGTAATTAAAAAAGTATATATATAAAATTTAGTGAACAAAATAAAAAATTAAAGATACTTTCCCCACACGCAAATAACGAAGTTACCCCGTGTAAATTTTTGCATACCTCCAGTCAGTTATCAACACGTCAATATTGTTTCGGGTAAACTATCTATTTAGTACATAGACTATCAGTTTTTATGTTTTAATATCTAAACTTTTAATATTTTCAAAATCATACTTAAAGTTTAGTTTTTATTTTATTTAGTACTCCACCCGTCCGCCGTTAAAAATTTTAGTTTCTGTTTTATTTTAGTATCTCATTCAAAAAATTTTAATGTTAAGTTTAAAAAAATTTAAAATTCAGATACTAAAACGAACCAAAACTAATAGTTTAGATACTAAACGTATTAAGTTTTTAACGATGATGTATGAAAATGAAATTAAAACTAAACATAAAGTATGGTTTTGAAAAAGTTAGGTATTAAACTGAATCAAAACTGATAATTTAAATTTAAATATGTAGTTTACCCATTCGTTTTAGGATTGCGTCCAACCTAAGACTAGGGATGGCAGAATGACCACCGATTATATATATATATATATATATATAATATTTTTTTCGGGGATTTTTTTGGGTTCGGGTTCGGGCAAGGTATCCCCGCCCCGATTATATATATATATATAATATTTTTTATTTTTTATATATTAATTATATATATAATATTTTATATATTTTATATTAATTATATATATAATATTTTAATATTTCGGGTCGGGTTCGGAAAAGGGGCAAAAAAATCTCCGACGGATGTTTCGATAAAAAATTCGATGGGGATCGAGTCGGAGACGGGGACGGGGACGGGACGAGCAAAACTTGCCCCGAACCCGTCCCGTTGTCATTCCTACCTAAGACCTACCATAATCATATATCGTAAATTATATAATGTAACTCAATTATTAGTAATATTATATATGGATCCTTATATTTCAAAAAATTACAAACGGGTCACTTGTTTAATCAATAAATTACACCGTCATCCCGGTTACCTCACCCCCTCAGAATTTAGCCTTGATCGTTTAGTCCCTATTTATTTACTCAATTTCTTTTGAATCCATAGTTTTTAAGAACATGTGTTAGTATGTACGTGATCTGAACTACTACTTGATTGACCGATTCATTGTCACATATGAAGAACAAAGGGAATACATATTATATATTGATTTTATTGTTGCACATGTAATGGATAATACATTTGTATAATATCCCACACAAAGTTCAGCAATCAGCACACATCACGATCAGGTCGGACTCTGTTGTTTAACCGCTTGCCAGTCTTCGAACAACCACCGTTTAGCGGCACCGTCGGGGTGGTCAAGTTCATCTCACCGGAAGCTTTCCGACAATACGGTGCATTATCGAGGGTTGATTTCTTTCCCGATGGATTTAGATCGATGGCATTTAAATTTACGCCCGTACATGGAACACTGTCGCTGCAAGCTAAGTACACTGGTTTTACCGTGTATGTTCCGTATATATTTCCAAAAGTGATTCCCGATACATTTCTTTCTGTCCTTTACGTCGCAGTAGAATTGATTGATCACGATCGGACGTCTGACACAGGACACATTTATGTTCGAGAACTGGACATTGCAAACCGAGCCGGATCTGCCCTGCAAATATAGTCTGAGATTATATTATCCGAAGCCGGTCTTGAATTTAAAAGCCGGCTTAGCACATCTTACACGTACATATTATCTGCCATGTCTTTATTCGGGCATCGTTCGTGAGTTATGTATGGAGATATTGATGACGATTGTCAGAATCGTCTTTCTATTGGATTTAAAATTGGATTACGATTTGAATTAATTAGGTTAGAGTTACTATTGATCATTTTAAAACGAATTTAGGTGGGTCGAACACCATCTTACCTGATCTGCGTTTTACCAAAAACGTACCGGGTTCGGGAGCCGGTTACGATCAAGGAAGGATTAACACCCTTGAACTGCCCTTTCGATACCAATTAATTTGTCAGTTGTCTTTAATTACGAAAATTAAAAATTTAAATTGAAAATTAAATATATGGTTCGAATTATTTACCTTAGATTGATTGAAATTGCTAAAAATAGGTCGAAAATGTTAGGAAAAAAAATTAAATAAATATTTGAAATAATAAAAAAAAAAAGAGAAAAATCGAAAGGGGAACCAAATATATATATATATATATACTAAATAAATCAAAAGAAAGGGAAAAATTAAAAAGAAGAAAATAATAAAAGGACAAATCAAAAGGAGGGAAAAATAAAGAATAAATAAAAAATAACAAAAGGAAAATAAATCGTAAAAAACAATAATAAAGTAAAAAAAGATGTTTAAAAATAATATATATATATATATATATAATAAAATAAAATGTGTAAGAACATGAAGGACTAAAAAGTAATTAACCTTAAACATTCATGCCAAATTAGTGACCAAAACAGAAGATATGCAAATATAAGAGTCAAATTCGAATATTAACAAAAAACATGCAATATAAGAAGCAGGGCTAAAATATAAATGCTAGAAATTTAATGCTCAAAATAAAATAAATTAAAAGTTCAATCTATGGCTAGAAATCAGCATTACAAGGGATGAGGGACCTGTGCTGCGATAAACCCCTAAGCAAAATTACGAGCCACTCCTCCATCGAAACTACGTCGTTTCGTGGGGACTATATAAGGCCAAATTCACCCCTCTCATTTTTCTCTCATTTTACTCTCTCTCTAAGATAAACATGCTCTGGCTTCTCTCTAGAGCCATCCCCACTGAAACCCCTCAAAATACTCCTCTCAATGTCCTCAACCTAAAACCGAAGCCCAAACACCCAAAAAATACCCCCACCGACGTAGATCTAAGCCAAAAGTCTCGACCTTTTATCTTTCCGCTTCTGTTCTCGCCGTTTGGTCTTTGTGCTTCGTTGCTTTACTTGATCTCTCGGTTTTACTGTATTTTCGATGCTCGATGATGTGGTGTTCGTTTGGTTGTTGGTATTTTTATGTGTGTGGTTTCGATGCTTATGTATGCTCTCAGTTTTGGTTTGCTTGTGTTGATGTGTTTGTGTTGGATCTCCTGATGATGGTGGTTTTGTGTTGTCCCCTCAGTTCTGTCCCCTGTGATGTGTTTATACAGCCCCGATGAGGACTGTTTCCGATGATGTGGGGGGGTGGTTCTCGTATGTTTCGGGCCTGATGTTGTTCGTGGTTGGCCGGTCATCCCCGCATGGGTCAGTCCCGAGAATTTCGGTCGGAAAATTCGACCGTTTGGGCGTGCTTGACCCCCGTACGACGCTGTGTTGACTGATATCATTTAGGGTTTCCAAACCTAACCAAGTTAGATCATGCCCATTCTTATTGGACTGCGTTTGGACTCTGACCTTGACTTGTTGGACTAGAAACATACCTGAAAATAAAATTAATAAAAATAAATAATAATAATAATAATATTATATATATATAAAATATTTTTCCAAAAACCTATATAATATATATTTTCAAAAGTATTTTAAAATTATATATTATATATTTTAAAAAAAATGTTTTCAAAATTATATAGTTTTCAAAAATATTTTTAAAACTATATATTATATAAGTTTTCAAAATGATTTCAAAACTATATAATATATATATGTTTTCAAAATGTTTTAAAAACTATATATATTTTCAAAATGTTTTAAAAACTATATAATATATATATTTTCAAAAGTGTTTTAAAAACTATATAATATATAAATGTTTTCAAACTATATATTATATATATATTTTAAAAATATTTTTCAAACTATATATATATATATATATATATATATAATAGGACAAAAATAAGTGTCTACAAAGATGATGTCCGAGACACACTCTTTGGTTTCCTTCTCTCCCAAGCTTCCAATGCTGATTCCATGCCGCGGTCCACATCGTACATCTTCAACAGTTACGTTCGAGCATCCTGCTATGATGGAAACACAATCATCCCCTGCACCAATTATTAGCTTAGAGTTCACTTCAGAGCTGATTAATTCTGTTCAAGAACTTGCTTCCTGCTGAAGCAACATGAGATTTACAAGGACCCCAACGTCTTACTTTGTTTTGTCGACAAATGCCGTACCGAAGCAATGTTATTTACTAGCAAGAATGATCGGAATAACTACCGCAGACAAGATTACTCGAACGAATTCGCACATGCATGGAGTTTGACAGCAGGATTCCATCCGTGTTTGGACTGTCCGGAGGAGATGAGGCAGTCACATCTTTCACCTCGACTCCCCTGCAATTTTCGAACTTGAGATGGCACCGAGGACTGTTTAGAATCGTTATGCCCTCGACTTTCACGTCGGAGCTCCCGTAAAACCTCAGCGCCTGTGCAATAGCAAGACAGATATTTGGTTTGAATAGGGAAGAGGTTAAGCAATGAGGACTGTTGGGAAATAAGCCTAACCAAATAAATATTTGGTTTGAATTATCCACATGCACTGTATGAACTTTCAACTAGAATGAGGTCCCCAAACTATAACCTCTGTTTCTAATTAGTCCTTAAATTTTAAGTCATTTTATATCAATCCCAAAACCATTGACCCCTTCTAAACTGTCTCCCAAACTATCAATTGCAAATTCATTGAAAACAAACATGCTGTGCTTGTGGCTAAACCCTATTGGCATAAACGAAAACAAGACAAATCACATGTATCCAACCTAATTTTCATAATACCAATTAAATGAAATTGATAAAAAAAAATTACCTAATTTTTGAAAAACCAACCAAAGCCTAACAGGTATAATTACTTGTGTAGTAATATTTGGAAAATATAACAGCAATATATAACACTGTAAAATCAATAAAAAATAGTTAAAAAAAAACTGTAAGAAAAATGCATAGGGGTAGACCCAAAAAGAAACTGTTATTTATATGTTATTTTAGATTGATCTAAAACTGTAATATTTAACTGAATTTTACATATCCTTGCTATATTGTATGGATGAATTCCAATGCAGCTTATGCATATAACAATAATGAAATTCGCAATTTCCCCCCAAAAAAAAAAATTGACTCGTGACTCGAACCTCCTCGGGCCTCTGCTGTTGTAGTTAACCCTTGTACAGTAATCATATGGCATCAGTAATGATATGCCTATAGGAGTTTAGAGTTCAGTGTGAATAATACGATCTCCGGTGGATTCAGCAAGCTCGGCATCGTCTTTCTGATTAGTGGAACTAGTGCCTTTGTCGTGCGAACTGAGGCAGTCCGCTGAAGGATGCACAATCCCGTAGCCGAATCCTTGTGCGGAGTTGCAGTAGGCCTCAACTGTGCCATCCTTCCTCTCTAAGTTTACATTGCCCAGGACTAAATTTTTACAGGGAACAGAATCGCTGCAGGCAAATTTGATTGCTTCCTTGCTCTTCGTCGTCCCACTAATGTTTCGGTACATAATCTGGCTTATTTCCACTGCTGATGTCTAAGAACAACAAAGAAAAAATGTGATCAGTGTTCTAATTGGATGAAAGAATCTCGCAAGAATCGGGACTGATGCGATCGTTATACAGATACAGAGAAATTTAGAAGTGCCAGGAAATAACTTGGATGCTGCACCTGGTTTTGGCAGGCTTTTGGGGAATCACAGTAGAATTGATCGATAATGATGGGGTTAGAAACATCTTCCATTCTCACGTTTTCGAAACGCACGCCACGGACGTAACCGGAACCACCCTTTATCGAAGGAACACAAAGAGGCAGATGTCATTCTCAAACCCGAAGTGTCTCTAAATGAAATATCTTGACATGTCATCAAAATAATACCTGCCAAGTTTTGATCCTGACACCATTTGTGGTCTCCCTGAGGAATGCTGTATCCAATACCACCTTTGTGACAATACCTGTTGAGTTACCCTCCCCAAGGCTTCCAATGCTAAGATGCCAAATTTTTCATAAAATAAAAACAAAAAAGAAGAGAAGTAAAACATAAATCAGTTTAGATTGTAGGGAAAGGAACAGCAAAAAAAGCACTATGTTGAGCAGATCGGGAAACACTCCGTTAAATTAGTCGATCGAATCTAACTGGAAGTTTGGAATACACCTGACTCCATGTCCTGGTCCACAATATATTCTCTTCATCTTGATAGTAGATGAACCACTGACAATCGATATGCAATCATCACCTGAATTTCATACAGACAGTCACCATGAATATTTAGGCAGTCGGTATGCATGCATGAAATAATTTCTATTATCATTTCTTAATGAAATCCTCTCAGGCATTATCTAGACTTTGTTCGGTTGGTGTTTTTGTTTTTCCAACTGGAAAGCGTAAAGAAAATCTTTAAAATGGACTAAGAACTAGCGAAAAGGTTTAAGAACCTGTTCCTATTTTGCAGTCTTGAAGAACAACATTAGTCGATTTAGTGATGTGGATCCCATCAGTGTTTGGGCTGTCTCCAGGACACGAGACTTTAACGTCATATACTTGAACTGATTCGGACTTGGAAATGATGAAATTCATCTGTTGGCTGTTCTGAATAGTAAGGCCTTTCACCTTAATAGATGAACTTGAATCTATAGTCAGTGCCTGCAACAGACTCACACGTTAAATCTAATTTAAGATGCATCACTAGTTCAAATGCACAGCTACCGCGTGCTACTTATCGGAAGCACGAGTTCTTTAATCGTGGATAAAGATCCTTACTGTCGGTGCCCCTCTGCAAGGCTGCCAAAGAAAAAACCAAAAAAGATGAACTATAAGTCACATTTGCATTTATTTGAGTTGTAACTTGAGCATGAAGGAATCTATAGAGAG
Source organism: Hibiscus syriacus (assembly GCF_006381635.1). NCBI lineage: Eukaryota > Viridiplantae > Streptophyta > Magnoliopsida > Malvales > Malvaceae > Hibiscus > Hibiscus syriacus. Next base: position 476,960 of record NW_024063330.1, on the reverse strand, counting down.
AATCCTGAGCAATTACATTTGACTTGTTCTTTTTGCAAGAAGCTGCCCACCATTTGCTGCCTGATCCATCGATAACCCCATTTCCTTGGAATGACACTCCCTGCAGCTTGGAAAAATCAAGCCATTGTCTAGGAAGATCCGAGTCCCAATTCTTAGGTTCATCTGGGGCCACTATGGTTCCATCAATCTGTACAATAACAATAATGGTTCTAATATAATACCATTTAATCTATAACGTAGATAAAGATAAGTGAGATGTTGTTTCCGTATGTGTTTAATTTAATTCACATCGACACTTACCTGAACAACCAGCTTATCTGCACATGGCCCCTTAAACCTTGTAGCATTAACTAAATAACGGCGCCCAGGCGGAACTAGTAGAACAGATTTTTCAGTAGAGCAGGCTGTGTCCCATGCTTTTCTAAAAGCCTGTTGATGTAAACATTTCCAGTTCATCAACTGAGAAATTAGCTTCCTTTTATGACAATGAAAATACATACGGTCATACAGTAATATACACCAAGCATGAATTTCGAGACAGATCAAATGCTTAATCCAGTAAAAAATAATCTTAACAGCATACACATACACACACAGATATATAATCCTTGAAAGATTTATGTTGTTCTAGGAGAATCATGAAGGTAATTTGCAAGGGAGTAGAGGGAAAAAACATATACCTCGGTGTCATCGGAAACTCCATCTCCAACTGCATTAAAGCTATCCACATTCACAAGAACCTTATCACCATGTTGACTTGTCCAAGAGGACTCTAAAAAGTCTGTATCTTCTTCTTCCAAGTCCAAGTCTTCAAGCTCTTCGAGTATGTTAAAGTTGTCATGTACCATGTTACCTGCAACCCCATACACCGCTATCAGCAAACCAAAGAAGGAAACAAGGAACAATTTAGCCATGATTCGTGTTCTTTTTTTTCCCTGTTAAAGATTGATTGAGTTGTATAAATTGTATAAATGCAATAAGATATAAGTTTAATTTATATATGCAGATTAGTTTTGGAAATGAATGGTTTTGTGGGCTATATGGCTTGGCTTAAAAGTAGATGAAGGTGCTACATTTTCTATATGCCTACACTTAAAGTACAAGGGAAATATTACTTTTATGTTCTTTGCTTTACTCTTCAACCAGTTGACAAAATGAACCAGACAATATGTTCAAGGATTCAGTATACATCTCTCAACCATAGAAGTAGATAAAGTAATCAGCAAAGGAATATATATATATATATATATAACTCAATTTTGTAAATCTAAAAATGAAACATCACCATGCATGCATCTTCGTACAAACGCCAAAGTTATCTTAGTACTCTCATACGCTGACAGATAGACATCTCTCAACGTCACAACACATTCCATACATAAAGGTGTAATTTGTAAATGAACCGAGCTTGAATGAATAAGGTTGTGCTTGTGTTGTTTGTTTGTTTATGATGGTCTACATGTTTGGTTCGTGATCGTTTGTTCGTAAACAAATCGAACACACCTCCGAAGATCATCCGACAACAAACCATTATCGACAAGAAAAAATGATTGAATCCCATGATATCAAATTCCAAACAGCTAAATGCCACTCGGCCATTTTATCAAACAGCTTCAAAGCAACGCCATTCAGTCCCATATGCAGATAAAGAGTCAAACTGGCCATGGTTCATTTTGACATACCATATAACTATCGATTATATTGAAATATTATATTCATGAACTGATTTACTCATGAAGATCACGCATCATCGTCATCAAGGTTGCACTAACCCTATCCATTGAACCCACATTCTTGGATATCAAGTTCTTTCCTTTAGCTATTTTAGCTTATCAGACTTGAGAACAGGCTGAGAAATAAAGGTGAGGGCGGCTTTCGATCTTTGCTTTCACTGCAATAAACGTGTAAAAATTAATTACATCAAAATGCCGACCAAATCCAAGAACAAGAGTCGAGATTCAATAAGAAATGTAAAAAAGAAATTTGCCGATTATGCAAGTTTAATGCACCTACTTTTCCCATGTTTAAAGTATAATGCAACAGTTGCGTTACATTAAATTAAACCCACTCATCAAATGCGACTTCATCAAAGTAAACATAGGTTATGTGAAGTAATGACAAAGAAGGAGAAATTAAAGTATAATGCACGAATATTTAAGTATTTATTTTTAAATAATTAAAAATATTTAAAATAGATTATACTTTATATTAATAAAAGAAATATCGTGATTAGATTTGTGAATCGTAACTTGAATTTAATATTAATTTAATTTGTATTCAAAATTAGAATTAAATTAAATTTGATTTAATTTAATAAAAAAAACTACTAACTTTAATTAAAATAATCAATTGAAAAGTACAAGATATTGTCGTTTCTAGTTTGGTATGGGCTGCTCTGCTGAAAAGTAGTCTTTGAGAGCTATATGTGAAAATGCCGTATGTCCGTACGTTTACGAGTAAGATTTTTTATAAAAATTAATTTGATAGAATAATAATTTTTATAAATAATAATTTTTATAAAAAAAAATTATTTCAGATCAATTTTATATTTAGAGTCAACTATTCTATTTTGTTTGCACGAACCAATTTATTTCAGTGGTTAAAGGAATCATTGTTACTCTTACAGGTCACGGATTTGAGCATCAACAGCTTCAGCAATGCAATTAAGCATTTATTGTCAGATAGTCGAGAGCACATAAAACATATACTACTTGTAATCACCTTAGCTTAATAAAAAAAACTATTCTATTTAACTCATTCCAAAACAATGAGGAAAATATATGTTTATTTATTTATATATTATTAGTTATATTATAATAAAAGCATGTGTAAAAAATTTACATATAGTTTGATTTTATTTTATATTAATTAAATTGAATAAAGTAATATTTTATTCAATTAAAATTCTATAATGATAAAAAATACTAAAAAATTAAAATTTATTTTAAAATAAATTGTCAGAATTAAATTTCTAATTAAAATTCTAAATTAAAATAAAAAAGATAAGAAAAATTATCGATCCAACTAAAATTAGATTTTAGGGTAAACTATATATTTAGTACCTAAATTATCTGTTTTGACCTGTTTTAGTACTTAAACTTTTAATTTTTTCAAAACCAACATACGTTTAGTTTTTATTTCATTTTAATATCCACCGTTAAAAATTTAACGCATTTAGTACCTAAACTATCAGTTTTTGCCCGCTTTAGTACTTAATATTTTAATATTTTTTTCAAAACTTAACGTTAAATTTTGAACAATGATATTAAAATTAAAATGGAACAAAACCTAAACTTTAGGTATGGTTTTGAAAATTTTGAAAGTTTAGACACTAAAACGAATCAGAACTAATAGTTTAGGCACTAAACACGTAATGTACCTAAAATGACAATTTAACCCGAATCCGACGGGTTCCGGCCCGACTTGATAGGGTCAGATTTTTTTATAAAAAAAAAATCGGGTTCGGGTCGGGTTTTGGTGGAGTGTGAAAAAACTCCAACCTGACTCGACCCGACCGAGGATAATAATGTAATTTCCTTAAATTTTTACTATTATTTTTTAATTAAGTCTTTATTTTATATTGGGTTGAGTCAATTTATACTCTAAAAATCGAGTCGAATAGAAGTCGGGTGTAAGGTATATATTTTTTGGGCCAGATTGAGTCAGGTTGGGTTCGAAAGGACCAAAACAGACAAGCAAATTGAACTTTGGATAACGTGCGGCGTTTAGGCCTCTCAGTATGGATCCAAAACCTAAGTTCCATTACTTATTCGTCAAGGAAAAAGCCCAAAGAGAAAATGGTATTCTGTATATATTTAGAAAAAGATACATTCAGATTGCGGGAAATCGCAAGATTGAATTTACGTGTTTCAAATAGAACTGTCAGCTATTTGTGATTAAATATTCTCATACACTTGTGTTGTTCTGTTGTGATATCAGCTCAAAGATCTAAGGGGCAACCAGTTCATCACCTGCTCCCTTCCAATGAAGCTCAATCACTTCCGGCTTCGTCTCATCATATTCCTATTCAGACAAAGTCACACAACTATTTAAATACATTTAATTAAGCCACATCTCGTTAACATTTTAAGGAATTGCTAACATTGCAATTAATAAAACTATATAATTACACATTTGATCACTCTTACTTATACATTTTATCAATTTTCTAAATTTTAATAAATTAAAATAAATTTAACTATCGAATCAAATTGTGCCATGTGTCACTGGTGCCATGTGTCACGACACGTGGTACATCCGATTCGAGGGTTAAATTTATTTTAATTTATTAAAATTATGACCAAATTGATAGAGTATATAAGTAAGAGTGACTAGATGTATAATTATACCAATTTTATTAACTGTCACGTTAACACTTCCATTAACGACATAAGGCTTAATTGAATGAATTTAAATAGTTGAATGACTCGATTGACAAAATTTCAAAAATGGTTGTCAAAATGATTCCTTGTCTTCATTGCCACCCACATAGCTACATCAGGATGGTTAGTGAAATGAAAACCTCTCTTCCAACTTGTGCACTGAAAGAAGCATCATCTTGTTTAACCAGTACTGTGTTTTTGTTTTCTGGTTTTGCATGGCGCTGCAGGTTCAGCATCTGATAGAGAGATGCTTGCTTCTTCACATGAACTAACAACAATGCGTCAAGGCATTGGCACAGTACGCAAGCATTCGGCCGTGCATTACAATCACAGGTAATAAAAAAAGTTCGACAATGACGATGACGATTACATGTGATCAACGAGAGTTTAGGGTTTCAAAGTTTCATATATAGATGTGTTTTTTCAGTGTGGAGAGAGCTAGAGAAGGAGAATAGGGACTTCTTTCGAGCATATGTTCATGGTGTCTCTTCCTACAGGCCTTTCATGGGTAAGTGTTGAAGCATATACCCTACAATCCCAACCCTAAACCTTCACTATCTTCACCATTTTCTTATATTCATACACACACATATATGTATATATTGTTCTGCAATTGTGTTGATTGCATTGATGAGTTTATAAGTTGTTTGGTTTCCGATTTCCCAGGTAGGTAAATTCAAAGGAAGCCGAGTTTTGAAAGGAGGAAAAAGTACCGGAAGCACTGAATAACAGTACTTAATATTATTGCAGAAACGGGTCTAAATTCATAGGTAAGCAAATAATCATTAGTATTTCACTTTGCGTGATGTAAATACGAGTTAAATCTTCATTTCTGGGTAACTAAAATCTTAAAAGAACCAGCTAAGATACCAGCAGTAGTAAAGTTGGAATCTCTGAAAACACTGAAGCTTTTTCTTTGGTTTAAGGCAGTCAGTAATCACCGGTACAGCTCTCTGGCAGCTTGCAGTGAAAAGAGTTCTTCATTCCCAAGAGCATCTCCCACAAAAGGGGCAAAATGATATTGAAACCCAACTATATATATATATATGCATCAGAAAATATATAGTAATAAAATCAACCGGGGCTTGAAATTAATAGTTCTTTCACTTCACTCAAGGGGTAACTTGGCCCAAATGGAACTCCTTGCTGCTTTTCTTTCACGGAAATCATTGCCCTGTATGTGAGCCTGAAATTTGTGAAACCAGAAAGTCATGCAACCCTTTTCAGTGGAATAGATTACCCCAAACATTTAAGGACCTAACCAAGTGTCAACAGTGTGTTCAAGTATCCCCAAAAGGGTAGCTTATTAAATTTTTTTCGTGTAGTAGTTGAACTGCAATTAAAGAACTACCCTCTATCCCTATCCTTTGAAATGGGGAAACTAGCCTTTAAAACTCTTTAAAATTAATATGTATTGCTGTTGCTTTTTGCAAGCCTAATTCCCATATATAAGAAATCACAAGACATGAAGAAGGATAAACATGCATGCATTGCATGGTAATTAAGCATGCATGCGTCTGAAACTTGTCTTGTACTGTTATATATATGCTCATGAACTAAAGAGTACAGAACTTTTTTATTGCTCTAAAACAGTTTACACTAGCTAGATGTACTTGTAAAGCATTTAAATCATAATAGACCTGTTAGAAAAGCTAATTAATTAACCTCAGCAGCCTCTGAGTTCCATGATGCATCTCCTTCTTCCTGCTCACAACTCTCTCCTTCTCCTTTGTTGTGCTTGTGCATGGGAGGAAACTGGGCCCACTGAAATATCAAGACATATAGTATAACTGTATTAGACATAAACACACACATATATATACATACATATAAATGTAGATCAGAAAATATATGCAGGAAAGGATTGGTTTGTCGTCTTGTTAATTCTTTTGGGTGTCTGAAACTTACATTTTTTGCAGCAGTGCTGAAGGCTTCCTTGTGTGGAATGTTTGGATTTTGAGCTTTCAGTCTCCTGATCTCCTCTCTGCAGCCACCAAGAATGAAAGAATCTATATATATGATAAATGTACTAACTACTAAGTCAAAGAAATTCTTGTTATATATATATATATATATATATATTACTTGATGAAGCGATTATAAGCCGATGGAGCTCTTTGCCTCTTCTCCGGCGCTGTAAAATTTAAACCAAACTAGTATTAGAATTCTGATGTATGATTAAGCTACTTGATCAGTTTCTTGTTTTAAGTTAAGCAACGAGCAGCATCCATTGGCTATAAATCGAAACGCACGCTTGTTCACTGTGGGATTCACACGGACTATATCTTCATCTCCATTATCGGAAGAGCTCAGCAAAGACGGGCTGCTCCTGTCTGAGGTCTTCCTAGGGGCACCCACTTCTTCTGAAAGTACTCCCTTTTCCTGCTTCAGAGAACCATAATCAATTAATAAACGTATTATATATATAATGAGCATATATAATTATATATATATAAATATACGTCATCGTCATGGCCAAGGGAAGCTAGAAGCTGCAGTGGCACAAATGAAGCTTTCATCATATTCACTGAAAGAAGGCTTGTGCAGTGCCCACATCTCACTGTAACCACCATGGACAGGCTGCTACACGGGACACTTACCTGCAATTTTCAAAAAACACCCAGATTATCAGCAGCTGAAGAGAGATCAAAGCACTTCAACATGCATGCATTTATCCATATTCCTTTTTTACCAGCAAAATGGTAGTGCAGAAACCACATTGCACATAGCAAATCTGCTCAGGGAGATCAAAGAGATGATCCAGTGTCGACATTTTTCTTGTCTGTTCCCGTAAGATAGTGAGGAAGAAGGTCTTTGGATGATTACAACAAGCATGATATTATTACATGGGAGGGTGGGATTTATAGACTGTTCAAACACCCTAATTACCTTAAACATTGTGCTTCCATTATTGTTGTTTAACCAAAAAATAAGTACATTCATTCATGGAACAATAAATGATATTCATGTATGACAGATACTTGTTGTTGCAGCAGATTTAAATACGCGAATTTAGTTCCGGATTAAATAATTTATTCGTCCATATTCGTTTTATCATCAATATTCGATAAAATTATTACATTAACTTTCTTGCCAATTCATGTTCTGACAAAAGTACTCTTGGCAACCTTGTCAACGTTGTGCTTCACACACTGTTTTAATTAAATTGCTAAAAACGAGAGCTGAGTTCAGCCTGTGTGTGGTGTTTTGATGTTCGGCATTGCCATTAGAGGGTGGAAAAAGCTTCCAACATAGCCAGTTTTGTCGAAGGGACTCAGTGACTATAGGTTTTCATGTGTTGTTTTCAGTGAAGGCTCTTTTATACCATTTAGGACAGGAGGGGAAGTTTCTAGAAGAGTGTATGGAGAAGGAAAATAGGCATCTTAGGTTTTGTCTTTCCTCAAACAAGGCAAGCTTTGGTTGAGCCCTGATGAGCAAAGATCATGCCCCCTTCACTCTCTTAACTTTTCCACTGATGTGTCTTTGTTCTTGTCATGCATAAGGATGTGAATTTAACCAGAAACTAATAATTTCCGGATTTATCCAATTTGATAGGGTTGATTTTTTTTTTAAAATCCGGATTCTTGTTAAGTTCGGATGGAGGGTGAAAAACTCAAATCCGACATGATCTAACATTGGGATAATAATGTAATTTCTTTAAAATATATAATAATTATTATTATTTAATTAATTAAATCCTTATTTTATATCAGGTCAGATTTATACTCTAAAAACGTGGGTCGGTTAGAATCGGGTGGAGAATATATATTTTTCAGGTCGGATCGGATAGATGATACATGTTTTTTGATTCGGGTCGATCGCGTAGACAAAAAACCCGACCCATCGTCATCCCTAATCATGTAAGGACGAACACGTGAATTTATGTTGGGATATAAACCTAAAAAGTTATATTTAAAACTTAAGGAATGCAAAACTATAAAATTTAAAAAGTGTAAAATTAAATTATTAATAGAAAATTAAAAAATTATTAAAATTATATAAAGATTAGAATTTTCATAGGGTGAGACAACACCTTAATAACCCCTCGATCCATCCTAATTATAAGGTGAGTATTTGATTGAATCGAGTTAAAAAATTTCGAGTTATTCAAATTGACAAGTCTTTTTTTATAATTTAAATTTTATTTGAGATTTATTAAAGTTGACGAGTCAGAAAATATATATATATATAATGTTATGGTAATATAAGATTCTAATTTAAATAATTTTATATAACCATATATGATAAACATATATATTTCTTCATATTTTTTACATATGATATTATACAGAGTCGAGAGATTCAATTCAAAAATTGAATTATTCAAGTTTTATTTTATAACTCAACTCGAAATTAATTTTTTTTTATTTCAACATGACTAAGTCAAATCTAATTAATTCTACTCAAAAACTCAATTCCAAATTGAATTTTGTTCACCCCTACCTGATTGCCTGCACTACCATCATCCTCAATGCATGTTATCATTTATTTCAGTTCCACCTTCTCCTCATCCCTTGCTTTCACTTCATTTTTTCCCTGTTGTTTGACTGTGTCACCCCATGTGATCCCATGTGTAGGGATGGCAACGGGCCGGGTATTGGACTCTATCTCCGTCTCCGTTTAAAAAATTCGTAATTGTCCTCGTTTAAAAAATCGTGGAGATTTAAACAGTAATCCCTATCGGAAATCGGGAAAAATCGCGGGAAACGGGTATCTCCGTTTAACATAAACGGTTATTTAAACGGGTATCGGACCGGTATATATATTTAAATTAAATATATAAACATTATATATATTTTTAATTTAATTTAAATTTATTAATATTATATATATATAATAATAATTATTTTTAATATTTATCGGGCTGGGTAATCGGGTAATCGGGGCGGGAATTACTAAACTCGTTCCCGTCCCCGTCCCCGTTTAACATAAATAATTTTTCTTCGTCCCCGTTCCTGTTTAACATAAACGATTTTTTTCCGTCCCCGTTTAATTCGATTTTCGATTTTTAACGTAAAATTCAGATTTTTTTCCATCCATACATGTGTGGTCCCCGCAAACCATTGTTCGAAAAAGGAATGTGTCAAAGACGGCAACTTCAAATCATGGAGACTCGAAATTCACTTTTTGACATGGAGAAGAGCTTAATTACCGGTTACCACGCGGTTAAACATATTTGATGCATTAAAGAATGCAGATTTAATGCATCGAAGGATTTACTGTTGGTTGCAGACATGGGTGGAAAGATTGTGTTGTTTTGCTACTTTGCCAGTACATTTTCCTTCTTCACCTTCTGAATCGTCCAAAGTAGCCGTACGCTGCCCCCGAGAGCAATAATTTTTTAAGTTTACTATAATATAATCACTCATTATGTCTCGTTTAAATGATGATACGATGGATGAAATTAAGATTTAAAATTTTTGTTATTTTTTTTATAAAAAAAATTCGATGACTTATTTAATATTAAATAAAATTAATAAAAAATATTATGAATATAACAATTCGAGACGGAAAAAAGAGAAATATTGAGTTAATGAATAAAGAGTACAATTTAGAATAAAAAACCTCAATGTTGACCGAATATCGAACTAAAAACTAATAAGTTCATTAATGAGTATCCAAATAAATTTAAAAACAATCAATTAAGAACGTATTTAATCAAATATACTCGTAAGCTTGTGAGTGAATTTGTGTATATAACTCATTTTCATGCTTGTTTCCCATCAATGTAGGATATGAGTTTTTTTTCATTTTCCTTAACACAATTCACATGTACCCTTACTTAGAGTATCAATTTCTCATTCATCACTCAACCGCTTTGGGCATATGAGATACCGTTGTAAAAGTATCATGGAGTAGAATATGAATCAGTAAATTCATTATTCCAATCCCCACCTTTACCCTTAGAAAATATTCCTCAAAATTCTTAATTTATCACAACTTTTCCAACAAAAAATAATTAAAAAATAAAAATAAGAACTTATTGAGCGACCTCAATGATTCACTTAATCACATAAATAACTTGATTTTACTCAAGTTTAAAGCCTAACGAGTAAAAACATCTTCATTTGTAATACATGCACGTTCTCATTTTGGCCTAAACCCTAAACAAACAAAAAAACTCTCCCCCTCTCTCAAATATAACCTTAAAATATAAAAAAAAATCATTTCTCACTCATTCCTAAAAAAAACACTCTCCCCCTCTCTCAAATTTTCTCTCCCTACCTAATCGACCACCCTCCAGCACCTAGAGAGCTACTGTCAACTGCCACTCTAGCTGGTTGGAGGAATACCTACCCCAAAACAATCCTCTCGACACCCCGATACCGAAATAGCCCTCCAAACAATCCACTCCACGACTGTATGACGTCTTCAGGTAAATGAAGAAGACTCCACGACTGCACGACATCTTCAGACAAATGGAGAAGACCCTAGACTATATGACATCTTCAGAGTAATAAAAAACCCCAATTCAAGAAATAATATGGTGAATGTCTTATATAGGAAAATCATTTTTCTCACAACCCTATATGGGCGAGGAAGCCGACCAAAAAGCTATCATATTGTTGTTTGGAATTGTAGTGGCCCAATTTAATCTTCTATAACATACACATCACGGTGTCGTTTGTTGGAAGAAAAAGATTATTATCCAAATTATCAGTTTTAGTCATTTTTAGTACCTAATATTTTTTTAAAATCATATTTAATGTTTAGTTTTTATTTTATTTTAATACACCGTCATTAAAAACTTAATACGTTTAGTACTTAAATTATCAGTTTTGATCTGTTGTAGTAAATGAATTGTCAATCTTTTCAAAAATTAACATTAAATTTTGAGGGCTACTAAAATGAAACAAAACTAAAGTTTTTAACGACAAGATACAAAAATAAAATAAAAATTAAATTTTAAGTATGATTTCAAAAAATTAAAAATTTAAGTGTTAAAATATATTAGAAATGATAATTTAGGTAATAAAATAAACCGATAATATAGGTTCTAAACGCATAATTTACTTAAATAAAAAGAGTCGAATAGGTAGACCGAAAATGGTATCGAGCAAACTTAAGTTCTTTTTCAACTCCCAATAATCAGTTGCTCCCGGCGTTTTGGCCTTTAGATCCATGGTTCTGCGGCGTTGTTTTCTGAATCCGTCGCGTTTTTACTCTAAACTCAAAGCAGCTTATTCTAAAACAAAGGCAGATTCTTCTAACGCCGAGGACTTGTATACCATGAACAAGAAGCTTTCTCATTTAGTACGAAATGGAAGAATCCACGAAGCGGAGTCCATGTTTGATCAAATGGGGAAAAGGAACACCGTAACGTGGAATTCGATGATCAGTGGGTACGTGAAACGAAGGGAAATAACGCAGGCTCGAAAGCTATTCGACGAAATGCCTGAAAGAGATACTGTTTCTTGGAACCTGATGATATCTGGTTATACTTCATATCTGGGGTGCAAATTTCTCGAGGAAGGTAGAATGTTGTTCGAAAAAATGCCCCGCAGAGATGTGATATCATGGAATACAATGATTAGCGGGTATGCTAAGAATGGAAGGATGCATGAAGCTAAAGAGATGTTTGAGAGTATGCCTGAGAGAAATGTGGTTTCTTGGAACGCTTTGATTACCGGATTTTTCGATAATGGTGATACTTTAAGTGCTACTGAGTATTTTAAGAGGATGCCTGAAAGAGATTCTGCCTCTGTTAATGCATTTGTGTCTGGTTTAGTTCGGGATGGTGAATTGGACGAAGCTGCCAGGGCTTTGATTGAATGTGGGAATAAAGATGGTTCGAGTGAAAATTTGATTGCTTCTTATAATACTTTGATTGCAGCTTATGGTCAGAAGGGAAGACTGGATGATGCCCGAAGACTATTTAATCAAATCCCATTTAAGAGTGTCGAAAGCAAAGGGAGAAATTGGGTGTTTGAAAGAAATGTGGTGACGTGGAACTCGATGATTATGTGTTATGTGAAGGTAGGAGATATTTTTTCTGCTAGGGAGCTCTTTGATCAAATGGTGGATAGAGATACTATTTCTTGGAATACCATGATCAATGGCTATGTTCAAATTCTAGAAATGAAGGAGGCACTAAATCTTTTTAATGTGATGCCAACACCTGATAACATGTCTTGGAATTCAATGATCTCAGGGTATGCTCAAATGGGTAACTTAGGACGTGCTCGTGAATATTTCGAGATGATGCCTCAAAAGCATTTAGTTTCATGGAACACCATGGTAGCGGGGTACGAGAAAAACAAGGATTATAAAGGGGCAATCGAGCTTTTCAAACAAATGCAAGCTAAAGGTGAAAAACCTGACAGACATACTTTATCTTCAGTTCTTAGTGTCACCACTGGGCTTGTGGATATGAAATTAGGTATGCAGATTCATCAGTTGGTTTCAAAGAGTGTAATTCCTGATGTACCTATAAAGAACTCTCTCATTACAATGTATTCTAGATGCGGGGCACTGATTGAGTCACGGATCATTTTCGATGAGTTGAAATCACCAAAAGATGTAATCTCTTGGAATGCAATAATCGGAGGATATGCATCTCATGGTTATGCTTTAGAGGCTTTAGAATTCTTTGAATCAATGAAGAAGAGTAACGTTCAACCAACTTATATCACATTTATTTCTGTTTTGAGTGCATGTACCCATGCTGGATTAGTTGATGAAGGTTGGGCGTATTTTAAGTCGATGGTTAGTGAATATGGCATTGAGCCACGCATCGAACATTATGCTTCCCTGGTAGACAATGTTGCTCGACATGGCCAACTTGAGGAAGCCATGTATTTAATCAAGAGTATGCCGTTTGGGCCAGATAAGGAAATTTGGGGTGCATTACTCAGTGCTTGTAGGCTTCATAATAATGCAGAGTTGGCTCGAGTTGCTGCTGAAGCATTGATGAGATTGGAACCTGAAAGCTCAGCGGCATATATATTGTTGTATAATATGTATGCTGAAACAGGACAGTGGGAAGCTGCTGCAGAAGTTAGAGAAATGATGGAAAGAAATAATATCAGAAAGCAAGCAGCATTCAGTTTGATAGATTCCTCTTATAGCTGATTGGAATAATACTCCTATTAATTGGCCACACCAAATTTAATTCACAGCTGTTCATAGAACTCCATATTTGTTGTTAATACCTTAGTATCAGTTGAGCTTTAAAGACGCATTTATGATTTAGAATTGGCTAAATACTAGTATTCATGCTTCTGATTGTTGGATCGAGTCACTGAATGAAAATGTGAAGAAAGTTCAATATTCAGTCAAAGGCAAGTTGTATCTTTGAGCTTCTGGTTGGATTAAAGGGGATCGCTTCTTGTTCGAGTGTGCCAATTTTGTTGGTGTATCGTGATCTATATCTAACTTCTCAACAGCATGATTGCGTGTCATATTGTTGTATTTATGCAATCTAAGCTGATATATCTTTCGATGATAATACTTGCGCAGGAAGGGGAAATGATGAAACCTGTCGGGTACCTTGAACTTGCTCTACATTCAGGTGAAATGGCTGCAACTCATGTCAAGAATGTAATCCTTCGGCTACTTCTCGCAACCATGCCCTGCTTCTTGCTGACAATTGGCGTGCTTTGCCTTCATCTCGATGGGTAATACCCTGACTGGTTACCAAACTTTTCTCTTTCTCATATGATCCTGTAATTGCTTCTTCGACTCTTTCATGTTTCATTACTTGCATTGGAAGAAATGAATTTTGGAGTCTTAAATTACTTTCTATAGGAAGGTGTGGCTATCATAGGCTATCACCATTAGGTTATTGCCTCAGCCGTGTTTATTTATGGGGCCACTTGTGTCGGCTGCTAGTATAAAAGTCGAGCAAATGGAAACGAGAATGAAAATTCGCAATTATTAATCGATTCAATTATTTAGAGTTACATAATGATCACACACGAGTTTAAATATATTACAAAGCTTCAAGGACAGTTCATACGGGGGCAAACAAATACAAGCATTCATAGTTCATACGGGAGACAAACAAATACAAACATTCATATTTAATAATTTTAGGCCAATAGCTCAAGCATTTGATGTTTGATGAAGATTTTGCAGACTGCAGAGATCAATTCAAAGCTTCGCGATCATCACATTTTGGATAGGCTTTGTCGCGATGTCGTTGTCCTTGAGCTCCAGATCTGTAGCACTCGGAGGAACATCAATCGCCGGTGAGCAATTGAAGAAGCCGTGCGGCTGCATTGCAGATAGCAAGGATTAACTTTAAAAAATCATGCTTTTGTCAACCAAGGCTGCTAAAGGAGAATGTAAACTGAACTGGCTTGAAATGCACGGTAATGTATTACACTACATGAAGATCTGGGCTATTTGTTTCGAGCATTTTATTTAACACGCGAACCTATTCACGACGGTCAATGTTGTCTAAAGGGGACAATGTGTTGACAACATCATCAAATTAGATAACACGGTGAACGACTTTACGAGTTTATATATCATGTCAGAGTCTGAAAACTAGTGAAGCAAAAGCATTAAACGCATGCACGGAGTGAACTTTATAAGGATCAGAGTACATACCATAAGCATAAAGCCGATGTGCTCCACCGGCATGACAGGCCAGTCTTCGAGGCGGGGAACATGTGTTACTCCAAAGACATACCTAATACAAGATGTAAACAACGTAGATGATACATACCAGAGATGCCTATGAATGCGAATAAAGTTACTCGACACGATTCATAGTTAAATACGAACAAAAATAATCAGTATAGTCCTTAGAGGAAGTTTGTTTCTTAAACTAACCACAGAACTATATCGGCTTCTTCTAACGAACGATTCTGCTTAACCCAAGTAGCTAATCCTTCACTAACACGCGGATTTTGATTGGGGAACTCTCCTCCCGGGTACATTTCTTCAGGAGCATAGGGTGTAACCCAAAGATTATGTTTCAAGAAAGCAGCTCTTCGAAGGAATTTTGCCTCAGAGCCGGCCAATGGCAGACAATTCGAACCAGGTACCAGTTTGAATCCTGTTAGCTGCCCGGTCCTGTTGACATTTCTCGTGTTCCTAATCTAATATTGAAGAAATAAAGTACGGTTCAGGGATCAGGTCATCGGGATTAGACAATGAAAACGAAGTGTCAAAAATCGCTTACGATCCAGTGGCGTGCAGTCAATGGATTACAGTCACGCATTGCTTGCAGTTCGGACCTAAGTAGTTCTTCTTCAGCATAGAATGCATTATTATGAACGTTATCCTTCCCTGGTTCTTCAACTTTAAGATTCACTTCAACAACCTATAAGAATGTATATACATATTTGCATGAATGAAGGAGCAAAACGAAACCATGATAACGAGACAATAACACGACTTACTTGATTAAATGCTTCACCGGGCTTACAGTCGACTGCCATGTCCATGCGTGCCACGAAAAAGTGTTGATGAACAGGTGCATATAACCCGGGAGCAATGGTTGTGCCGTATTTCCGTGTTTCACCAGGCTGCAAAGCTCCTAAACTGAGAATTCCAGTCAGTTTAACCTCGGCTTCGATTTTACCATCCTATAACAAGCATCCATCATTGAAATTTTAAGTAGTTTAAAGACGTGCACAAGAGCCAATTTGTGCAAAGCAAACAAAATCATTGCAGACACCAACTTGCCTGGTAGAAGTGCCAGAAAAATCCATATTCGTAATTAGCCACGGTGCATATGAACGACACCGTCAGCCTCCTTGACCGGCGGACTTCTGCTAACCCTGTCCTCCAATCTTGATGCTTCCATAAGATACCATGATCCTCTTCGTGCAAACAGACACAATTCTCGATCGTTTCAACACCTCCGGTGAAATTCGTAAAATGAGCATCAAAGTACTTGATATATCCCAAGCAATCACAACCCTACAGGAAATAAAGGCAAAGCAGGGAAAATGTCAACTTAAACTAAAGAAATGGAATCTCAAAATGAAACTCGACATGGAAGCGGAAACCCGAAAAGAACTGCCAAACCTTCTTAAGAGAATGTGCATTTTTACCCAGCCCATCTTCTCCTGCATCAAATGCATTCTTCATATAATGTGGATTATTTGGATCTCCGTAAGGAACAACCATTTCAACGAAACTTAATCGATGAGCCACGGGCCTCCGACCACGACTGCCATCGATGTAAGCCACGGAATGGATTACCAGACCCTCCCTAGGAGTGAAACCAATTCGGAAATTCCACTGAAATCAAAAATAATATATTAGAACATCTTGAACTAATATAAGTTATAACTTGTTTCACAAGCAAGTACCTTCTGCCATGCAATGAAATTCCCATTAATACGAAAACTGGGACCTTCAGGTTGAATAATTTGTAGCGGTTTCACGTCACTCCGATCGACACCACCTCGTGTTTCACCAGCAGTGTAGTTTCTTAAAGGGTCAGCTGGTGGAAGGGGAACAAGTTTTCGGTCTTCGAATTCAATTACCACCATATTTTGCATGTCAACAAGGACATGGATTCCCTCGACCGGACGAGCGTAACCATTTTCCATGGGGCAGTCACTCTCGGTTCTGCAGAAGATGAGTGGTTTAGCAAGTCTCCGGCTAGGGGCATCGGCTTTGCTATAATATCCGACACACCTATAGAAAAAGCAGAAAGGTAAGGAACCTGCATAGGATGATTATATAGAACAGCAAAGTATAAGAATCGATATACGAACGCTTACCAGGTATCAACCATCACAAGATCCATATCCTCAATGCCCCTCTTCTTCATTGCCTCTTGAAACGGAGGAAAGTCCTTAACAACAGCCTCACATTCAGCATACTCCATAGCATCCTATAATTCGAGAAGGACATCAATAAACAAACACATAAGCTGGACTCGAGAACAACAAAATCCGATGGTAGATGACATGATATCGGTATACTAAAGCAGGGGAATATATCTTGATGAGAACGATAAAATGAAATTCGAGACATATATTTACCATGGGAGGCTGGACATCCGGAACAACATTAGACAAAATGAGTTTGCCCCTATGGTGACCTCCTCGAGTTGCAGCATGAACTTCAGACAATTCAACAATCCAGATGCTCGTCTCGTTGGACCTTTTGTTGTAAACCACGAGCCTTGCCCTCCGCGGAGGGAGTTTACTCGGAATCACGGGTCCCCGCTTCGTCCTAGGGAGTAATGAAGGCTGGAAAGGAGGGAAGAAATATGCATCCGCCAATGCAACAACATGCTTATCCGGTTCCACCAAAACTACTTCAATAAAACGCATGCCATCTCTCACCTAAACAAACAAACAAACAAACAAATCCATTCCATTCATGGAACACAAAAACATAACATAAAGATTAAAGCAACAATTAAAGACAAACATAGCTTCATCTTTCTTTTAGTTACCTCAGGGGTTGCTCCGGCCGCCCTTACAGTTGCCACGGCCACCGAGATTTCAGCAGCCGACAGTGGATCCAAAGGATGGCTGGTCTGAGCCCTTGTCATGATTGAAATTCCTGTGCAAAAAAATATACATACATACATACGTACGTACATGTATATAATCAGAATATTTCCAGCAAGCATGATTGACATGGGAAACATTTTTCAAGATTCGGTGTAGCATATAAAATAAACAAATCAAGCAAATCAAAAACGGCCTCGTACACATGAAAACACGACATCAAGGAAATATTATAAGAACAAATGAACAATATAAAACTAGGAAAAACCAAGAATAGAAGAAGTATAAAGTTTAAACCTTTGCTGGTGGTGGTCTTAGTAGCAGGAGGATCCTCGATGGTCTCGGCAGGGCGGATCATGGCAGCCATGGAAGCTTTCTTGGGGATGGAATCCTCAACCGGACCAGCCCCAGAACCGACAGCAAGACTCCAGTTCTCCAAAACCTCAGTAGAAGAAGAAGACGTCTTCTTCTTCTTGTTGATGTTGTCGTTGGTTTTGGGAACGCAACAAGGCGTCGCTTTTTCCTGAGTTGAGGCCATTGCAAAGGGTTAGCAACCGCACAGTATCCACCGTAGTATTTGACACTGCAGCCGTCCACTGACATACAGCAAATACTATGTTTCTGTGCTGATTCTCAGTGTTTCACTCCAAAACTCGAAAGCTTCCTTCCTTGGTTTGCCCGAGCAACAAGAAATGGGGGAATATAAAGATGGGTTTCAAGTTGCAGATTGGTTCAATAAAAGGAGAGATAATTGTGATTGGTTCGAAGAAGACGACGACAAGGACAGAGACGAAGGAGAAGTGGGCTTAGTTATCATGGTTGTGGTATTTTGATTAGCTACACCACAACAACATGCGTTTCGTTTTTTTTTTTTTTGCTACAAGACAAAGTGAAGAACACAACCGGACTTTGTTAGTGGGACTTTTAGCTGTATTATTGTCGTCTTTCCTTCCTATACAATTATTGAACTAAAAATTAAGAGTAAATTTCTCCTTTAATACTTAAATTCTTAGTTTTGGTCTTTTTTTAATACGTAAATTTTTAATTTTTTTAAAATCATACATAAAATTTATTTTTTATTTTATTTTAACATATGCCATTAAGAACTTTAGTTTTTGTTTCTTTTTAACACATCGTTCAAAACTTAGCGTAAAGTTTAAACGGACCAAAAATGATAGTTTATGTATTAAACGCGTTAAGTTTTTAACGACGGATATTAAAATAAAATAAAACTAAACATTAAGTATAGTTTTGAAAAAGAATTAAAGTTTAGATACGGACCAAAACTAATAGCTTACCCTAAATTAAAGATAAATTACATTAAATAGTCACTCAATTATGTTGAAATGATCTTTTTAGTCACTAAAGAGTCAAATGTTATAAAATAATCATTAAATTTATCAAGTTATTACAAAATTGTAATTGTCCGTTATATAATAATGATAAATTTTAATGATTATTTTGTACTAATTTATCATTAAATTTATCAAGTTATTACAAAATTGTAATTGTCCGTTATATAATAATGATAAATTTTAATGATTATTTTGTAATAATTGTTTTATAATAATTTAATAAATTGTATGATCGTTTTATTATTTTTAAAAATTCAATAATCAAGAAAATCATTTTCATCATAATTTAATGACCATTTATATAATTTACCATAAATAAATATTTAATTAGTGAGTGCAAGATATTTACGGTGATAGTCTATGTATGTTATCAGTTATGTATATAATTATTTGAATTTCAGCTAAAAAGAACAATCCAGAAGATAATTATTTAAATTTGGTCTTATCACTTATCAGCTTCAAATTGCCCTTTCATAAAATAAATAAACTTTATCTATTTCTTCAAAATATGTTTTTTATGTTTATATTTACTTATTATATTTTAGAATTTAAATTTAAAATTTACAGTTTAAAATTTTTAAATTTTGAGTTTTTTTTTTAATATGATTATATAAATTTTAATTTATAATTTATTCATAAAAAATACTCATATATGTTCACGTTCTTGTTATTCATGCTATTAAATATTGACAAGAATATTTGCAAGTTGCAACATTATTAAGAAATAAAATATGAGCGTAGAGGGATCGATCAAATATAAATAAAATTAGTGGAAATAAAATGTATGGAGATTGACAAGGCAATAAATTTGTTTAATTGATTTGAGGGTTTGGTGGATACAAAAGGTGGAGCCGAAAGTGAAGGCTGAAAGCAATGGATTCCAACCATTGCGGCATTAATGGCATGACCCTTTATTTATTCCCATCTGATTATTAAATTTCAGCTGTAACTAGACATGCACACATTCAGATAAAAATTTGATTCGGATCAGATAAAAATCGTTCCAGTTTTTTCACCTAGTCAAAAAATCGGATTTTAAAAAATTTGGTTCGGGTCCTAATCGGTTTGGAGGGCCGGATAGTGTAACCGGTTTCGGTTTGAAAAAAACTGATTTTTTAAAAAAACCAGATATAAAAAAACCGGTATTTGTAGCCATGATGAACAAAAAATACAAAAATAAGATTTGAGATATGTTTAGGTGTTGTGTAATAAGATTTGAGAAAGTTGTAAACAACCAAATACATCCCCAACTTATTTATACATGTTTTGGGTGGTAAAATGGTAATTTTTTTAGGAAAAAATGGTCAAAAAAGGGTAAAAAAACCCCAACGGCTATATTAACAGCTAGTTTTTAAAACCCCAGACCGGATTTTTTCGGATAAAAATCAGTTTTTATCTGGGTTTTTTCAAACCGGTTTTTTAATCCGATAAAAAAATCGATCGTCCAATTTTTTTCCAAACCAATTATACTATCCGATTTTTAAATATCCGATCCGGTTAAAAAAAAGATTTTTCCCAAATTTGGTTTCGGATATTTTTTACGTAAAATTGGATATTCGTATTTTTTGTGCACCTCTATCTGTAACATAAAGTAACAACCGCGTTATAACGTTTTTTTAAGATCACCGCGACATTGTAAATCGCATTTGCAACACAAAATGTAGTTATCTTTAAGGGGGAAATCATGCGATAACGTACATAACATCCACAACTGCAACGCTGCAGTTAACTACGACCACAACCACAATTTAGTACTATGATAATCTGATCTCACTCAACAGTTTGTCCACATTCTATCTCAAGTTGATACAAGTTGACAAGTGGCTATGATGGATACCAAATGTTGCAAGTTGGCAAGTTACCAACTTGTGTACATGGGAAAATAATTATTTGGTCCTTAAACTATTCGATTATTTGTAAGTTTGGTCCTTTAAGCTCAACTATAAATAGACTTAAGAAATTTCAATTAAATGTATCCCAAAAAGTTCTCTTTCCTATTTGTTTTTTTCATTCTCTCATTTTGTAATATTTTGAGAATTCTATGAAATTCTATTTGTTGTAATGTTTTGTCGATAGTAAAGTTATCATCCGTTGGTGGTGCATGAGGAGTAAACGATATTTTTGTTGAACCTTGTAAATTTGGTGTGTTCTCTCTATTATTGTTCTTTACTGGGTTTTTCCATTGTGTTTCAATATTCAAACGTTCGTGTGGAAAATAACTCGATTTCCCCCAATAATTGATATCAGAGCTTCGATTGACGTTATCTTGTAGATCCCGTTGCTAAAAATATCAAGTTCATGTTGTTGAATAGTGTTCGTTAGCTTTAAAATGATCAAATACGGATCAGTTGAGACATCAAGCTCTTCATCCAAACAGACGAGGAGGGTGATGTCAAATGCAAACTTCTCAATGGCGTTATTCGATGGATCCGGTCATTTCGGCATGTGGCAAGGTGATATGTAGGACGTTTTATTCCAACAAGGTCTAGAAATTACCACAGAGGAAGAAAAACTCGTAGATATGGAAGAAAAAGAATGGGGAACAATCAATCGTTTGGCGTGCAACATTATTCGATCTTGTCTTTTCAAGGAGCAGGAGTATAGTTACAAGAACGAGACTTCTGCAAGTAATCTGTGGAAAGTATTAGAGGAAAATTTCCTAAAGAAAAGCTCTCAAAATCTCCTCTACATGAAGAAAAGATTGTTCAGATTTGATTATCAACTACACACTAATATGAATAAATGCATCACTGCCTTCAATGAACTAGTGGAAGATTTGTTGGACATTGATGAAACCTTCAAAGATGAAGATTTTGCTTTAATGTTGTTATCATCTCTTCCAGATAAATTTGATCACCTTGAGACGTCGTTACTTCATTGTAAGGATCAAGTTACCCTTAAAGATATAACTGATGTTTTGTATAATTATGAGCTTAGGAAGAAAACCAAGAAGGAGAACAAGTACGAAGCAACGAAGGCCATGGTGACAAGAGGTCGATCAAAAAACCAAAAGCCAAAGAGGAGAGGGAAATCAAAGTCAAAGTCCATACTAAGAAAGATGAATGTGTCTTTTGTCATGAGAAATGTCATTGGAAGAAAGATTGTTCGAAGCTGAAGAAGAAAGGAAAAGCTGCTTCAAATGCATGTGTTGTAGAGCATGACGCCAATGACTCTGATATATCATTGGTTGCTTCATCATCAACATTCCATTCAGATGAATGGATATTAGATTCGGGTTGCACCTATCTCATATCCCCTAATCGGGAGTGATTCTCCGATTTAGTATAACTAAATGGAGGATTGTTTATATGGGCAGCGACAATGCCTGTAAAACTATTAGGATAGGCTTAATTTGATTGAAGAATCAAAATAGATCAACTAGAGTTCTAACTGATTTTCGGTACACGCCCAGTTTGAAGAAAAATCTCATCTCGTTAGGAGTCTTGGAATCCAAAGGCTCAGTTGTCAATATGAAAAATAAAGTTTTGAAAGTCACATCAGCACACTTGTGATGATGAAGGGCATTAGGAAAAATATTTTTTATTACTAACAAAGTAGTACAATTATTGGAGTAGTTGTAGTAGCTTCTAGTGGCGACAATTTGGACACAACCCAGTTGTGGCATATGTGGTTGAGATAAGCTGTAGAGAATTTCTTGCAAATTCTGGCAAAGCAAGGGTTGTTGAAAGGTGCAAAGGCTTGCAAATTGAAATTTTGCGAGCATTATGTTCTGGGAAAGCAGAAAAGAGTGAAGTTTAACACAACAATCCATAATACGAAAGGTATTTTGGATTATATTAACTCAAATGTGTGGGGTCCTTCCAAAACACAGTCTTTGGGAGGAAAACATTATTTTGTAACTTTTGTAGATGACTTTTCCAGAAGAGTTTGAGTCTATTTGATGAAGTCTAGAGATGAAGTGCTATAAATTTTCCTTAAATGGAAAAATATGGTTGATAACCAGACTGGTAGAAAGATCAAACGACTTAGGAAAGACAATGGAGGGGAATATAGAAATGACTCATTTTTGACGTTTGCCAGGAGCACGATATTGTTCGACACTTCACTGTTAGAAATACACCATATCAGGATGGGGTGGCAGAGATTATGAATCGAACATTATTGCAAAAAGTTTGATGTATGCTGTGTAATGTTGGGTTAGGCAAAGCATTTTGGGATGAGGCTGTAATATATGCTGGTCATCTCATCAATCGTCTATTGTCATTGGCAATATGAGGAAAAAAACCGTTGGAGGTATGGTTTGGAAAGCCTTCTACAGATTATGATTTCTTACATGTGTTTGGATCCACTGCTTATTATCATTTGAAGGAATCAAAGTTTGATCTGAGAGCAAAGAAGGTTCTCTTTATTGGAATTGCCCATGGAGTGAAGAGATTCCGCCTCTGGTGTGTAGAAACCAAAAAGAAAATATGTAGCGGATATGATACCTTTGATGAATCTGTTAGAGTAAAAAATATAACAAATGGAGCTATCCAAACAAGTAATACTCCACAGCAGGTGGAGCATACTTCAAAACAGATAGAGTATTCGTAGACGATGATTTCTGAAGTTGATGCAAATGATTCTTCAACTCCAATAGAAGAATCAGAAGATGAAGATGTTTAAACCCAAAAACCATTGGAGATACCATAACCACTTTCAGTTACACAGCTAAGGAGAGATTTGTAGACCTGCTCGATTTTGTTGATATGGTGGCCTATGTTCTTCCAGTTGTTAATGATGATATTCCCCGTAACTTACCAAGAAGCAATACAAAGCTTGGAAAATGACAAGTGAAAAAGTGACATGGATGACTAAATACAATCTCTCTAAAAGAACAACACCTGGAATCTGGCACAATTATCGAAAGGTAAAAGAGCAATTGGATGCAAGTGGGTATTTGCAAAGAAAGACGGATCTCCTAGCAAGAAAGATGTTAGTTATAAGGCAAGGTTGGTGTCTAAAGGATACGCTCAAAAGGAGGGAATCAACCACAATGAAGTATTTTCCCATATTATGAAACATTCCCCCATTAAAATATTGTTGGCCTTAGTAACATAGTTGAATTTGGAGCTAGCTCAACTTGATGCAAAGGTGACTTTCTAGCACGGTGATTTGAAAGATGAGACCTATATGACTCAACCAAAAGGTGAAAATATGGTGGTTGTGAGAAATGAGTTTGTAAGCTGAACAAATCATTATATGGATTGAAGCAATCTTTGAGGCAGTGGTACAAACGATTTGATAGCTTTTTGAAGAGGCAGAAATACACTTGTGTGATAGTGTGCACGTGTCCTGACATTTCACATGCAGTTGGAATTATGAGCAAGTGCATGCATGATCTTGGAAAAGGACATTGACAAGCTGTGAAATGGATTCTACGGTATCTCCAACAAACCATTGATGTTGCTTTAGTTTTTGCACAGGATGAAGAACTTTGTCAGTTTGTGGTTGGATATGTTGATTCTGACTATGCTGGAGATTTGGATAAGCGTCGATAAACTACTAGGTATTTATTTACTCTTTCTAAAGCCTCAGTAAGTTGGAAGTCTACGTTGCAGTCTACAATGACTTTGTCTACTACGGAAGCAGAGTATATGGCAATTTCAGATGATGTGAAAGAAGTAATTTGGCTTAAGGGGTTAATGGAGGAGTTAGGAGTTGTTCAAAGTCACATTTGTCTCTATTGTGACAGTTAGAGCACTATTCACTTAGCGAAAAATCAAGCATACCATTCAATGATTAAGCATATCGATGTGAGCTATCACTTTGTGCGTGAGAATTTTGAAGAATGAAAGATTCTACTTCAAAATATTACGACAGCAGAAAATCATGCAGATATGATGATCAAGGTGGTAACAGTAATCAAGTTCAATCATTGTTTGAACTTGATTAACATCCTAAAAGTTTGAGCACCTTCGGGTATACGATGCTTGTGAGCGTAATTAGAGACACTACATTAGGATAACTTCATCAGATTTGGGGAGTTGAAGAATTTGAGTAGGCTTGAAAATATCAAGCCAATGTGGAGATTTGTTATATGTGGCTTGTAATTTTACAAGCCTATGTGTTTGAATATCAACAAGTGTTGGTCAAAATTAGTAGTCATCAAAGAATTCAAATTCAATTTTGCAACCACTAAAGAATTCAAGTTTGATTTTGCTACATAAGTTGGCTACACAAGTTGATAAGTGGCTATGATGGATACCAAATGTTGCAAGTTGCCAACTTGTTGGGAAAATTACCATTTGATCCTTAAACTATTAGTTTATTTGTAAGTTTGGTCCTTGAAACTCAATTATAAATAAGCCTAAAGCACGTTCACTTGAATGTATCCCAAAAAGTTCTGTTTCCCATTTGTTTTCTTCATTCTACCACTTTGTAATATTTTAGGAATTCTATGAAATTCCATTTGTTATAATATTTTGTTGATGGTGAAGTTATCATCCATTGGTGGTGCCCGTTTCTGTTGCTCAATTCAACTCATTGCTCGTTAAAATTTTGCTATACTCATACCAATTAAAGAAACTCGTTGCTCGTTAAGTAAATTGTTCGTTATGCTCGATACTCGTTGCTCAACTTCGTTACTTGTTAAACTCACTGAATTTTTACCTTATTTTATTAACTACAAATAAAATATACTAATACTATATAGAGCTTAATATAAACATAAATTAATGAATTTAACAAAAAAAATTATCAAAAGAGTGTATAAAACAATTTCAAAGTCAAAACTATAAAGTAACAACCTTTAAATACATTAAATAATAAATAGGATTTTTTTTATGTAATATAACACTAATGAATAATTTAACATTTTTTTATTTTTTATTAGAAAAGCAATAGATTAGCCATTTATCATTTTTTATTATTATTTATAAGTAAATTAATAATTTTCTAATAAAATATTTGTTAAGATAATTACTAAAAAGTTATATAAAAAATTAACAAGCTGCTCTCAAACTCATCGAGTCGAGTTGGACTTTACTTGACTCATCTCGTTAAGATCTCGAGTCGAGCTCGAGTTCGTGTCGAGTTAATCCAAGTCGAGTTTTTACCGAGTTTCCATAGTGTCGAGCTCGAGTTGCTCACGAGATTTTGCAACAACGACAGCTTTTGAAACAACTTTAGCTTTCTCTGGAAACACTTCCTGCGTAAACCTGTGTAAATAGCCTTCACATTCCAGATGGATACCATGGTAGCTCTAGGGATGAATGTTTCTGAACATATGTAGACACTGAACTTGAAGTAGCTAGAACAAAAAAAAAAGCATGCATATAGTTTGGTTCTAACATGTCTTACTATTTTACAGTGTCGAATGAAATATGGAGGCTCAAGGAAAGCAAAACAAAAGGCAATTTCTTCATTTTTGACCTCTCTTAGCTAAGTGGCCACTCTTGGACCAATACCCAGATTTATTTTCATCCAATTCACAAGTTAAAGAAGCTGTTATCGATCTTACATTGTCAACTTGTCCTCTCAGTTAATATTTTTAATGGATTTTGTTAAAAGATCAATTCCAATAATTAAAGAGGGTAATTACATGAACTCGAACAACTACATATAGTATTCATATAAAACTTAAAACACGACTCGATCAAACCCCGGTTAACCTATCGCCCATGCTAAAATGATTTATTAGTCACGATAGTAAGTAAGAAGGTACAGCATCCCCTTCCTACAATTCCACTTGCCTTGGAAATGATTAACAAGAAACATAAAACCAACATCAAATCCCTGATTCCAAATATGCAAATACAAAACCATGCATTCAGGCCACTAAATAGCCCATCAGAAAACATAAATATGCTTACAGAGAGACCATATCCATAAGCAAATTATAAAACAAAACAATGCATTCTTTTAGGCCACTAAATAGCCAATCAGAAAACATAAATATTCTTCAGAGGACCGTAACCATAAGCAACAAAGAATTTGCAGGCATTCAGCATACGCAGCGAGTCACTTAATCCACCACACACAAAACCAAGCCATTAGAGGATTGAATCAAGAAAATTCAGCAAAATAGATCACAGCAAAACAAACATAATAATGCAAACAGTCGAACACTTGACATATAATTGGCCAAAATAAATTGAAAATCACATTTCAAGTTTAACTCCGAACAACACAAGATAATAACATAACAGAACTGTCTTTCAAATCCAAAAACAAAGCGAAAACTGGAAAAAGCATAACCTAGGCGGCGAGCACAACAGCACCACCGGCCTCCTTAATCTTCTTCTCGGCAGTCTTGGAAACCAACTTAGCCTTAACCACGATGGGTTGGTTCTCGGGCAAGACACCTTTTCCAAGGACCTTAAAGTAGCCGTACTGGGTCACGTCGATCATCGGGGCGGCATCCTTTTTGGCTTTGGCCTTCACGTCTTGCGGGACGAGAGACCAGAGCTTGTCGATGTTAACGATGGGGCAGTAGAACTTGTTGCGGAGCTTGTGGAAGTACCTCATACCGACTTTCCCGAAATACCCGGGGTGATACTTGTCGAAGAGGATCCTGTGGTGGTGCATGCCTCCGGCGTTACCGCGACCTCCCGGATGCTTGCGGTGCTTGCCGATACGGCCGTGGCCGGCGCTCACGTGGCCGCGCTTCTTGCGGTTCTTCTTGAAGCGGGTTGTCATTTTCTGGATCGGTGCGCAGCTTAGGGAGGGGAAATTAGGGTTCAGAGCGGCTGCGAGAGGCAAAATAAAAGTAGGGTTATTGAGGAGGTTTTATTTAGGGGTGAGGTTTCTAGTTTCCGAGTTTGCCCTTACTCTAGGAATTTCGGCTTTTGGGTTTTTCTAGCTCTGGATCGACCCTGACCACTTTGGGCAATTGGCTCAGTATGAGGACTGATGATGGGCTCCAAGGAGGTAGATTAGGCCTTGTATTCATGTTGTGAGTAGTGATTAGGGTTGATCAAATAACAAATGAAGAGAGATTCATTTTTATTAAATAAAATAGAGACTTGATTACATAAAAGATATTATAACAAATACCTCTAAATATATAAAGATCAATTATACAATTATTCTGGAGTACGGTTAGATTTAGTATTTTTCACTTCGAACATGAATTCGATGTGGTCCAAGCTTATCCTTAAAAAATTTGACGATGTCAAAATAGAATCTATTTTTTTAAAAATCTAACTCAATAGGATCAAGTCAGATCAAGCTAGTGGCGGATCCAATGATAGAACTTTGTGATAAAGTTTGGGGTCCAACTTAAAATTTTAAAAATTTTAGCAGTTTAAATTAAATTTTTCAAAATTTTTGAAGGGTTCACTTTACATTTTTTTTAGAAAAATTGGGGTATAATTATATTTTTTAAAATTTTGAGAGGCTTGATGAGAATTTTAAAAATTATGGGAGGGATTTAACTAATAATATTAAAAAAAAACTTAAAATTAATATAGATTTATAAAAAGGCTTAATTGCATATTTTCCCCCTAACTGTACCTTTTTTATCGAGTTGCCCCTTAAAGTATTTTTCGTACCTTTTTGCTCCCTCAACTAAAAATTGTTACCCCATTTGCCCCAATTTGTTATCTTTGTTAAAAAATACAGTGGTAAATCACATACTTAGTCACTCAACTATTCTCACAGTGCTAAATTATCGGTTCTTCCAAAAATACATATATATTTATGTGGTGATTGGCGCATGATGGATTGTCTGTTGGTAAACGTCTTCGGGAAGTATGTTTAGGATTTGGATTGTGTCCTATGTGCCAAGCTGATGAGGAAATAGCTGCTCATGCTTTGCGTGGCTGTTGGTATTCCCAGGTGGCCATGCAAGAGGCTGGTTTTTCTGGGGTACCTTGTTTCGCACCGAAGAATCTAGTTTAAGTTGGGTAGAAGTGTTATTGCAGTTTTTCGCCATTGAACGTTTCACTGACTTTGCGGTTCTACTTTGGAATATATGGAATGGAAGGAAAAAAATTAGTCCATGAGGATAAACTTCAACCTCTGTGGCTTATAGCTTTAAAAGTGCAGGTGCTCCAGAATGCGTTTAAATCGGCCAGGAATTCCACTGTTCGTGGAGGAGCACGGACAACCAGAGTTCCACCGCGATAGGTGCCGGCTAGTGTTGCCCAACAGAAGTGGCGTCCGCTCGACCCTGGAGTTGTTATAGTTAATGTTGATGGGGCTTTCGATCCGCAACGACGAATGACGACATTGGGTATAATAGCTCATGATGTTGCTGGGTTACCCCTAGGGGGTATGGTGGTCTCAGCGCCATCTTGTGGGAAAGCTGGGATTGCTTAAGTACATGCAATTGTGGCTGGTTTGCGCTTTGCTATCGAGAACCAACGGACGAATGTGGTATTTGAGTCTGATTCTGCTATGGTGGTGAACAAGATCCGAGATAGACCACCTGATGATTCCATTACAAGATTTCAGTGGAAGCCTGAAATTTGTTTGACTGTAATGCATAGTTTGTAATTCAGTTCGTACGACGCTAGTGCAACAAGGTAGAACATACTTTGGCTGCCTAGGCATTACGATTGGGTAGTTCTTTGTTCTTTGACTCGGTTTGTCCTGAGATTATTGCATTTTATGTATCTTGTGACATGGTTTCCCGGTAATAGAATTTGGGCACTCTTTTCCCCTGATTATGACTAGAAGGGGTTTTTAATGAGGCTCACCGTTTATCTAAAAAATGAATCTAAAAATTGGGATTAAAAATATAATATTGAAACTAGTCACTTTAAATCATATAAGTACCATACATAGAAAATGTTAAAACCCCAACCAAGAGACTTGAACAAAAATATATACAAATAAATCTAATGCATCGGCAAATGAACCACAAAAGCGAATTAAGCTATTGAAATACCACTGAAAACTGAATATCAGAGCCGAGCGTCGTGAGAAACTTTCCATAAACGCAAAATCACGCATCCAAATTCAATCCAAAGGTTCATGTCAGGGAATATCAACAAGATTTCAAATAAGCGCCATCTTGATTAGTCGTGGCGTTGTCAAATCCAACCCAGAGAAAACATAAATAAAAGAACGGACAAACGACCGAAAAAAAATAAAAAAAAAGACCACAAAGATAAAGATAAAGATAAACGTGCAACACATGCATAATTATTTTTATTAAAAAAACAAAAGAAAAAACAGAAAGAAAAGAGAATTAGTGGTAGGCAACATGCATCAAAGTCAGTGTTGCTACCAGTTAAAGAAAATTAAAGAAGAAAAAGTTGATCTGATCTATAAAAAATGATACAAACTCAAAGAAAAAAAAGAAAGGGTGAGCGACTAGGGTTTAAGGATATTAACTCAATTAAAATATTAAATCATTAACGACATGATAAGATGATATGTTTCCTTCGTTCTCTATATTAAATTATAAATTTTTCCTATCTTACCATCACACAATTACTGCCACCTATGATTGCTATTCATAAAAAAATATATCTATCAAAACATGTAGAATTTATTCTTAGTTTTTATATTTAATTTATTTTTCGTAAAACACGTTTAAAATCATTTTTGAAGTTAAATATACTATTATATATTATTGGGTTATTTATTTTCCTAATTCTAAACATATAAATGGTTGGAAATTTTAGTATTGTTATCTCATTGAACTATTTTCTGTAATGCTTAAGAAAACTATTTTTAATATTAGAAAGCATTGGTACATGCCCAAACTGATATTTTTGACGTCTCATGATATATGACTAAATGTCATATATAAGGTTTCATTATTTGTTAACCTTGTCCAAATATATATTGTTTATTAGTCGTGTACCTGTATCATAAAATTAGAGAGATTGTTTTTGAATTTTTTTAAAGTATAAAGGATTAAATTCTGAAATAAACCAGGAGAATTCGTGAGATTCATGAAGGGTGGGTATATGCCGGTCAGCCGGGCGACACTGACCCTCACCGCCACCATCATCGGTAGACACCTAAAAATATAATTAAAAAATGATAAATACATATTTTCAACGAAAATTTCTTTAGACACTAAAACGTTATGTACCAAAGGAATATTGAAGATAAAAACTGGTGAACCAAACAATGTTTCTTAATCAAAATTCGAGTCCCATTGCTCTATAAAGAACAAATAAAATAAAAATACGGGGGAGAAAACTGGAGGAAAGGCCATTTTACAAGAGAGCACCGAGAATAATGCATAGTTCCTTGTTACAATACTCAAGAATCCTTTACCCCACTTTACCAGAGCAATAAGCATGAAGGTAACAAAATATTATCGGTCCATGTTGTCAAAGGTTATTTGACGGAATTCGACAAAGCAATGCCGATTGCGGTTCACCATCTCTCCCTCGATCTTGGCCTGCAATATTAAAAAATATCATGATTTCATTAGTCCGATTTCTGTGAGCAGATATGCATTGTTGCAGACTCTGGTATTACAATGTGCAAGAGAGCATCACAAATGCAATGACTGTGAACGCTTCATTCAATTAACATGTATCGGTCCTATAAAGGAACAAAACAAAAATGCAGCTTCCGAATCTGGTTTCTAGTTCACTAAAAACCATAAAGAAAAAAGAAAGATTCAAAGATGCATGAAAAACGACATTAGAATAAAATAGGGGAAGACAAGGACGCCAAGTTTTCCATGATGATTGAGCAAATAAAAAGCAGTAAAGGTATGACAGATTTAATTGCTGATATTTTATACCCTTACCTTTCCATGTCTCTGTTTCCCTGAAATCCTCTATCCCTGCCACCTTGAAATCTTCTTCGCTCATCACCAGGCCTTGTCCATGCATCTGCGGTACCACGAGATCTAGGCCTTGTCCGTGCATCTGCAGTACCCTGAGATCTAGGCCTATTCGTGAACTCTACACTTCTAGAGCTATCAATAGATCCAGACTGAGAAGGAGGTCCATCGGAGAAGCTGCCAGCTCCAGATCCAGGCCTTTCAACAGCTTTCTGCCCAAATCTAACTTTGTTCTCCAAATCTTTTATCAGCAACTCTAATTCCCTTTCCTTGTGAAGAAGTTTTTCATGTAAAGAGTGTTGGTCCCTGGCAGGTTCTGAACTCCGTGTCGAATTTTTCTCAACTTCCTTCTTTAAATGATCTATTTCATCTTTCAATATCTTTTCCTCTTCGGTTTCTGGCCTGAAACATTTTTTTCTAATTAGAAATGAAGAACATAACGGCATTGGCAATATATTCAAAAGTTGCTTGCAAACAAGAAGGGAACTAAATGGATTTATAAACAATAACAAGCAATTCCATAGAACAATTGGAGCATCTGAATCCATCTAGATTACAGCCTTACACAGAAAATCACAATGGATCACATCAATACAGCAAAGCATTCTGTTAGAACAGAAAAATGGAATATCACAAAATGAAATTGATAAATAAGCAGAGCTTATAACCATTTGCATTAATAATCTCGCAAAGGGATGAAAGAAAGCTTGAAATATCACATAATGACTTAAAAACAACATATAATCATAAAAACAATAACAAAGCACTTCGAGAACCATAAAGAAGAGTCGAAGCCTAGAAGAGTTTTAACAAAACTGCTTTGATGGAAGGACAGGGTGAGGGTTGTAATATCATCATGCCTTTAATCTTGGACCGAAAAGACAAATTTAAAGGCAATAGGTAACTGTTTGGGACCTACCGGCTAGCAGTGCATATGCTACTTGCTTACATATGCTCCACATTAATCCCAGAGAATATCACTATTTCAGTACATAAGCAACTTCTGAACATTATTAAGGACTGAATCTTTGTTGTCCTCATGCACCAAAAGGCAACAAGTGGCAAAGATAACAAACCAACAGCAACGTTTAACATTTTAAATCTAGTAAATGCATGTAAATTTACGAATATGCAAACTAAGCTTAGCTGTCAAGAGAACGTAACTAGAAAAAAGAATCCCCTGGGCCAAAAAGTGGAAAGAAAAACATAATTTTACTTCCCTAACTCACCAAGAAAGGAAAAAAAAAATAAAAGCTTCTCATTCAACAAGCCCCGATGCTTATATGGTAACATAACCAAGAATGGATTTAAGTCACGATTCAGTTGGCTGTGTATTCATAAATGAAATAAATTTTGGAATACAACAGTGCATGTTAATTTAATGCATGAAAGAGCTGCAAAAGCTTGACTCAGAAGCCAAACCTCTGTTCTGAACTCGACCAAAAATTCAGTTGGCTGTGTTTTCATAAATAAAATAAATTTTATAATACAACAGTACGTGAATTTAATGCATGAAAAAAATGTAAAAGCTTGACTCAGAAGCCAAACATCTGTTCGGAACTCATAGTCGAAAATTCCATTCTAAGATGGAACCCTATACTCAACTCAATTCCCAGCAGTGGGCAAGACACGCATTGCATGATCTATTGTATTTTTTTTTATACAACGATCTACCGTCTTTTACACAATACATAAACACCCACTTAAGAACAACCAAACCCTCCACAGGAAACATAAATTTGGAAAAATTCACATGCCATTTATGGTTCTGGGCAACAAGCTGAATATGGACTGTGATTTAGTGGTTTGAAGAAAAACGGAGCAACCACCAAAAAGACAATATAATTTATGATATGATATTTTAACTGTTCTTCTAACTCCTCAAAAGTCTTAGCAATTAAGAATTCCTTACTGACAGCATAGTACTGCATACCCATGGATTAGGGAGTATAAAACAATCTGCAATGAAGGAAAAGTGGCAGCAGCTAAGAGAATTTACTGTAGCAAATATGCTAAGCACTTAGAAACCAGCACTAACAAGTAACAGCATTAAATGAAACATATCAAAATCAGTTCAAACTTGACTCAGAAGCCAAACATCTGTTCGGAACTCATAGTCGAAAATTCCATTCCAAAATGGAACCCTATACTCAAATCAATTCCCAGCAGAGTGCAAGACACGCATTGCATGATCTATTGTCTTTTACACTATACATAAACACCCATTTAAGAACAACCGAACCCTCCACAGGAAACAGACATTTGGAAAAATTCACATGCCATATATGGTTCTGGGCAACAATCTGAACATGGACTGTGATTTAGTGGTTTGAAGAAAAAACGGAGCAACCACCAAAAAGATAAAATATAATTTATCATGATATTTTAACTGTTCTTCTAACTCCTCAAAAACTTAGCAATGAAGGATTCCTTATTGACAACATAGTACAGCATACCCATGGATTAGGGAGTATAAAACAATCTGCAATGAAGGCAAAGTCGCAACGGCTAAGGAAATTTACTGAAGCAAATATGCTAAGCACTTGAATCCAGCACTAACAAGTAACAACATTAAATGAAACATATCAAAATCAGTTAAAACTTCAAACAAAATCCCACTAAGACAAGTTTGCAATAAATTATGAGCAAAATGATTACAGAATTGAAATGGAACCTGTCAATCCTGCGACGATCTAAATCAAGATCAATCTTACGCCAGTCTTGGCCTCGCTCTTCCAGCAAAACTTCCCTAGGCTTAGCATCACCAAAAGGGTTGACCTTTGGCCTAGGCTTGATTGCATTTTCAATCCCTTGCTGCAGGGGACCTTCGGGCTTGCTAGATTGCGCACTCGAAGGCCTGCTGGAATGAGCGCTGGTAGGCCTAGTAGTTTCCTTCTTTGCTTCAATTTCAGAATCTAGCTTCTTCCAGTCCAGTCCTTTCTCTACTAACACCTCTTCCCTTGGCTTTGCTGCCCCGAAAGGATTCGATTTATTTGTTTTAACCACAAGCTCATTCACCCACCCTTGTGGTGGATCCAAAGCTAATATAGGCCTTTCCTCCCTGATTCCGCCCCCACCACCTGGAGACCATCTATCAGGCTCCGGTCCAGAGTCACGAACACCGCCTCGGGACCATCTATCAGGCTCCGGTCCAGAGTCACGAACACCACCTCGGGACCATCTATCAGGCTCCGGTCCAGAGTCACGAACACCACCTCGAGACCATCTATCAGGCTCCGGTCCAGATTCACGAACACCACCTCGAGACCATCTATCAGACTCCGGTCCAGAGTCATGAACACCACCTCGAGACCATCTATCAGGCTCCAGTCCAGAGTCACGTACACCAGCTCGAGACCATCTATCAGGCTCCGGTCCAGTATCACTAACACCACTTCGGGACCATCTATCAGGCTCCGGTCCAGGGTCGCAAACACCACCTCGGGACCATCTATCAGGCACCGGTCCAGGGTCGCGAACACCAGCTCGGGACCATCTATCAGGTTCCGGTCCAGGGTCGCGAGCACCAGCTCGGGACCATCTATCAGGTTCCGGTCCAGGGTCGCGAACACCACCTCGGGACCATCTATCAGGCTCTGGTCCAGAGTCCGCAAAACCCGAACCAAAAGTTGAAGATCGAGTTGGAATTGACCGTTTTCCAGCTGTCCAATTATCAGCCTCATCAGCCTTAGAGAATCCACCACTTCCTCCAGTTCCAAGCCCACCATACCGGTTTTGCCTGCCCGAATCCATTGAAGGAATTACTTTTTTTGTCATTGCCCAATTATCCACTTCATCAGCACGCGACGACTGATCGAAATCAGAAACCCTAGAAGACGGACCCCGTCTCTCTTCATTAAAACCTCCGTGCTGCCTCCTTCCGGAGCCCCACGATCCATCGCTATCTTCGTAGTGACGCATACCCCGACCTGCATGTGGACCCGTTCTCCCGTAAGATGAAAACCCACCCCCGAGACGTCCATACTGCAATTCCTCGGCGGAACGTTCTTTGGGCCCGGTAGGGAGAAGCATCATCTCTTGGGGTGTCAGCCTATTGTATTCCGTCACCTTAGCATCACCACCCAATCCGCCCCCGCCATATGACGAGTAAGTCCCCAAGTAAAACTCCGACAGAGTCTGCTTCTTCTTCTTCTTGGGCTTCGCGCTAACGGCTTCCTTCAGGCTAGGGAAACTCTGAGATTCAGCCGTGTGTCCAGCAGCTGTCTCTGCTTCCGCAGCCGCACGTTCCTCCGCTTCTTCTCGCTCCGCCTCGGCGGCCCACGCGCCGATGCGGCCCCAGGGACTCGACATTTTCGGGAAAAATTATATTATTAATTTATTTCTTTTCGATATTTTGCTTTCTTTGAGAGAAGAAAATTAAAGCGAAAAATGAGACAGATATATAAAAGAGAGGGAAAATGAGATGGGCTCCATTAATAGACCCGGAGCTCCGATTGCAATCGATGAAGTTCAAGAGCGGGTTACAGTTATTACGTCTTTATATTTGCGCCGTTGGTCGTTACGCTTTGTGAGAAAATATCCCAAGCCAACTTTTCCAAAAGAGAGAGTGACGAGGAATGAGTTGATACAACTTTAGACGCGCAAGAAGCCAAGTGAAATGCACGCTCCAATAAGAAATTATTGAGAAATGGTTATAATTGTTTGGTGTACATCCGAACTAGGGCTGTAAATGAGACGAGACATATCGCGAGTTATTCGAGATCGACTCGATCAAGGCTCGATAAATACTCGGATCGAATGAACTCGACTCGAGCTCGACTCGAGTTCTTAACGAGCCGAAACGAGCTACTCGATACTCGAATCGAAAAGCTCGTAAGCAGCTCGAAAAAATGTTATATTATAATTTTAGATTTTTTAAAATTACATTATTAAAAATACACTATTGATAATTATAACATTTTAAAAATATATTAAAAATTCTATAATACAACTACCCTCAAATTTTAATTAATATATTTTATAATGAACCCTAAACCTTAAACCCTAACCATAAACCCTAAAACATAAATCATAAAGTCTAAACCCTAAACCCTAAATTATATTTACCTCATAGATCGATACTAAGTCGATTAATTAATGTCTTTGTAATGAACCCTAAAATCTATTCCATAAATCCTAAACCTTAAACTATAAACCTTAAACACTAAACCTTAACCCCTAAACCCGATTATATGATAGGAGTTAAGTTATGCACATGAAAGTCACATACAAATTATGCAAAATGATGTTATGTGACTCCTAAATAAATCATTAGCATACTTATACATAAACATATCAACATGGAAAATAAATATACATAACTAATTAAAGAAAACAATCCTAAACATAGACTAAATTAAGAGAAACCTAAATGTGAGGACTAATTTAAGCTAAATATACTAACTTTAGAATGATGATTAAATTCCCGTAAATGTAAAATTAAACTTACAAAATTGGAATTAAACCAATGACTTAAATACAAAATGTGTATAAACTTTAGGGTCTTATACGCAATTGATACTATTCGGTTTAAGCTAAAATAAAATGGAAAATAACATAAATGACACCTGAACATTTAAAACAAATAAGAAAATTTAAACAAATGTGATTAAAATACAAAAATTAAAATATAACATACCAAACTATAAATTTATTAAACATGCATATACATATTAAACTAATGACTAAATTTAAATAAACGCAAAATTCAACATACAAATCAAGAATTAAAATAAGGATTTACAAAAGCGTGCTCAAGTTTGGGGGACTATAACTTAATTTATCAAAAAATTAATATGAAACCTAAATTTAACTAAACCTAAACTAAACTCACGCACACAAAATACCAAACACAGTCGCACAGCCCTAATAGCAAAATTGCTCTCTCTGTGTGTCTTAGTTTGAAGCTTCAAGTGAAAAGTCAAGGGATTTGCGGGTGGAGAAGAGGATAGGGATCTCTCTGCCTTCAAAATTTGATCCTTGAATTCAAAGCTTTATACTTTTCTAACTTGTTATTCCCTTCTATATTTTTAGCTTTCTTTTCGTTTCTTTTTTTTCTCTCCTGACTCCTGTCCATCTAGAAAGAATTTTTGTTTTGTCCTCTGTTCTGTTGCGTTCTTTTCTATTCGAGCGTCATGGCTTCAAAGCGGATTTTGAAGGAACTCAGGGATTTGCAGAAAGATCCACCCACTTCTTGCAGTGTTGGTAACATTTCATCTTCTACCGCCTAACGTCAATATATCTTTACCAACAATACCATACTTTGATCTCATTGTTTATGTTGCTTACCCTACATTTTCCATTGTTTTTAACTGCGTACTTAGTTTTAGCTTATGAATAAAATCGATTAAAAATTTAAAACCCCAAAGCTCCAAACTTGACTCCTTGTATTTGCTTTAGCTCGTTTACCCTTATATACGTTAGGGCTGCTTATTGTTGAAAATGAATGTTTTCATCATGAAAAATGAGCAAATCCCTTCCTTAGGCCTTGATCTTCATGTAGTCTGTTTGCCTTCCAACTTGATTTTGATTTAATCGACAAACTTTTCGGTTCCTATACTAGAATTGCTTGATCCGATTCAGACTGTTCATTATTATTATCTGAACTTTGACTTGTGCATCAATGGATGACATTTAGGTAACCTTTGGATGCTTTTTTTTAATAGGTCCTGTAGCTCAAGACATGTTTCATTGGCAAGCAACAATCGTGGGCCCTTCCGATAGCCCTTATGCTGGAGGTGTATTTTTAGTTACGATTCATTTTCCTCCGGACTACTCTTTCAAGCCTCCTAAGGTAATTTACTTCACCCGCGATGTTTTACTCTAGTGTTGATGATTGTTCGTATGATACTCTACACACTCTTTTCATAGACAATGTTGTTTTGTTGTATAGGTTGCATTTAGAACCAAGGTCTTCCATCCAAACATCAACAGCAACGAGAGCATTTGTCTTGATATCCTAAAAGAACAATGGAGCCCTGCACTAACCATTTCCAAGGTATGTCCTTACTCCTGCTAATATCATGGTTAAAATAGTACAATGTATAAACATTGTCAACAAAACTAACACTAGTACAACATGTTTTGCTCTCAATCTGCTCCTTACTGACTGATCCAAACCCTGACAACCCACTTGTTCCAGAGTCTAGACAAACAAAACTAACTCGTTTTCTATTATACCTATTAGTCTTTTTTTAACAGGTTGTTTCTAAATGACGTGTAACGGCATGGATTCGAGCATGGCCAGCATTTGCAGGCTCTGTCCTTTGTTGTGCTTGGTGCTCTATCCCTTGTTTTGTGTGTCTGCAGGGCATGGATTCGAGCATGGCCAGCATAGGCGACAACAACATTGGTTTCGGTGGATGGCTGACCAGCATGGGTCTTCCTCGGTGGGTTCACGTGGGTAGCGCACTGTCTCGGGCTTCCTCCTGGTGGATTTGCACCATATATTAATTATCTTAAGTTTCTTGTAATTGTATTTTTATTTTTTTTAGATTTTTATAGTTCATACATTCATATTATAATGTATTGGTGATTGTTGATTAAAGGGAAAATTATTTATATATTTTAAATGCAATATAAGATTTTTGTAGGTTCAAATTCGAGTTTGAGTTCGAGCTTGAATCGAGCTCAAAATTGAGCTTCAATCGAGCTCGAGTCTCGAGCTTCAATCGAGCTCCTGAATTTTTTTTTTGAGTTTGAGCATTTTCGAGTTCGAGTCGAGTTTCATTATTATCTTTCGAGTTCGAGTCGAGTTTGAAAATTTTAGGCTCGCGAGTTTTCGAGTCGAGTCGAGCTTATATTTAAAGTTTTCGAGTTCGAGTCGAGCTGCGATACTCGAGTTCGACTCGACTCGTTTACACCCCTAATCCGAACACAATAATTTATGTGATGGGATGTGTGTTTAAAAAATTGGAGGTGCGAAATTATAAAATTTTAAAATATAAAAAGAAATTATATAAAATATAAATAAATTAAAAATATTTAATGAATGCGACTGCACCTTAACACATCTTCTATCTATCCCTATGTAACCATGAAAGAGATTATACTGTTTAACTTCTTTGTTTTAGATGGTAAGTATAGGTATGAATCTTGTGTTTAAAATTTACTGATTCAAATTTTAAGATCTGACTTTTTTTATGATAAATTATGCGTTTATTATATAAACTATTAGCTTGTGTGTGATTAGTATCTGAAATTTTAAATTTTTAAAATCGTAACATAATATTTAATTTTTGTTTTATCTTAGTATCCGTGGTTAAAAACTTAGCACACAGACTTGCCGACTGCCACATCTATAATCGTTGACCCCTGTGTCTACAGTCGTCGATCATCGCATTCGTCGATCGATAAAGTCCAAACTTTTCAGCCTGAAACTTTTTTGACTTCCTAAACTCGATTTCGATCTCCATTTCATCGAGAAACACCACAATCTCCTCAAATTGACGATTGACTCTTCGTAGGGGTGTTCATAATTCGGTTAAAATTGAATTAATCGACCGAACCAAAATTTCAATCGTTTAATCGGTCGATTAATTTTAGATTAAGTTGGTTGACGATTCATGTTTTTCTTTCTTTCAAACTTTGATTTTGGTTAATTAACTGAAATTATTTAATATTTAATATTATATATATATTATTTAGTTTTAGGGGTGTTTAAACTTCGGTTTTAACCGAATTAATAGAATAAATCAAAAAATATATAATATATAATATATATTATTTATAAAGTTTGGTTAATTCGGTTAATCGATCAATAAATTGAACTTAGTTCAGTTTCGATAATTAAAAAAAATCGGTTCAATTAGCGGTTAAAGGAGGAAAAATCGATTAATGAAAATTGGGTAATTCAGTTAGTTAGGTTAACCGAATTAACCATTTGAACACCTCTAACTCTTCGATTTCTTCATTCTCTAATTTCCATGGTCCATCATTCGATTCGATGGGACTGTGATATGTTGGTTGACTCGTCATTCTCTCATGGTCTACCGTTCGGATTGGTCATTCGTCCATCGGAGCTATGCCAAGTCAACCGTCTGTTAAGTTTTTAACGACAGGTACTAAAATGAAACAAAAATTAAACGTTATGCATGATTTTGAAAAATAAAAGCTTAGGTGTTAAAACAAACCCAAACTAGTAACTTATGTATTAAATGCATAGTTTCCTATTTTTCAATAGCTTAGAATAACTATAATATAATATTTATTTTTTTAAATAATCTATTAGAAACGTACACATATATTATAAATACAATTGTCAAACTTAACTTAAATTTTAAATCAAAATTGAGACTCGGCTCGAACTAAAGAAACTTGAACTGAAAATATTCTTGCACTTAGCTTGGTTGTAACGCGAACCTAAACATTAAGTACATGAAAACTTTAAATTATTTTTAAAAAATAATATATAAATGCTAATACTATTGATAGCTTAACTTACAAACAAAAATTTAATATTATTAATTTTCAAGTTGTTTGCGAGCCTTTTGAGTTGTGTATTAAATAACTCACTTCTATTCGTTAAGAATTCAAATCTAGTCTATTTGAATAGAGTGTTGACCAAATTTCAACTAAATCGAACTTGAGTACCTTATGGTCTGTCTTGCCTCATTCATTGTCCTAAAGTCAAGTTTAGGGACTAAAATTTGTTTGGTAAAATTATATTTGATCACTAAATTATATTAAAATAATCTTTTAGCCACTTATGTTTCAGAAAATTAAAAAATGGTCACTAATTATCATTTTAAATTATAAAACACTGAGAAACTTTAATAAATTTAAAGACCATTTTATAATATTTTGATAAAGCATAATGATATTTTTTAAAATTATTTTGAAAGTTTAATTTTTTAGCTTCTGAAACTTTAAATGACCCCAAAAAATCATTTCAACATAATTTAGGGTTCATTTCTGTATTTCACTCGAGCTGTATCCCTTTGTCAAATACCTAGCCTCAGCCATATGGGCCGTAGTTCGAATACTGAGTATCAGCCCAATAAAAATAATAAATCGACGAGCCAGCTCAGTGACCCATCAACCAAACAGCCCAAAGCCTTTTGAGCGGACTCGGACAACTCGTGAGTCAATCATTCTCGACAGTGGCTAACTCACAATAGAAAAACCACGAAACCATGGCGGAGGGTTTATGAAACGGAGGCCAAACAGCAAAGTTCACGTTTCTCATTTCTCTGCGCATTTCCTCAGTCATCGGAAATGGAGACGGCACGGCTCCGTTTGGTGTTCGAAGATCCGAACATTCTCAGCAAGTCGCAGAAGAAACAAGGCTTAAAGCGAAGCTGGTTTCTCCTTAAACCACAACATGAAACCATCTCCGATCTCACCTCCGATCTTCTCGACATTTTCTACCTCCGAGAATCTTGCACCAACGGCCTCATCCTCTACGTAAGCCCCTCTATCAATCTCAAACTCTTCATACCCTAATTTATACATAAATTGCTTTGTCACGAGTCACGCCATTAATTTTACATTGCAGATGGATGGCTTTGCTTTGCCGCCTTTCGAATCGATTTGTATTTTAAAAGATAAAGATATTGTCAGGTTTGTTTATTTCTGCTCTTGTAAATTGTACATGCTTTGTTTTGTATAGTTATTTTTTGTTTATTATGAAAACAGTGTGAAGAAGAAAGGAAGGAAATCGACTGAGATTATCAAGTCTGTTAATGATTTCAACCTTTTGGAAGAATCGGAATTTGTAGAACATTTGACTGTGAATACAGGCGGCAAGCTTCTATCTAATGAGGAATTTGGTAAGGAAACCGGGGGATACGAAAGTGAATCGGAAGAATATGAACGAGAACATGTGCCATTGGAGAATCAGGCACAAGTTGAAAGCACACCAATCGAAAACATGGTTTCGAAGAAAAGGAAGGGTCGGGATAAACTTCCAAGCTCGAGGTAAATAACTTTATACAATCTCATTAAACTTCTTCTTTTACTTGGTTTGTTAGATACCTGCTCTAATAATTGCTTATCACTTTTAATTTCGACTTTATGCTAAATTTATTTTCAGGAAGAAGAAAAGCAAATTGGCTGGTTCTGAGAAATCTCCGGTTTTCGGAGATGATGGAATTGATATTCGTCCAAAGAAAAGGAAAAGATCTCATAAACAAAAGGTTGTTTCCAATGACAAGGTTGTTGAGAAGGAGAATGCAATTAAAATTCAGGGAGAACCAGAGAATACAAGTGGCCCGGAAATTGATGAAAGTAGTGATGATCAAACCAATTTGGGGAGGTAATAACTATCTTGATGATGTAGTTAAAATATTGTTTTGAGTTTTATTATTTTATATCACTCATTTTGTTTTGGTTCACCTTTTGTGCAAAATGCTTGTGTGGATAAAGTAATAAACCCAATTTGATACACCCGTCCTATGCTCGTATCAGAATTTGTTTTTCCTTTTCACTGCTTCTCTTACTGTATTGTGGAAGGGTATTTTTTTTCATTCGCTTGATTCTGTTTTACAGGTTCTCCCATCCTCAAAATACTAGTAAAGGGAGCGACAATGAACCTATGACAACTACTGAAGTTAAAAAGGTTATCATTGACACCATTGTTTTGAATGGAATAAATTAGTATTTTCTAGTTAGATTCATCAATGTCCTGAGATGGTATCATATCTTTTAGAAAAATGGTTTATTAAGTTTGTTGTGTCCATGAAGAGTCAGTACCATTGTTAGCCGGAGCATTAAACGCAGGCCACACAACTACCTAATCGTACATCCATGCCACATAACTTAGTTAGATGTTGATGGTTATGTTCCTTATAAGAAAGTAGGCCTTGTTAAAAACCCCCTTCATGATTAATGGAGCACAGAGTGCTCCTTGATCAGCGGAAGGAGGAAAAGAGTGCCTTAGAATTCATTAATAACCGAAAGATACATAATGTTTAAAAAACAAACATAAACACTCCCTTTACAATAACCAACCCTATTCTAGTAATTGCTTGATAATATCAAAATTTTCAAATGATCTCGCTGGCCTATTGCTCTATCCCTATTCCAGTTCTAACACAACCAATCCTTCTGTTTAATTTCTTACTGTCCAGCTCCCTAGTAGAAGTGCACGGCGCAAAAAGGCTAAAAGGCGATGGTTGAGGGAGCAGGCCAAAACTGAAAAGGAAAAGGTAATTAGTCTTTAGAAATACTGTAAAGTTATTTTGGGCCTTTTAAGGTCAGGTTTTTTTGTCTTCAGATAAGCGGTTCTATCAATAGAGAAAAAATGCCTCCACATAAATGATTCAAGTTGACGATTCAGAATTTTTCTTGGCCAAGTAATATACTTTTTTTTTGGCTTTATTTCCTATGAACATATTATACATGGATGTAATTGAGAGTTGGTGTGATTTTTTCGTTTATATTAAGGTGAAAATTAAAGGTTACAGCTTACATATTCTAGTATATGAACAAATGCAGACATTTGATTGCAATATTTCTTACATTGTTTGGTAAATCATAAATTTTGTAAACTAATAAAGCATTTGTATGGTTTGTTTGTCCGTACCTGTATGCCTTTAGAAAAATGAAACTCCTACCTCATTGACTATGATGATAACTATGTTTGATCTGATTTGCAGCTGCAATCAAAACAGATGCATGAAAAAGACGATCAGCAATCACGTGCAAAAGAGAACCTCAAATTTTCAGAAGAGCATCGACAACCAATTGGCAATAATGATGTCGAGGATAACATGGCTCCAATGGTAGTTAGGCGAGGACATATTCGC
Source organism: Hibiscus syriacus (assembly GCF_006381635.1). Classification (NCBI taxonomy): domain Eukaryota; kingdom Viridiplantae; phylum Streptophyta; class Magnoliopsida; order Malvales; family Malvaceae; genus Hibiscus; species Hibiscus syriacus. Next base: position 432,350 of record NW_024063330.1, on the reverse strand, counting down.
TTTGAGCCCCTTGAAGAAGGTATTGATTCCCTATCTTTCTAGTTCTTGAGGCTTAGCCGGTTGATATTAGTGATTCACTGTCTGGAATTACAACATAAAGCTTGAGAAATGGTTTCCAATGTTCTGAAATGTGTTGTTTTTCAGAAGATTCAGAGCAAGCGGTCCAACAAAGTCAAATTCCAGTGGTATGTTTTATTGGTATTTTTTTATAGTTTGTGAATTTCACCATAGCTCCTCTTTTTGTTGTTGTTGTTATGAAATTGCTTTGAGGAGGTGTACTGTCCAGTGGAATTAGGGGACTGAGTGAGGGTGGCACAGAGATTATTTCCATTAGATGGTGAACTTATCTTGAAAGGAAGGGAAGGGGAGGGAAAGGGTTGGTTTGGAGGTGAAGGTGTGGTTTTGGTTATATCATACCGACTTTTCTAGCTTACATATATCTGCATAACATTTTCCTTTATTTTCAGGTGCACAGTTTACTTGAAAAAGAGGGAAATAGAACTAATTTAGCATTCCCTTCTTTTCCTTGAAATTGTATAGTTGTTATCACAACCATTATTTTAGATATTGCTTAATTTGGTTCATCTATTTGTAGATGCGCTAACATTTTCCTTAATGGGTTCTTATTCTGATGACTGATTTTTCATTGATGTCAAATTTGTTGTTTGGTCATGATCAGAATATCTTTCAATGGAATGGAATAACCAGCAAGAAAAAGGGTCAAAAATGGGGTATGGAGAGAACTTCTTGTATGAAAAGGAACGATAACACTTTTAGTCAACTGAGTTCTGAAATGGTGGAGGATAACAAAAACGCCACTGTAACTGATGACGTTGACTTTGACAAGCTTACGCCCTATTCTAGCTCACCTAAGGTATATTTTGTTATTTTGCCATATATTTATTTTGTATTAATATTCTTCAGATAAAAGCAATTTTTTTTTTCAGTTTTAAATATATATATTTAAATGCAGGAGGGAGATTTAGTTGCATATCGCCTAATTGAGCTATCATCAACTTGGACCCCTGAGCTTTGCTCCTTTCGAGTAATGCACTTATCTAACTTTAGTTGTTTTATAGTTCCCAATCTTATTGGCATTGAATTTTGTATTTACCTAATTCTGCTCATAGGTTGGAGAAATATCGCATTATAATGCCGAATCCAATCTGATTAAGCTGACACCGGTTCCAGGATATCCAAATACTTCTGAAGAGAGAATAGATCAGGAGGTTTCTGAGCTACTGGATGCATCTCTCTACGGAGAAGATGGGTCATTAGAGGTATGTAACTGGAACTATATATGTCATTTGATGAGGGATTCTATTACTTTCTTCGTGAAATAGGTAGGTTAAAGGATCAGGAATGTCTAGAACTTTGGCATCGTAGGATCCACATATCTGTAATTAAGGTTCATTGCAAAAGCTAGGGCTGTGCCCCAGCTGTGTTTCTTTTATGCTTTCTTCCAGAGTGCAGGAAGCTTACAAATGTAGCCTTTTTGTTCTCTCTCTTTCCTCAGATAGATTATTCCTCTCTAGTTGACATCCGCCTTGTCAAGCATGGCAATCCTAATGTTTTAACAAGACAGTCAAATGGTAACAAGGAAGCAGCCATTGTCTCAGCCGCACCACCTACTGCGCAAGGTATGGATAAAGCTCAGCGTGTTGAATATCAGGTTATTTGGATGTACAACTCAGGTATTCATGTTTTTAGCAGCTAATGGTCCGGGAAATGTATGGGACGAAATTAACGAGGCCTTGAGTGCAAAGAAGGCAGAACTGTCTAAAGACGACGGTTGGAGTCGAGCAGACAGTTCGGGTACGAGTGGCTGGTCGTATAGGGCCCTGAGACGCAGTGCTCTTGGCCCCACTGTGGCCTTCTTAAGAGCACAGAATGGGATCTGAACAACGTCACCAGCATCAGTTTTAAGTGTATTTCCTGAATTGTTTTTTAATCTTCCTTACGATAAGAAGAGTATAGCATTGTCAATCACCAACAGCAAGCCCCTCTTGCCTAAGCCTCCCATCAATATACATGCTTAAGCAAGCACACTTAAAACCAGTGTTGGAGAAAGAAAAGGGTAAAAGGGAAAAACTTAGAATCTCTGTAAATGATCTTTGGTGAAGAAGGGGTGCCTTAGGGCTTAACCAGCCGTTAATCGACTGCAAGGATCGAATTTAAGAAGACCAGATCGAATTTAAGAAGACCTTGCAACAAGTCGATCTGATACCCCGCAGAATGATCTACATGTTGCATCACCAGATTCTGCCACAAGAAGATAAATATGCATTAAATCGGAAACGAGGATAGCATACATGCCTGCAGATTCATCGTAGTAGTCGACGACAACACACCTGAAGACGAGGCAACTCTAGAACAGCTTTAATGCTTTCTGTAGAGGTAGCAGCCGCCGGCCAATCCAGCTTCCCTTTCTTGACATATTTCTCAGCATGTCGACTGCACAAAGAAGCTAATAAGAAAAACAACATAAAACTTTGCATCACCCATAAGATGAAAGAATAATCAATTTACCCATTGAAAAAACAAAAATTTACCTCCCAAAAGATGAAAGATTCACCTTTTCTGCAGAAATCTCGCACAATTAAGCTAATGATCAGAGCAAATCAGCAGCGAATTTAACGACGCAGACAGTAATTGAACCTTCCAAAAAAATTGAAATATAACAAGAAAAAAAGAAGTTACCTTTTGCTGAGGTTGATTAAAATCCCAAGCTAATCTAGGCCTCTTCATGGGTCGGCGATCCATGTGAATATGAGGAAACTCGGTCACATAATCCATCTCCATCTCAAGCTAAACAGTAACCCTAATTTTTCTTTAGATTTTATCGAATCTGTGAGGAGAACAATTCCTGCGAATTGTAATTTAGAAAGGGATTGTGAATGAAATAATCAAGCTTAATCTCAGTTCTCAGGCGAGCGGCTGGATCTGTTTGGTGGATTAATCTGGACCGTCTACTTGTTTAGTATTTTTGCTCTTCCAATGGTCGGCTAACTAAGGTTTGAATTCTAACTGCGGTTGAGTTAAGTGTTTCTCAAGTTTTCTCTCGATGAGTATTGAGTTTGGGGACAGATGGAATATTCAAAACTAATATCGGATAAAGTACACCATAAGTTAGTGAAGAAGGGATGGGAAACCCGACGTAATCCGACCTGATCCGATCGAGTAATATTTAAAAAAAATCAGATTTGAGTCGGTTTGATTTTTTAAGATTATGTTCCGATCGAGTCGAGTTTGATTTTAGGGTGAGAAATACTCTACCCGATTCAAAAAATTGTAATTTTACCTTATATCTTTAAGGATAATTACAATAATACTATTTTATATATTATTTTCTTTCAATTAAATCATTATTTTTATTGAATAAAAATAATTTTTTTTAATAAATATATTATTTCAGGTCGAGTTTGAATTTTATCTTGAAAAATCGAGTTGGGTTCATGTAAGGTGGAAGGTGTATATTTTTTGGGTCGGATTCGGGTAAAGTGGAAGATTTATAATTTTCGGATCTGATCTGGTGGATCGAAAATCGGACCTGACCATCCCATGCCCATCCCTACTCATTCTCAATAGTCATTTTTATTCGGATTTAATGATTTTTTTATTATACCTAATTTGATTAAGTTAATTTTTAATATATAAATTTTTATTTGGATTCGAGTTGGACCAGGTTTTTTTAAAGATGGATCCGATTAAATTAGGTTTGAATTTATAGCGAAAATTTTATTCGACCCGATACTATAATTATCACCGTATATTTATAGATAATTATATTTAAATAATGGTATGTAACCACAATAATGACCGTTATGTAGTGATAACGACATCATTTGTAACTACAATATCCACAAGTGTTATGTCCATAATAGCATATATTATTAAAAATTCAAGCTGTATTTTGAATCTCTGATCAGGGGCCTAAACCAACCAAAATCTCAGAAACCGGTCTGATTGGGAGAAAGGGTCATTTGCTTTAACAAGTGTATTGAGCATTCCACCGTCCATGTACTTCATCACAATTGCTTTCTCACCCGAGGTTGAGTCATAGGTTCCGAGGCACTCGATGACAAAGGAGAGTCCGCCGATGATTTTCAACATGTAGCTTGCCGGAGCTCGCCTGTGGCGGACCTTGTAAACGGCGCCGAAGTGAAATACGCCGAGTACAAAAAAAAAATGAACCTTCGGCATTATAACTTGGAGGACCAACGGTAATCATACATCACGACCCAACCCGGTGAATCGGGCTGGGTCGTGACAGTTCTGATTTTCAACTACTTATGGCCTTCGGTAACAACATAATTATGGTTCCTCTTGCAGGGTGAAAATGAATCTTTCAAGCCTTACACTCCTCAGTACAAATGGCTTGAAGCAGTGCTGCCGAAAGTTAACAGCAATGAGACACCATGGTTAATAGTTCTTATACTTTGCCCGTGGTATAACAGCTACATCTTCCATTACATTGAAGGAGAAACTATGAGAGTAGTGTACAAGCCATGGTTTGTCCGGTACAAAGTCGATGTCGTATTCGCCGGCCACGTTCATGCCGACAAACGATCCGTGAGCTCTTCGCTTATATTATTAGGTTCCGGAACTGATTGATTACTGATTTATTTATATCGCAGAAAATTGTATCCAAACATTGCATACAATGTTGTAAATGACAATATAAGCATGAATCGAGCGACTCCACTGGTAAATGAATTGTTGTTATTCTTTAAAGTCACATGTTCAAGCGACTTTAGTGGTAAAGGATAGAAAGTGAAAACCAAAAGAAAAACAAAGAAGATAGAGAGGGAGAGAATGGAGCAGCGACATATAAGATTGTGAGAAGTGAAAGGGAACCAAAACCCTAAATATCCTATATATGTGATGGCATTTTAGTAAGTACCTTAAACATTATTTTGTAATTATATCGGGTCGTTTCGGGTATTTTTCACCCTAAACCCAAATCTGATTTGGCCCGAATATAATCTCTAAAAAATCTTATCCGATCCGAACATGATTTTTTTTTAAAAAATATGACCCGATCGGGTCAGGTCGGGTCGGAACATGTTGGATTCTGGTTTCATGCTCATCCCTAGTTGAGAGTTATTTTTGAACAAATATTGACTCCTTGTACTTACCCTAGATGAATAATAACAATAATAAAAAAGAACGTGCCATATACAAAATTTAATAGTCGGAAGACTTAATAAAATAATATCCTATAGTTAAAATATTATTCACGTACTTTACCTAAGAAACATATATATTGGGTTTGCGGGTTTTTATTTTAAAAATCAAGATGAATTTCGGGTCGGATAAAATTTCTCTAAATCTGAATCAAATTAAATAACAAATAAAAATGTTATACTCAAATAAAATTAAAATAAACCAAAAATCTAATCTAACTCGACTCATAACCATCTCCATCCACAATAACCTATATTAAATCAAAACTAAGATCAAAGGCCATATACGTTATCCCCTTACACTCTAAATTATATTATTACAAAATTTTCATATCAAAAGGAAGCACATTACAATTTCAAACATGCCAAGTTTGTCATTGTTTCTTCTTCTTCTTTGGTTTTCCATATTTGAAGATTTTCTTTTTATGTATGGTGACATTTGTGATTAATGAGATATAGGAAATATCTTGCTCTTCTTAATTAGAAATCTATATTAGGTAAGATTCATATGAATAAAATCTTAGAGATTTTGGGATTTCATCAAATCGAAATCCATTAACATTGATCTCGAAGATAAAATCAAGTTGGATCGATTTCGTTTAGGAGAGAATATACTCTTTTAAGGTTATTTTTTCGCCAATAAAATTTAAATTCGATCTATCGTATATGAAAACAAATAATCGTGTTGATCGTTAATGATTCATTCCTTTTGACATGGGTAGAGAATTATAATACGTGAGATTTTGCCGTAATGGTTCTTTTTCGATCGTATTTTAGGAGATGGTCCTTAGAAATATAAGAAAACATGAGTGATTTTGCCGACCCTTGAACATACACGGCATGGCCTATATGAAAAGCAAAGGGAATGCATTGCCTTGAAAGGGTGCCAAAGGCCACCCAACTCAAAGCCAAAGGGGATCTGCACCTCACCAGTCATAATAATATCTTAACCCTAAAGTAAAATGTAGGAGTGGGGATAATATCATTTAGATTTCCATGCTTATCAAAATCCCTTTCCGGTCGTGATAAAATCTAACCCTTAAAATTCTATAAATTAATTTCGCGTAACATAAAATTTTACGTCTATCCTTCCGTCCCTACTTTAATCTAATTGCGTCTCTTTCAACTATCCGAGTCCATTACTTGGCGTGTCACCAACAACAAGAGGCAAAAAATGGTCCAAAAGGGCTGAATGTTGAACGCAGAAATATACTTTTGTATAGGGGTGGATAAAACTCGATTTGACTCGAAAATCCAATTTTTTCGACTTGGAAATCCCATTTTTTCGACTTGAAAATCCCATTTTTTCGACTTGACTTGAAAAAAGTCGACTCGAAAAAAATTCAAATTCAAATTGAGTTGTAAAACACATCTCGAATAATTCGAAATTTTAAGTAATTAGTATATTGATTTTCAAGTTTGAGTTGAAGTTTGAACTGAGTCTCCCGATTTTGTATGGTATATGTAAATCACATATGAAGAAAATACGAAAAATATATATATATATATTGTATATGATTATAAAATACCATTTAAATTGGAATCAAATAATATCATAATATTGTAAATAATTATAATTAAATTTAAATAAAAACTCAAATTTGACTCGACTTGACTTGAAAAAAAATTTCAAATCAACTCTGAGTTATAAAAATAGAACTCGATAACTCAAATTACTCGAAATTTTTTGACTCGCTCCACATCGAACGCTAACCACTACTTTTGTCCATGAAAATGGATCATTTCGTTCCACCAACCAAACCTGCTTTTCCTTCCCTTGAAATCATGAAATGCATAAAAATATCATCTCTCCTCCGTGCATGCCTAAGCGTAATTATTTACTTACAGCTTCTCTTTTGAGTTGGTGGAGCACGTTGCTTTATGGTGGAGACACTCCACATGTTCATATAGTGACATCCAACGGCGAATCCCTTGATATTTTTAGGTCAGCACACATATATATTAATAATAAAAGAAATTTGTATGAGAGCAGATACAAATAAAATTTTAGAGTATATATTTTCAGTAAAATGAACAACTAGCATAAAAAAATTCAAAATTATCATTCGACTATAGAGTTGTGCTTTGTTGAGTCCATCGACTATTAAAAGTTATAAAATAGTCACCTGACTGTTCATTATGTTTCAAACTTGTCATTTTTCGTTAAAAATTTGACGGTATTATGAGCTGAATGTTAACCTACTAAATGTGATATGATAAAATATGATCTCAGAATCGCAAACGAGTATCATATCTCAATCATCATGTCAACGCCCAACTTAGAAAACTAATAAGTTTTTAACGAAAAATGACGAATTTGGAACATAATGAATAGTCGAGTGATCATTTTGTAACTTCTAATGGTCGAGAGACTTAATAAAGCAACATTCTATAGTTAGAGGACCATTTTGTAATTTTTAATATGAGAGACTTAATAAAATAATACCCTATAGTCGAGGGACCATTTGTGTATTTTACCCTATTTTTAATGAATCCAATAAAAGACATTATTATATTAAAAACCCCATTAATTAATTTTTTGAGAAATAACCTCATGTCAAATTAGTGAGAAAAATAACCCCCAAAGAGTCCAAGTAGGATTATCTCGCGTCTTATGAAATGTTTAATAGACCTCGCGTTTTATAGGGTACGAGACCCATCAATTTTTTCAAATAAAGTCATTTAATATTGAATAAATTCAATAATAAATGCATAAAATTCGCTTTTCTTAAAATGCGAGGCCTGACCTTATTTTTAAGAGTTATTTCTTAAAAAATAATTAATGGGGTTTTTAAATATAATAATACCCCAATAAAAGGTTATAAACACCCCTGCTCTATTTCAGGTTTGTTTTATAATCACCTTCGTCATTCAGCACTTCCAAGCTCAAAAGTTTCAAGTAGCTTAAAGCAAACTTTTTTGATAAAATAATTTGTACTATATTAGTATTCGTTGAACTTTTAGGATGTTTTTATTTTAATTATTGAATTTTTAAAACATGTATTATAATCACTAAACTTTTAATTCGTTTTCATCATGATCATTGTTGTTACAAACTTGAAAGTGTTGACGATTAATGGAACAGTCATCGGTCAATCCTAATGGTGGGAAGATTTTGTTTAACCAGAAGATCAACATAATTCGATTTCAAGTTGATCTAGCGATTAACAATGACATATAAAAAAGTTTTAGCTTATAGTTTCTATTAGACCGTCGCCTCCTTTCGTCATTGTTTCTGTTGACGTTCGATAGTTTTTCTGATTGAAAAATATTAGTATAATGCTCCTCTTCTTTTTCTCTTTCTTTCGTTTGGTTCAAACTATTTGAAAAATAATCAATTTATTACTTTTTTTTACTCTGTGATAAGTTTTAAATTTTTCATAATCTATGAGAACTCAACAAAAATACCTTATAATCAAATGACTATTTACATATTTTCCCCAATAATAATGCTTAAAACGACTTTTGTGTGTTTGCTTTTGTTATTGACAACGATATACGCACAACTATATAAAGAAGACACTCAAGTTCTCCAATGCAACCTTCTCCTTCAAGACAAAACCATGGGAAGCGTCATTTCCTCGTCCATTTTCCTTCTCTTCGTATTCCTTCCCATCGTCGTGTCTCTCCCTCTATCGACGAATTCACGTTGGATCGTCGATGAGGGAGGACGACGGGTGAAACTAGCATGCGTAAACTGGGTGTCGCACCTCGAACCGGTGCTCGCCGAAGGGCTCAGCAAGCAGCCTATGGATACGTTGGCCAAGAAGATTGTGTCAATGGGGTTCAACTGCGTTAGGTTCACTTGGCCACTCTATTTGGTCACCAACGACTCGTTGGCATCCCTCACCGTTCGACAATCGTTTCAAAGACTCGGCCTCCTCGAATCTATCTCCGGAATCCAAGCCAACAACCCTTCCATCATCAACGTTACCCTCATCAAAGCTTATCAGGTAAAGAAAAATAAAATTATCAAGCCCTTGTTTTCTCCGATTAGGTTGCCTAGAGAAGAAGAAAAAGTGAACCCTAGGAAGACCCCACTCTCAAATAAATATTTATCTTAAAATTAATCAATTTACTTTTTATAGTAATAAAACAGTATCTATATTATTTTTGAAATTTTCAAATGAAATTAAAATATTTAAATTGATATTTAGGCAGTGGTGTCAAGCCTAGGGGAGAACAATGTGATGGTCATACTTGACAATCACATAAGCACCCCCGGTTGGTGTTGCAGCAACTTCGATGGCAATGGTTTCTTCGGCGACATATACTTCAACCCGGACCTATGGATCACTGGTCTGACTCGAATGGCGACCTTGTTCAACTTTGTTACTAATGTGGTCGGCATGAGTTTGAGGAATGAGCTTCGAGGCCAGAAACAAAACGTAAACGATTGGTATAAGTACATGCAGAAAGGGGCCGAAGCAGTGCACTCGGCAAATCCGAATGTTCTCGTTATACTCTCGGGATTGAGTTATGATAGGGACTTGTCGTTCATCCAAAACCGATCGGTAAAGCTCACATTCAGCGGGAAACTAGTATTCGAGGCGCATTGGTATGGTTTCTCCGATGGGCAGGCATGGGTGACCGGCAACCCGAACGAAGTGTGCGGCAGAGTGACGAGAAACGTGATGAGGACATCAGGGTACTTGGTTGATCAAGGATACCCGTTGTTCGTTAGCGAGTTCGGAATCGACCAAAGAGGAATCAATGTCAATGACAATAGGTACATGAACTGCTTCTTGGGTGCGGCAGCTGAACTTGACCTCGATTGGGCATTGTGGACACTTGTTGGGAGCTATTATCTGAGAGAAGGTGTTCTCGGGTTAAACGAATATTACGGAGTCTTGAATTATAACTGGTGCGAAACAAGAAATTCAAGCTTCTTACAAAGAATCTCAACTCTCCAATCTCCTTTCCGGGGTATGCCGACATATAATACTTCCTTTTTGTTCGATATCGATGTCAATTGAAAACTCTATGCAAATCTTTTGTTGTTCCGCAATGGCATATGCAGGTCCAGGTCTATCGGAAGCCAAACTGCACAAAGTGATCTTCCATCCCTTAACAGGACTATGTGTCACAAAAAAATCATTGCTCGACCCGTTGCGCTTAGGTCCGTGTACCGACTCCGACGCTTGGAGTTACTCACCCCAGAAGACTTTGGTAGTAAAAGGAACTTATTTCTGCTTACAAGCAGACGAATCCGGGACTGTGGCGAAACTCGGTATCTTCTGTACCGACTCGAATTCGAAATGGGAAATGATATCGGAATCAAAGATGCATCTCTCGACCAAGCTTGAAGACGGCAAATCCGTTTGTCTCGATGTAGGTCCCGACAACACTCTCATCACGAACAGTTGCAAATGCATTAGCAAAGATAACACATGCGATCCTTCGAGCCAGTGGTTCAAGCTCGTGGACAGCTCGAGGAGCTCGGGTGTGGAACGATCTTTGGTGCAATACTTGCCTGGAAACGGCTTCGCCTCGAACCCATTGGTTGGGTCCATATAAAAAGCTTTTATTTAGGTAAAGATATATGAAGCAGCTACACCTTGCATTGCCTGTTGAAATGGCAGGGAATTGATTCAGTATGAGTTCCACCATTTTTATCAAACATTTGTATTTCTATTTATATGAAGCAGCTACACGCTCTCGAGACCCTGAGCCATTGATATTAGATCTTAAATTACTATCAAAATTAAATAAAATAATGTTAGATTATATGAATGTGACATATATAATAAGTAATTGTATGCTATTTATTATCTTGGAAAATTTAATCATTAAAATGATTTGATAGTATTAATATTAATTGATCTTTGTTTTTCATAAAAAAATATTAATTGGATTTTAATAATTAAATAAAATACGTATGTGTAAATAATCAATAATTAAGTTTTCATTGATGATGGATTAATTAGAAATTAAAGTGAATGCGTTACGTTATTTATTAGGGTTATAGTTCTCAAATTGGTAATATTATGTTAGTAATACCATTTTAAGAATTGTTTTATTAAAACGACACCCAAACAATATTACTGATCAAAATGACATCCTTTTAACAATTTATCCTATGCTAACATCACTCATGATAAAAATGAAAGAAACGAAGGATAATGGACCAAAAATGTAAAAAAAAAAATTATATGAATTTCATTAAAAAATTAATAACGTGTGTGGTACATGTTGAAAACGTGTATGAGCGTGATTGAACATGTTGAAAATGATATATGAGGATGAATCAAGCAACCTCGGTGGTTAAAGAGATTGTTGTTATCCCTAGAGGTATCAAATTCGAGCATCAACAATTGCACATGGTAGTTGAGTGTTCATTGTCAAATGGGTGAGAGTTTTTAGAACAAATACGACCACTTGTAATTACTCTAGATTAATCAAACTATGAATTTTATTTTTAATTAATCTTTAAACTTTTGAATATTTTAATTTCATCCCCAAAATTTTAAATCTTTCTGACTATCCTCAAATTCATCCAAATATATATTAATTTTATTCATGGGAACAAATTGGTCTCGAAGGCGGGTTGGTTGTTCACCCTTCTGGTTTAGACGGAAAGCCACGATCGGCGAGATAACAACCAAATTTAATTTAATTTTTGACGGATAATAATATAACTTGATTTAACGATCATGTTAATGCTTGATTAAGTTACTCTTTTTGTATTTGTCTGATTGATGCAGAAGGAGACAAACACAACTTGCGAATAATCTACTAAATTATCAGATTCGTTCCACCAATAAGATTAATTAAGTCTAATATTCTTGAGATCTCACTCGGTAGATTCTGCGGACCAATACATTTTCGTTTTTTTTTGTCAAGTCTACTGACTAATAGTATAGGGATGAGCATGGGTCGGGTCGGGTCGGGTCATTCGGTCCACCTGACCCGAATTTGACCCAAAAAAATACACTTTCCACCCGATCCGATTTGTTGAGATAAAATCTGAACTCAATCTGACTCGAAATAATATATTTATTAAAAATATTATTTTTATTCAATAAAAATAGAGATTTAATTAAAAAAATAATATATAGAGGGGTATTATTGTAATTATCCCTAAATATATAAAGTAAAATTACAATTTTCGAGTTGGATCGGGTATTTTTCACCCAAAACCCGACCCAACCTGGACATAACCTTAAAAAAATTACCCGACCCAACTCGAACCCTAATTTTTTAAAAAAAATTCTATATCAGTTGGATCAGATCGAGTCAGAATCTGTCGGGTTTGGATCCCATGCCAATTAATTAAATTGTTTGTTTTTATTCTCTCATATTCTAATGATTGTCAGTTAAGGTTTCAATATAACACTCAATTAAATGATGTAATACACATAATTTTATTTATTTTCAAAGTGTAAGCATTAAATAAGTCACCCACTCCATGATCAATGACATTTCCATTTGAATATTTTAATCTCCCACGTACATATTAGTGATCGTAAGAAGCTCCACGTCCCTAGCTGATGATGCCCACTTTTTATGTGTATATGTGTGTGTGTGTCGAACCCAGATTTCCATATTTTAGTCTTAAAAATAGCACATCCATGCACATATCATAGCTGAAAAAACCAAAGAGAAAAGCCCCAAGCAAAGGAACAATATTATTGTATCATAATATATTTGCCAATTGCCAGTAAGACACCAATATCCATCAAGAAGATGAGGCGTGCCACCGCTGATCTGTGCCCATCACTTTAATATCTCGAAGGATGGTTCTAAGAGATGGTGAGAATAATCGTTATCTGAAAATTTATAATTATTATATATTTTTTATTTTTTATTGATAATATATTTTCGTTTTCTGAAATTTTATAAGTTCTGTGAGCTCTTAAAATTTTAGAAGTCATTTAATATAAAATTCTATGTCTATTCTTGTCTTTACTCCTCGACGTGGACACAAATGACAATTGACTCGGCTCTCTCTCATTATTACTTTTCTTTCTTTCTTTTCTTTTATCGCCATTGTTATACAACTTGCTTATATCATCTCCAGCCTCAAGTGTCTGTAAGGACACATGCATGATTTTATGTCAAAGGGGGCGAACTTTATATTTAATAAACTAAAAACAACTTCCAAGAAAACTAGAAAAGTATTAATAACATACCTACAAAATATTACAAAGAGGATCTTTTTTACTTGTCAAAAATAGGCATTTGAAATTGTGCCCAACGCTCTTTTATTAGATCAAAGTCATCAATAAGAGAATCTATAGATAAATCAAGAGCAAATTCCTTCTCAATATATGTTATTAGGTAGCTCGACAAAAAATCATCCTCCATTTTGTTACACAAGTGAGTCTTCACTAGCAGCCTGCTCTGTGGTCGAAGTAGAAATAGGAAGAGTCAAAACAAGATGAACAAGTCGATCAAGGAGATGATAAATAATTGACTTTTTAGTCTTTTTTAATACTTGAGAAAGTTCTGAAATTGTTGATACCTTTCTTAATTTAATACTCCCTTTAGCTTCTAATTCAAAATGTTCTAATTGAACTTTCAAGTGCAAATTTTCTTGCTCCGTGAAGTCTTCTGAATAAAATTTATTTGCAAGCTCGCATATATCATCAATGCAAAATGATTTATAATCATCCCTTGGATATAGAGTAGAACTAAGCTTCAGTAACTACACCATGTCATCCTTGAATCTAATGTTCATCTCTTGTATTTGATAATCAATAGCAAAAATAAATATATCAACACCATAACGATGCCCAACTAAGATGACATCTCATTGAAGTCGAGACCTCCCTCTCCCTCTTTTTATGCAAAAAATTCATATCATGGATCTCTATATGATGTTTAGCACAAAAAGACATTACTTTTTCAAGTAAAGGATTTCACCCTTCTTCTCTAAATCTTTGTATAAGATTTTATGTACTTGATAATAAATGCAAAGCATTTAGTATATCTTGAGATTTACATTGTAAAGCTTTACTAAGATCATCAGTGATGCTCAAGAGATCTATCACAAAGTGCAAGATAAATACAAACTCAAAAGATGTCATCACATCAAAAACACTATATGTTTCGCTTCTTTGAGTCAAATTTCCATCACTTATGATATTCTTGAGAACAAAACAAGTAGCATCTAACATCTTGAGCAAGCTATAAAGAGAATTTAAATGTGAATCCCACCTTGTATCTCCTGCACGTTGTAAAGTGTCAATTCGATTTTTTCCTCTCCTGTGTCTAATCCTTCAAGAGCAATCATGTAATACCCCAAAAATTTAGATAATGACCAAAATGCAAATTTTGAAAGTTTGATGGTCAAAGTAGAAAATTAGGAAAAGTTTAAGGAATTAAGTGATAATTTTCCCCAAAAAGAATTGTATTTCATAAATGGATTTATTTAATGACCAAATTATAAATTTGGTAAAGTTTGGTGACCAAAGTATAAACTTTGAAAAGTTTAGGGATCAAAGTGTAATTTTAAAAAAGTTACAAATGGGTCACGAAAATAAGAAAATAAAAATATTATTTTGACATTTTTAAAATGTTGGAAAATATTATTTAATGGTTTAATTCCATGTTTAATCTGAACCGTTTGATTAAAGTAACTGAATTGTAATTTTTGGAAACTTACAAGGGCAAATCGGTAAACTAAGATATTATTTGTTCATATTTGACTTATGGATGAAGATAAGGTTCAGGTGATATGATTCGGAAGATGATAAGGATAAGAATCTTGGTTTTATGGTAATTATGAAGTTTCATTAAGGGTATATTGATATTTTCTCAATTTAATGAATTTATTATTCATTAAATGATAATTTAAAGATAAATAAGCATGAAAAATATTTGAAATTTCATGCCAAAGTGTTCATATATTCTCCATGGACGTGAGCTATACTAAGGTAAGGGGAAAATATTTGTTTTTCATTTTTGAGTCAATTCTTTTGGAATTTGGGTTATGCCGTGAAATAGGAAAGTGATCTACGCGAAAAACGCTATCATTTGGTACCAATATTTCTTTCTAATCTTGTTGGATTTCTAAGATCCCAAATCTAAGGGTTTATGTTCATGATAGGATTCATGAAATTAATGATAAATCTTGATGATTTAGAGGTTGTAGATTCATTTTCAAGCTTGAATTATGGTTAAAACATGTTCAATCTTTCTAGAGATTATTATGTAAAATTCGGCCAAATTATAAGTTGGAGAAATTTGTGTTCTGATGAGAGTTGATTAGGGATTTGATTGTAGAGATGTTAAAAGGTTGATTGAAAGTTGATTTCATGCTTGAATCGAATCAAAATCGAGCAAAATCATGAAAACGTAATTTTAAAGGATAAAATATCCGATCATGATGTATCTAAGTGATAAATTGGTGAAGAACCATTTTATTTAATTGGAAAAGTTGGTGCCAATGTTAAAATGAATTATTAAGTGTTAAATATTTGGAAGAAAAATGAGTTCCAAGTATATTATGGAGTTGTTATGGGATGTGTTTATGTTAGTACAATACTAACATATGTATCGTTATGAATTTGTGATTTATACAGATTGTTATTGATTTGTGAGCAAGTCAAATAGAAAAGGGTTTATTGTGGACAATTAGTGAGGCACATATTGTGGATTATATAAAGTGTCAAGGTTAGTGCAATACATGCATGACATGGTACTATTTATGAAAACATCTTTTGCTTTAAATTTGTTATAACAAAACATAATTCATATGATATGATATTTTTATAATATCATTTTCCATTTTAAGTAAATAAATTTTAAATCACTTTTAAATATAAAATGGTTTTAGAAATTTAGATGACATTTATAATCTGTATATGTATAATTATACGGGTTATAGGTGTTATATTTATTGGCATCAGAGCTACAAGTTTAGCCGATTCTAGGACTAAACTGAGTTTGTTTTGAGTTAAAAAGTGTATACATACCACTAGGATGTCAAAAGTTTCTGATAGTTTTATATATATTGTGATGGTGCTTATTAGGAATAAAGCTACTCTTTACAATAGTTCGATGATTTTGACTGTGTTCAGATGTCAGATCATCAATAATCGAGTAGGGCAAGCGATCATGTTACTCCTATACAGAGTGGGAGTAATGAGGTAAATCAGAATCCATCCAATGCTTAACTGAATGTAGAGCCGTCTAATCTGAATCAACAGGATATACCTGTTCAAGATCGGGGGTTGTTCTTACAAGCCCTAGACAACATTATTAACCATTGAACCCTAATGTCAGTTCCGAAAGAACTGAGGAAGATGAGAGCACTTGAATTTCGAGGTGATTTGGATGCTAATTCGATGGTTGCTGACTTTTGGTTGAATGATGTCAAGAATATGCTCAACATGATTCATTGTGATGATCAAGAAAAGTTGGAAGGGGTTGTGTCTCTACTGATGGAGCAAGTGTGTGGTGGAATACAGTCGTCGCACGAGTTTCCACTGATCAGATCACATATGAATTCTTTATGAGGGAATTCAAGGAAAAGTATATTGGGGACGTGTTTGTCAATGAGATGATTCAACAATTCCTAAACTTAAAGCAATCTGGCAAAATAGTTTATGAGTACGAATGCGAGTTTCACAAGTTGAGTCGATTTGCTTCGGAGTTTCTTCCGACTGAGAAATATAGAATCGATAGATTTGTTTCTGGATTGGATTCTCAGTATAAGAGAATTTTGGTTTCTCATCATTTTATTGCTTTTCAAGAAGCAGTTAACAAGACTAAAGCTATGGAAAAAGATGACCTTGATGATCTAGAAGCGAAGAAAGAACAGACAAATAAATGGTTTGGAAATTCCTACTCTGTACCATTTTCCAAATGCAACAAGGGTCAATAGCAGAAAAGTTATGCTTCTTCAGCAACTACGGGCAGAAAAAGATTTGCTGGAGGAAAGTCCAAGCAGACCCATACAGTTTCAGCAGATACTAAAGGTTCGGAATTTCGTCCTAAACCAGAATGCGAGTTTTGTGGAAAGAATCATTACGGTCAATGCCGACTCATGGAGGGAAAATGTTATCATTGCAAACAAGCTGGACATTATAGAAATAAATGTCCAGAATTATATCCAGATCAGTCAGTATCGACACCGCAACGCGGTGGAAGTAAAAGGCATAGCAAACCAGGAACGTATGGGGTGACATCTAATCGTGAAGGCAGAACTACTGCAAGAGTTTATCACATCAAGGCTGATGATGACAGAGATGCTCCTGAGATTATAGAAGGTATCTTTTATCTCTTTGATGAACCTGTTTTCGTATTGATTGATCCCGGTTCTACATACTCGTATATTAGTACAAAACTAATAAGAGATAGGGAAATATTTTTAGAACCTATTTCTAGTGATATTGTGGCAATCAATCCATTGGGCCATAGTGTGAAAATTTGTCAGATTTGTAACGAATGTCCGATAAAGATACAAGGAGTAGAATTTCCTGCAAACCTATTAGAATTGCCTTTTGAGGAATTCGGGATAATCTTAGGCATGGATTGGCTATCTTCCTACTATGATTGGGTAGATTGTCATTTGAAGAGATTGTTTTTAAAAGATTTAATGGGTTAAGAGATAATATTTATTAGAGAAAGGGTAAATCCCTTATCTAATGTGATTTCAACTTTTACTGCTAAGAAACTGTTGTCACGAGGTTGTCAAGCAATTTTAGTAAATGTGTTGGATACGAGAACTGCTGAAGTTAAGTTGGGAAGCATTCCAACTGTACGAGAGTATCCAGAGGTGTTTCCGGATGAGCTACCTGGATTACCTCCAGATATAGAGGTGTAGTTTGGGATTGATGTATTCCCAGTACAACACCTATTTCGATGGCTCCTTATTAAATTACCACAACTGAGTTAAGAGAATTAAAGGCTCAATTGCAAGAGCTACTGGATCGAGGATTTATAAGACCGAGTATTTCACCTTTGGGTGCACCGGTGTTGTTCGTGAAAAATAAAGATGGATCAATGCGTTTGTGCATAGATTATCGACAGTAGAACAAGGTGACTATAAAGAACAAGTATCCTTTTCTGGGGATTGATGACTTGTTTGATCAACTTAAGGGAGCAGATGTTTTCTCTAAGATTGATCTTTGATCGGGATATCATCAATTAAAGATTAAAGAGGAAGATGTTCCAAAGACAGCTTTCAGAACACGGTATGGACACTACGAGTTCGTAGTAATGTCGTTTGGGTTGATAAATGCTCCAACAATATTCATGGATTTGATGAATTGAGTATTTCAACCTTATTTAGATCAATTTGTGGTGGTCTTTATTGATGATGTTCTGGTATACTCGAAGACAAAGATAGAACATGATGTTCATCTTTGTACTGTGCTCGAAGTACTTAAGGATAAAAAGTTATATGCCAAACTGTCAAAGTGTGAGTTTTGGCTATCAAAAGTTGTTTTTCTTGGTCATGTTGTCTCGGAAAAAGGCATAAGAGTTGATCCAAATAAAGTTTAAGCAATATTGGAGTGGAAACCTCCAAAGAATATTACAGAGGTCCAAAGTTTTTTGGGACTTGCTGGTTATTATCGAAGGTTTGTGAAAAACTTTTCGATGATTATTTCTCCTTTGACCAAGATTTTGCGAAATGATGTTTCATTTGCTTGGACTGAGAAATGTCAAGAGAGTTTTGAAGCTCTAAAGAAGATTTTAACAGAAGCACCAGTGTTGGTATAACCGGAATCAGACAAAGAGTATGTGGTGTATAGTGATGCATCTCATAATGATTTGGGTTATGTACTTATTCAAGAAGGTAGGGTGGTAACCTATGCTTCTCGACAATTAAAGACGCATGAGAGGAATTATCCTACTCATGATCTTGAGTTAGCAGCGGTCGTTTTTGCTCTAAAGATTTGGCGTCATTATTTGTATGGTGAGAGATGCTACATATACATGGATCATAAGAGTTTGAAACATCTGTTGACTCAAAAATAGCTTAATTTGAGACAAATAAGATGGATATAACTTTTAAAGGACTATGATTTGATCATTGATTATCATCCAGGTAAAGCAAATGTTGTAGCAGATCCACTTAGTAGGAAAACTTTTACAGCTTTGCGAGCTATGGATGTGCGGCTATTGTTGAAAGAAAATAGTGCACTATTGGCTGAATTAAAAATAAAGTCGATGCTTTTAGATCGGATAATAGATCTACAAAGGAAAGATGTCAGATGCTTGGAAAAGATTTCATTAGTGGAAAAAGGTGAGACTAAAGACTTTGAAGTCAAGTCAGATGGATGTTTGTATTACCGAGGAAGAATCTATATTCCACATTAAGATGAGATGAAGAAATATATTCTTTCTGTGGCACATTATATTCCAATGACTATGCATCCAGGCGAGAGTAAAATGTATCATGATGTAAAGAGTTGATTTTGGTGGCCGGGTATGAAAAGATCATTTTCCGAGTTTGTTGTTACATGTCTGACGTGTCAATGAGTGAAAGCTGAACATCATGTGCCTTCGGGATTGTTACAACCAATTTCTATTCCAAAATGGAAGTGGGAGAGAGTTACTATGGATTTTGTTACAGGGCTACCATTGACATCAAATAAGAATGATTCCATTTAGGTGATAGTTGATATATTAACTAAATCGGCACATTTCATTCCAATGCGAATGGACTACGCCTTGAATAAATATGCAGAGTTGTATATCAAGGAGATAGTTCGGCTACATGGAGTGCCAATATCAATCATATCTAAAAGGGATCCAAGGTTCACTTCAAGATTTTGGAATTCTTTGCATAAAGCATTGGGTACTCGATTGAATTTCAGTACGTCATTTCATCCATAGAAGGATGGTCAGTCAGAGCGTATTATTCAAATATTAGAAAATATGTTGAGAGCATGTATAATTGAGTTCAAGGGATCATGGGAAAAGTATTTGCCTTTAGCAGAATTTTCCTACAACAACAACTATCAAACGAGCATCAAGATGGCTCCGTATGAAGCTTTATATGGGAGAAAATGGCGAACACCATTAAATTGGTTCGAGTTAAAAGATCGAAATCTTGTTAGCCCTGATTTATTGAAAGAGGTTAAGGATAAAGTAAAAATAATTTAAAATAATCTCAAAGTGGCATTTGATCGGTAGAAGTCTTATGCAGACTTGAAACGGAAAGAGATTGAATTTCATGAAGGTGATAAACTTTTTCTTAAAGTATCGTCTTGGAAAAAGATTTTGCGTTTTGGGTGCAAAGGGAAACTAAGTCCAAGATTCATTGGACCTTATGAGGTCTTAAAGCGTGTCGGACCGGTGGCTTACCAGTTAGCATTACCTCCAGAGTTGGACAAAGTACACAATGTTTTTTATGTGTCGATGCTTAGAAAGTATCGATCAGATCCTTCACATGTCATTTCATCAGAGGAAATTGAGATCCAACCAAATTTGACTTATGAAGAAGAACCAGTTCGGATCTTAGCTCGATAAATCAAAAACTGCGTAACAAGACGATTCCTCTAGTCAAAGTACTTTGGCAAAATCATAAAGTCGAGGACGCTACTTGGGAAAGAGAAGAGGACTTGAGAAAGTAGTTTCCACACCTCTTCATATCAGGTACGTCTTAAAATTCGAGGACGGATTTTATTTAAGGATGAGAGAATTGTAATACCCCAAAAATTTAGATAATGACCAAAATGCAAATTTTGAAAGTTTGATGGTCAAAGTAGAAAATTGGGAAATATTTAAGGAATTAAGTGGTAATTTTTCCCAAAAAGAATTGTATTCCATTAATGGATTTATTTAGTGGCTAAATTATAAATTTGGTAAAGTTTGGTGACCAAAGTATAAACTTTGAAAAGTTCAGTGACCAAAGTATAATTTTAAAAAAGATACAAATGGGTCACGAAAATAAGAAAATAACAATATTATTTTCACATTTTTAAAATGTTGGAAAATATTATTTAATGGTTTAATTTCATGTTTAATCTGAACCGTTTGATTAAAGTGACTGAATTGTAATTTTTGGAAAATTGTAAGGGCAAATCGATAAACTAAGATATTATTTGTTCATATTTGACTTATGGATGAAGATAAGGTTCAGGTGATATGATTTGGAAGATGATATGGATAGGAATCTTGGTTTTATGGTAATTATGAAGTTTTATTAAGGGTATATTGGTATTTTCTCAATTTAATGAATTTATTATTCATTAAATGATAATTTAAAGATAGACAAGCGTGAAAAATATCTGAAATTTCATGCCAAAGTGTTCATCTCTTCTCCATGGACGTGAGCTATACCAAGGTAAGGGAAAAAAATATTTGTTTTCCATTTTTGAGTTAATTCCTTTGGAATTTGGGTTATGCCGTGAAATAGGAAAGTGATCTACGCGAAAAACGCTATCATTTGGTACCAATATTTCTTTCTAATCTTGCTGAATTTATAAGATCCCAAATCTAAGGGTTTATGTTCATGATAGGATTCATGAAATTGATGATAAATCTTGATGATTTAGAGGTTGTAGATTCATTTTCAAGCTTGAATTATGGTTAAAACATGTTCAATCTTTCTAGAGATTATTATGTAAAATTTGGCCAAATTATAAGTTGGAGAACTTTGTGTTCTGATGAGAGTTGATTAGGGATTTGATTGTAGAGATGTTAAAAGGTTGATTGAAAGTTGATTTCATGCTTGAATCGAATCAAAATCGAGCAAAATCATGAAAACGTAGTTTTAAAGGATAAAGTATTTGACCATGATGTATCTAAGTGATAGAATGGTGAAGAACCATTTTATGTAATTGGAAAAGTTAGTTCCAATGTTAAAAGGAATTTTTAAGTGTTAAATATTTGGTAGAAAAATGAGTTCCAAGTATATTATGGAGTTGTTATGGGATGTGTTTATGTCAGTACAATACTAACATATATATCGTTATGAATTTGTGATTTATACATATTGTGATTGATTTGTGATCGAATCAAGTCAAATAGAAAAGGGTTTATTGTGGACAATTAGTGAGGCACATATTGTGGATTATATAAAGTGTCAAGGTGAGTGCAATACATGCATGACATAGTATTATTCATAAAAACATCTTTTGCTTTAAATTTGTTATAACAAAACATAATTCATATGATATGATATTTTTATAATATCATTTACCATTTTAAGTAAATAAATTTTAAATCACTTTTAAATATAAAATGGTTTTAAAAATCCAGATGACATTTATAATCTGTATAGGTATAATTATACGGGTTATGGGTGTTACAAATCATATCTTCAATATAGCTTGCTTAGGTATCTTTCAACTGATCTTGTCTCTTACATGAAGAGACAACTAGATTTATGATGATAGTTAAATATGAGAAAAATTGTGCTACTGGAATCACTTCTTTGGATGTTGTCACCAAAACCAATTGTAATCTATGAGCAAGACAATGAATATGATAAGCAAATGGACATTCTTTAAGGAGTAATGCTTGCAAACCATTGAATTCCCCATACATATTACTAGTCCCGTCATATCCTTGACCTCGTATGTCTTTAACATTCAAACAATGATGTGAAAGAACATCACAAATTTCCTTCTTCAATAGATATGAATTAGTTTCATTCATATGGACTAGATAAAAAAAAATCACGTATAAAACCTTCTTTATCAACATATCTCAAAACAACCGCCATTTGTTCCCTTTTCGATTCATCACAGACTTTATCAACTATGATACAAACATTTGTTCTCCAACTTCATCTCGAAAATACTTTTGTATCCTAGATTGAAATATAGAAAGAATTTTTTTTTTGAATTCTCGGAGAAACGTTCTTTGAATTCTTTAGAGTATTGTTCAAAATCGTAGTAATCTCATCATTGTAATAGGCGAACAAACTTATTAATTCATGAAAGTTTTCACAATTAGTTTTTTTTAAATAACCGAGTCTTATTAAAAAGCCCTTCTAAACCTGCTAAGGGGAAAAGAGTACCCACCTTCATTAACTTAAAATAGCGTCATTTACAATCACATGATTCAATCTGAACTGTTGTACAATTGTCGCTGCATCACTTTCTATTATAACCCTAGAATAGCCCATCTCAACCATCAATTGAAGACCAAACCTAATTGCATGAGCCTCCACAACCCTTGCATCGTGAGGCCCATCGGTACAAACCGTGCCACCTGCTAATACAAAACCTTCAAAATCTCACAGTACCGCACCTACGACCAATGGTTTAATCGAGCTCTGACAAGAGCCATCCACATTTAACTTAACATAATCTGTTGGAGGTTTCACCTAGTGATCCTGACGAGTATTGCCCATCCCGATATGATTGTCGAGATCAACCGAAAGAATCGCATGCTTATAAGCAAATGGCTGTCGACGATCCTACGGTAAGCCAACCTAGAGTCAATTGACCTTCATGAATAAACACGTTTCGGTGATACCAAATCACACAACGAAAAACATCCCGAAGCCACAAAGGACGGGAAACCAGCCATGAAAATTATAGGTTGTACAAATGGGCAGTCCTGAAAAGCATGCAAAATAGTTTCCTCCTGTCCACCATAAAGATTACAATCCCTATCCAAAACTCCAGCAAGAAATAACCGTCTACCAACAAGCAACGCTTCATGACTGGCCCTTTAAGCAAATAGCTGAATCTTAGGAAGAGTGTTGAGACGAGAGGGCACTGACCAAAGAAGGGAATAATTCAATTGAAGTCGATAGTGACGAGTTAACCATAAAAAACTAGATTTCACCGAATATGATCTAGAGGAATGTCCAGCCCATATCAAAATATCAGAAGAAATAGGTGAAATTTGACAATTCAGGATTTCATTAACATCCATTTCAGAGAACACACTGCAAATCAGACTATCATTCCAACGAGGCTCTCCAGGTAACATGAACTCACCAAATTTAATATGAGAATCTTTATTATTAATGTATGAATCTTGCAACTGAACAGGCTGAGTTGCCCCCAAACCTCACCATGCACCCGAGCCATACTGTTAACACCCACTTGCTGAAAAACCCATGTCGAAACTCCTGTACAACAGTTCAAATGCTACGCCAAACAAACGATGGTCGATCACCAAGCGTAACCCGAAGAATATCCCCTGTCAGAAAGTGTTTAGCAATAAGAAATCGAGTAACTAAACTTCCTGGATTCCGAAGACATCGCCACATTTGCTTAGCAAGCATAGCCAAATTGAAAAGATGAAGGTCTCGAAATCTAAGGCCTTCTACCCGTTTGGGTTGACAAATTGTCTCCCAAGCAACTAACGACCACCCCCGATCTGAGCATCTCCCGTCCACCAATACAAACGTAAAACTGATATAATTTCATGGATTACCATCGAAAAACAAAAAGTATCCCATTACATATATAGGTAAAGCTTGTCCCACATATTTTATGAAAATAACACAACCACTATACGATAATGTTTTTTTGTCCAACCTTGAACACGAGCATAAACTCTATCATGGAGGAAACCAAAAGCATCTTCTGTTTTATCACGACCCCGTAAAGCACAACCTTGAAAGGTTAACCACTTCACAACTTCTATAGAAAGTTTGAGTTGTAGCCTATTTTTTGCAACTTGTTGAGAAGTTTCTTAAATCATGATAGCTTTCCATGGCCTTTTTATGGAGAGAGTTTGCATCACTCCCAACATGAATAAGGAAAGCACAATTGGATCTTGAATTAACTTTCTTCCGAGATCGAAAGCCATCACAAGTAAAAGAATTTGAATCAAGACGTATTGTGGGCTTATTAAAAAGAAAGCAAGGAAGACAATAAGTAGCATCTTTGGTTGGTGAATATTCTAACCAATTAGGAAATAATTTATACCAAGAAGTCAGAAATCGTCGACCATTCCTATCAACATATTTTGAATCATTAGAATGAATGGGTTGATAAGGCCCCTTATAGATACACACTCTATGAACATCATCTTGTTGATTTGGAGGAAAATCCCAAATAGACTTTTGTATTCCAGGATCACGCTCAATAGTGGATGCATCAAAGGTTTCTTCACTTTCTTGTTCAATTCTTATATCTTTACTCAGACGATTATCCACCTCCGAAGAACTTACATGCCTTGATTTTGGATTTTGAGAGCTCTCATTAATATGAGGACAATCACTATTAAATTCAGACTCCTTTGGATCAACCAAGTTTTCAACATGAGAAGAATCAATAATACTACTTGAAGGAGTCTTTCTTTTAAAAAAGTGTAAAACCTTGAATCCCAGGTTAGAAGTATTATGCTAACCCGAGATGGGCCTTGGTGTAATTCCTTAGCTTGTAGGAAACCTTGACCCAAATTAAAGAGGATTTGGGCTTGAGGTAAGCCCAATAGTGAATAAAAGGGGTGTTTTTAATCTGTAGTCAGAAATGGAGGGACTAAGGAAGCAATTTTACCTTTGTTCAAATTAAAGCTGAAAATCATTAAAATTGGGTGATATCACAGTCTGATGAAAGCTTCATCTTTTTTTCACTTCCTTATCTTCTTCATATTTTCTTCTTCCCATTTTTCTCATCCCTTGCAAAGTAAAGGTGTAAACTTTATCATTTTACAATCCCTAACCTGTGTTCTAAAGGTAAGAATCATAACTCTTGCATATCAAGCTTTGGTTCAAGCTCCCAAACCACCCATGTCACCATAATTTTCAATAACGGGTTTTAAAAAGGTTTAAGAAACTAGATGGTTTCAACCCATTTTTTTAGATATTTCTAGCCTTAGGAAGTGTTTTAAAACCCTCTTTAATCCCTAGCAATAGTTAGTAACCCTTGCATTTGGTTTTGTATAGTGCAAGAGGTTGGAGAAAGCTCCAAAGCTAAGGGGAATGAAAAGTCTACTTTAGGCCGAGTCTTTGAAGTTTTCAGCAGTTTAGCGTCAAATGTAACTCACTCTTGACTCAACTATTCCTTATGTAAGTCATTTAGATGAAATGTAGTAGGTTGCATAAGCTTGAAGCATTCTCATGGTAGATTTCATGTTTTAGAGTTATAAACATGTCCAAGGCCCTATTTATGATCCTTTGTATCTTCATAAAACATTAATAATGTTTGGGGACCTCACTAAGGTCTTTGGGGATAGTAGAATAGGAGTTTTTGCACCTATTTTATGATCTTTGTAGGTTGAGCTTTGATCTTGAGGGATAGTATTGAAACTTGTTTTTCTTCTCAGGAAAACTAGTGAGTTTCTGGGTAAAAGTATCGATACTCTTTCAAGAGTATCGATACTTTGGATCATAGTTTTGAAACTCCCAAATCGAAACTAGGCAGGACAGAATGCTTAAAAGTATCGGTACTTATATAAAGTATCGAAACTTTGCAGGAGCATCGATACTCTTAGGATAGTATCGATACTTTCAGTCTGTTTTAGACAAAAAGATCAGTTTTTAAGGGAATTAGACTCGAGGTATCCCAACACTTCAGTTATCCTCAAATAAGACTTCAAGAGAAAACAATAATTAATATCATAACAATATAAACAGAAATAGCTAAGTTTACATAAAACTAGCCTTGGTTGACGCTCGAGAAACAATCATGACACTCAAGACCCTTTTAGTAGAAATACGACAGTTAGTGAATCCAAGTCTGTGCCACGACACTATGGCAGTCGATTGGGCGCAGATGTCTCAAGACTCGATGGAGTAAGTCGGTGAGTGTAGGTTCTGATGCAGAATTTCGTATCTCACCTAGGAGTACCAGACTATTCATTGTGTTCCTAAGTCTTCAATTTCTATTAAAAAATTGACGGCAGTCTGAGTTGTACGTTAACTTGTTGAATGAGAAAAGATAAAATTTGATCACATAATCTCAAGCGATTATCATAGCTCAGTCAGTATGTCAACGTCCAACTCAGATGGCCGTTAATTTTTTAACGAAAAATGATGAGTTTGGAACATAATGAATAATTGAGTGACCATTTTGTAACTTTTAATAGTCGAGGGACTCAATAAAGCAACTTCCTATAGTCAAGGGATCATTTTTTAACTTTTAATAGTTAATGGACTTAATAAAATATTATCCTATAGTCAATGGACCATTTGTGTACTTTACCCATAAATAAATATGAGTTATATACGCGTACATGTCCAAATAACTAATTTCTATTTGAATGTGGACTGACTATAAAGTAAGGGCAATGTCTAAGGTTATTTATCAATGTCATGTTTTGGAGAGGTGAGGGACTTTAGTCCTACATCAGAAATAAAAAGAGAGGTCGTAATTTTAAAAACGATAATGTTGCCTATCGTATTAGATATGTCTTTTGGGAAGATGACAATAATTACGGGATAAGGGGTATCAAAACAACCTTTGAACTGTTCAATTTCAAGTTTTATTCTCGACAGATTAAGACGATATATTTAGACTCTAGCTAGTATTAAACTTTATTCAACTATTCAAGTTTTATCTATATGTAAATATTATTAGGTAATTATTCTTAAATTGTTTATAATTTATTCAAGTCAAAACATTTTTTTATCTACTACCTATTGATTTGGCAAAACTTTCGAGATAATATTCTGGAATAAATTAATTCACGAGCTAATGCACTCCCAAGATTAATTGCTCAAATAGGGTGAAATTCACAGTGTTGGCCGTAGGTCGACATGCCTTCCGGACTGTTGGTTTTTGGCAAAGTCCCACATTGGTTGTGTATAAGGAGGAGGGGAAATTCTTTTGTTATAAATAAAGCCATCCTCCTCCTTAGTTAATCATCCCACAAATATAAGCCTTCTTCTATTTTAAAGGCTATTTGTATTCTTTCTCTCTTTGTAATATTTCCTCTATTAGTGAAATATTTTGGTGTTCTCTTTTATGTCTATTTAATAGCTATTGTCGGGTATAGTTGTTGTCAATTATTGTCATATTAAAATTACTTGTCTTGGTAATTCTGTCTAAGGAAAGTGGGTTTTAAGAGGGACCATTGTGACCCCTCCTCTTTCCTGGGAATCTACCTTGGGGTGATTTTTAGTACAATCGTTTTCACACTAGTCACCTAGATAATAGTTTTCAAGGTGAATTGTTATTGGTGGAAATTAACCCGAATTCCACAACAATTGGTATCAGAGCTCTTGGTTTATTTTAGTATGCTCTATGGTTGCGGCTTAAGTTGATCTTCCACATCAGAAAAATTTCCTTGGGATAATTGACATTCCGCATTGGCAGCTATTAAATAGAATTTGTAGTAGAAATGGCAGACGCTTCTTCATCTTCAATTTTGGCAAGAAATGATGTGACAAATGTTAGATTTGCAGTAGAGATTTTTGATGGCACCGGTCATTTCGACATGTGGCAAAGCGAGGTTCTAGATGCCCTATTTCAGCAGGGTCTAGACATTGCTATTGAATGAGAGAAACCAGATGATGTTGAGGAGAAAGAATGAAAGAGGATCAATAAATGGCATGTGGTACTATTCGATCGTGTCTTTCTAGAGAGCAGAAGTATGCATTTTCTAAGGAAACTTCTGCAAGTAAATTGTGGAAGGCACTGGAGGAGAAATTTTTGAAGAAAAACGGTCAGAACAAACTCTACATGAAAAAGAGATTGTTCCGCTTCAACTATGTACCAGGTACCACTATGAATGATCACATTACTAGCTTTAATCAGCTGGTGACTGATCTGATGAATATGGACGTGACTTTTGAAGACGAAGATCTGGCTCTGATGTTGATGGGATCACTTCCTGATGAGTTTGAGTATCTTGAAACTACTCTACTTCATGGGAAGGTTGATGTGTCTCTCAGTGAAGTAACTGCTGCCTTGTATAGTTATGAATTGAGAAAGAAAGACAAACAAGAAAACACAAGTGTCGAAGCAGAAGCTCTTGTTGTTAGAGGCCGTTCGAAGAGTCAGAGTAAAGGAAGTAGAGGGAGATCGAAGTCAAAGTCCAGATTGAGCAAAGATGAATGTGCCTTTTGTCGAGAAAAAGGGCACTGGAAGAAAGAATGTCCCAGGCTAAAGAATAAAGGCAAACCTGAAAGGGGGAAGGCTGTCTCAGAATCAAATGTGGTCGAGTATGATGATGGAGATTCAGATTTCGCATTCGTTGCTACGCCATCAACCAACTGTTCCAGTTCATGGTTGTTAGATTCAGCTTTTAGCCACCATATGACCCCCAATAGAGAATGGTTCTTTGATTTTAAAGAACTAAAAGGTGGAATTGTCTACACAACAAATAATTCCCCTCTTGACACACTTGGGATTGGTTCAATTTGCTTGAGGAATCAGGATGGATCAATCAGAACCTTAACAGGTGTCCATTATGTACCAGATTTAATGAGAAATCTCATCTCTGTGGGAACCTTAGAGTCAAAAGGTTTAGAAGTGAGGGCAAAAGATGGGATTATGAGGATTATCTCTGGTGCACTGGTGATAATGAAGGGAATCCGAAAAAGAAACAATGTGTATTACTTTCTGGGTAGTACAATTGTTGGAACAGCAGCAGTGGTAGCTTCTACTGATGAACATGAGTCAGAAGCAACCAGGTTATGGCATATGCATTTGGGGCATGTTGGTGAAAAATCCTTGAAATTACTGATAGATCAAGGATTATTGAAGGGTGCTCGGGCTTACAAATTAGCTTTTTGTGAGCATTGCATCAAAGGGAAGAAGACGAGGGTGAAATTTGGAACATCAATCCATGATACTAAAGGTATTTTGGATTATGTTCATTCAGATGTATGGGGTCCTTCCAAGACAACTTCATTGGGAGGAACACATTATTATGTCACCTTTGTTGATGATTTTTCCCGGAGAGTTTGGGTGTATCCAATGAAGACAAAGGATGAGGTGCTAGGATTTTTCCTTAAATGGAAAAAGATGATGGAGACTCAAACAGGCAGAAAAGTCAAACGTCTCCGTACAGACAATGGTGGAGAGTACAAAAATGATCCATTTCTGAAAGTCTGTGAAGAGGAAGGTATTGTTAGGCACTTCACTGTCAGAGGTACACCACAACAGAATGGGGTGGCAGAGCGTATGAATCGGACATTAGTGGAGAAGGTTCGGTGTATGTTGTCTAATGCTGGGTTAGGCAAAGAATTTTGGGCTGAGGCTTTGGTCTATGCTTGTCACCTTGTCATCCGCTTACCATCGACTGCTATTGGTGGTAAAACACCATTAGAGAAATGGTTTGGAGTACCTGCTGCAGATTATGATTCCTTACATGTGTTTGGTTCCACTGCATACTACCATGTTAAGGAGTCAAAGCTGGATCCAAGAGCAAAGAAGGCGATCTTTATGGGGATCACCTCTGGTGTGAAAGGCTATCGTCTTTGGTGTCCAGAAACAAAGAAAATAATCTTCAGCAAGGATGTTACCTTTGATGAATCTACCATGTTGAGAAAGGTGACTTCAGAAAAATTGGAGCAGACAGATGGAACTCCCAAACAGGTGGAGTTTGAAGGAAGCAAATTTGTCCAAACCAGTAAAGAAACTGATGTTGACTCTCCTATGGTAGAAGAAGAGTCAGATGAAGAAGAGGTTCAGACCCAAGAACCTCCACAACAACATAAATCAATTGCACTCAGAAAGGGAAAGAGGACCATTAGACAACCTGCTCGTTATGCTGATATGGTCTCTTTTGCATCACCAATTGCAATTGATGACGTTCCTGCCACTTTTAATGAAGCAGTTCAAAGTTCAGAACATAAAAAGTGGAGGATCGCCATGAATGAAGAAATGCAATCCCTTCAAAAGAATCAGACGTGGAAACTAGTTAGTCTTCCGAAGGGAAAGAAGACAATTGGGTGCAAGTGGGTATATGCAAAGAAAGATGGATTTCCTGACAAGAATAACATCCGCTACAAAGCAAGATTGGTGGCTAAAGGCTACGCTCAAACGGAGGGAGTTGATTATAATGAAGTATTTTCTCCAGTTGTAAAACATTCCTCCATCAGAATTTTGTTGGCTTTGGTAGCGCAGTTGGATTTGGAACTAGTTTAGATGGATGTAAAAACTGCATTTTTACATGGAGACTTGGATGAGGAAATCTACATGACTCAGCCACATGGATTCAAAGTTGCTGAAAAAGAAGAGATGGTGTGCAAATTAGAAAAATCATTGTACGGATTGAAGCAATCTCCAAGGCAGTGGTACAAACGATTTGACAAGTTTATGATAGGGCAGAAGTACACAAGAAGCAAATATGATCATTGTGTGTATTTACGCGAGCTAGAAGACGGATCCTATATATATCTTCTTCTTTATGTTGATGATATGCTGATAGCTTCCAGGAGTCAGACAGAAATTTTGAAACTAAAGACTCAATTGAACAGGGAGTTTGAGATGAAGGATCTTGGTGAAGCGAAGAAGATTCTAGGCATGTAGATATCAAGGGATAAGAAATTGGGGAGGCTTTGTTTGTCTCAGAAAGAATATCTGAGGAAGGTACTAAAACGTTTTGGCATAAATGCGATGTCAAAACCAGTTAGTACACCTCTTGCTCCTCATTTCAAGCTCGGTGCATCCATGTCACCTAAGGATGATGCAGAACGGGAATACATGTCAAAGGTTCCGTATGCAAGTGCTGTTGGTAGCTTGATGTATGCAATGGTGTGTACGAGACCCGATATTTCACAGGCAATTGGGGTTGTGAGCAGGTATATGCATGATCCTGGAAAGGAGCATTGGCAAGCTGTGAAATGGATTCTGCGGTATATTCTGAACACCGTAGATGTTGGTTTGGTCTTTCAGCAGGACAAACAAAATGGTCAGTGTGTATTTGGGTATTGTGATTCAGACTATGCAGGTGATTTGGACAAGCGTCGATCAACTACTGGTTATGTGTTTACATTTGCAAAGGCACCAGTCAGTTGGAAGTCCACCTTACAGTCAACAGTGGCTTTGTCTACTACAGAGGAAGAGTATATGGCACTTACAGAGGCTGTGAAGGAGGCAATTTGGCTTCAAGGGTTGCTTGGTGAATTGGGAATGGAACAAAAGCACATCAAAGTGCATTGTAACAGTCAGAGTGCTATTCATTTAGCAAAGAACCAGGTTTACCATGCAAGGACGAAGCATATCGATGTTCGATATCACTTTGTACGAGAGATTCTAGAAGAAGGTGGAGTCATAATCCAGAAGATTCGGACCACTGAGAATCCTGCTGATATGTTGACAAAAGTGGTAACTGCGGTCAAGTTTAAACATTGTTTAGACTTGGTCAATATTGTTACAAATTAAAAGATTATTTTTTAGAGATGTGTGTGGAATTTGTCAAGGTGGAGATTTGTTGGTTTTTGGCAAAGTCCCACATTGGTTGTGTATAAGGAGGAGGGGAAATTCTTTTGTTATAAATAAAGCCATCCTCCTCCTTAGTTAATCATCCCACAAATATAAGCCTTCTTCTATTTTAAAGGCTATTTGTATTCTTTCTCTCTTTGTAATATTTCCTCTATTAGTGAAATATTTTGGTGTTCTCTTTTATGTCTATTTAATAGCTATTGTCAGGTATAGTTGTTGTCAATTATTGTCCTATTAAAATTACTTGTCTTGGTAGTTCTGTCTAAGGAAAGTGGGTTTTAAGAGGGACCATTGTGACCCCTCCTCTTTCCTGGGAATCTACCTTGGGGTGATTTTTAGTACAATCGTTTTCACACTAGTCACCTAGATAATAGTTTTCAAGGTGAATTGTTATTGGTGGAAATTAACCAGAATTCCACAACACGGACGACCTACAAGGTCGCCATAATACCAGATATATTTCACAAAGAATGAAAAAAGAAGATAGGTTTATTACTATAAATGTTCAAACTTTAAAGTATGAGAAGAGACTTCCATGGTACAATTGTAGGGTAAGATAAGGACACCCACTAACATTATAGATCAAAGGAAAAGGCAACACAGGATAACAACTAATCAAAAGTTTAGCCTAACCAAAGCGAGACATTTGACATTGACCTCTTTGTTTTCATATGTTTCATGGCTAACAAGGAACTGTTAATGATATTTACTGGAAATCGATTGAAATTTAGTAGCTGTTATTTCATGTGATCACGTACACCTGACCGGGATACAGTCTACGGTCACGAGAATAGAGGGATCGACGAAAACCCACGATCCTAGGCTTGGTTAATCTGTCAGCTAATTTTAAGCTACAGCCATGCATGCATGCATGTGCACAAAGAATACTCACGGTATTATGAGGGGTAATAGTGCATAAATTATCGTAAGTTTTCATATGGTTAATAGTAACAAGTTATTCGTTGATTGTTAGTGATTCATTCATGCTGATTTAATTGAAAAATTGTGATAAATGAGAAAATTGTCACTGGTCAATATTTAGACGAGAAAAGAAACGTGTCATAACAAGAAAGAGGGTGATCGAGGATAGTCGTCAATCGATGTATCTGCGGAGGAGAAAGAGAGGATGAAGATGAAATAGAAAGGATGTCAACTCATTTTTCGATTGTGGTTTGAGATATTTATAGTGACATTTAATGTGCGTAAGTAACAAAGTCGTCATGATTATTTATAGACGACAGTTTAAATAGATTTGATCGTAAGTTACGTTAACCTATTAGAGTTCATGTCTATACTTTGTGTTGAAAACATTTTGATGTTTCGATATAACAAATTAAGTTAAATGAATTTTAAGATTTTACAAAAGATTTTCTAAGTATATTCGATGTAATTATTCGAATATCAAAATATTACTCCAAGTCTTTCAAAGTTCATTTTAATCCTTACTAAAGTGTAAAATTGTGTTTTATACTTAAACTATTTTAAAACAATTTTACAAAGTATTTCGAGCCTTAATCGAGTCAAAAAATATTTTCTTTTTAAAGGGTTTCAAGAAAAATCAGATTATCCAGGGGGTACAGATTCCCCCCCAGGGGGAACAGATTCCCCCCCAGGGGGTATCGATTCCCCGGGTACAGATTCCCCCTGCATGGTTTGGCTCCGAGAAATAACAGATTACTCGAAGGGAACCGATTTCCCCTTGAGGGTACCGATTCCCTCACTGTTCATCAGCCCAACGGTCATAATATTTGAATATTATGAAGGGGTATCGATTCCCTATGAAGGGGTACCGATTCCCCCCATTATGGGCAGCCTATTTTTGCAGAAAAATCATTCCCAAACGGCTCTAAAACATCCCCAATGGCTAGATATGACTTCAAACACATTCCAAGCTATAAATACAAGCTAAGGACACTTGAAGAAGTGAGAGAACAACTATCCAAGCAATCAAACACAAGAGAAGAGTTTTTCAATCTTATTTCATCTTTCTCTTGTAAATATTTTGTTCTTGTGAGCTCAATCTTGTAAACACCTACCTTAGAGAGGTTTTCTTGTTTACATTTCTTATCCTTTTGTAAAGGGGAAAGGTTCTAGCTAATCTCGTATAAAAGCTAGGGAAAGGTTCTAGTTTATCCCGGAAAAACTAGGGAGTTTGTAAGGTTACTCTTTATCCTCAAAAGAAAGAACAAATTAGTGAATTTGTTGGAAAATCCTTGGTGAGGAGCTAAGGTAGTGGACGTAGACTTTGATTGAGAAAGTCGAACCACTATAAATCGCTGTGCAATTCTCTATCTTTCAATCTCCTTACTCCCTAAACACAAAACCGTTCCGACCCCTCTTTGCAAACCATTCCGGTTGTCGATTCGAGCTTCTGAAAATCTCAACAATTGGCATCAGAGCCTAACTCATTAAGAAGGTTTAACCACCTTGAGACGATCCTAGAAGAAGCTCTACCAATTCCCGACGAAACCGACAAAGAAATGACTTTTTCCTCCGGTGCTTATTATCTTGAAGAATATCCTATTATGGGTTCACAACCGGTCAACAAGCCACTCTTCTTCAATGGAGCAAATTATGCACATTGGAAGAATAAGATGATGTACTTCATTCAATCATACAATCTAGGAGCTTGGTACTCAATCATGGACGGTTACTCATTTCCACCCGGTAAGTACAACGATTGGAGTAGAGAAGAGCAGAAAAATTTTCAGCTTAATTCTAAGGCTATACATATTCTATTTTGTGCTTTAGGCCCAAATGAATATGGAAGAGTCTCATCTTGT
Organism: Hibiscus syriacus; assembly: GCF_006381635.1. Classification (NCBI taxonomy): domain Eukaryota; kingdom Viridiplantae; phylum Streptophyta; class Magnoliopsida; order Malvales; family Malvaceae; genus Hibiscus; species Hibiscus syriacus. The sequence goes on along the minus strand of NW_024063330.1, from coordinate 397,178 downwards.
TTCAGTGCCAAAGAGATTTGGGATAAGCTCCAAGTCACTCATGAAGGAACCGACGAAGTGAGGGAATCAAAGAAAAGTCTTCTCAACCATAGCTACGAGAACTTCAAGATGAAACTCGATGAAGACATCAAAGATATGACGGATAGATTCTCTATGATTGTCAACGGTCTCAATGGATATGGAGAAGTAATCCCAAATGAGAAGCTTGTGAGGAAGATGATTTACTCTCTTCCAAAGGAGTGGCAATCAAAGAAGACGGACATTATTGAAGCAAGAAACCTAAAGTCTCTCACTCTCGACGAGCTAATTGGTTCCCTTCTCACTCATGAGATGATGGTGAAGGAAGATGAAGAAAGGGAAGAGAAAAAAACCAAGAAGAAGAAGAAGAAGAATGAGGACATAGGCATCAATGAAAGCTATCAAGATTCAAGTGATGAGGGTATAACACATATTATCATTATTGATCGAGGATTTTTTTAATTAAGTTAAGGTGATTAAAAAATCGTATCTAATATTTTTAATCATTTGACAATAAACGCTCAATCACCCCTTCTGCAGTCATTGGTAGGGGAACTCGAGACTTCTATGAATAATATTAATGATCAAGGTTTAATTATTTTTTAATATATCTAATGTTGAATCAAAATAGAGTAAAAACTCTAATTGATCGAGAATAAGAAAAAAAAAACTCTTTAGAATAATCTCACAAAATTGCAAAAGGGAAGAACTCTTAAGAAAGCTTTTAAATGCTTATAATTAAGCTTTGATTGTTGGATGATAAAACTCAAATACAAGTAGGGTATTTATAGGTTACAAGAAATAATCTAAACCACTCATTAAAATAAGCACTAAATAATCTAAACCATTGAAATTAAAACATGAGAAAAATACTTAATTTTCACCTAACTAAATTGATGTAAGCAATGACATCAAAACTAAATTGATGTAAGCAATGACATCAAATTAATTCAGGTGTGAACTTATTTAGGCTAATATTGAATTTTCAACACTCCCCCTCAATGTTAGCCACCATTCTTTGAATCACGCCATGCTGACGACGGAAATGTTCAAACTTTCTAACACTCAAGCTTTTTGTAAACAAGTCAGCAATTTGCTCATCTGTCTTGATTTGCCTCATCTCAATCTCTTCTTGCAAAACTTTTTCCCTAACAAAGTGGTAATGTACTTCCACATGTTTAGTTCTTGCATGAAAGACAGGATTCTCCGCCAGCCGAATTGTCGATTGATTGTCACAATACAACGAAATTGCATAATCTACTGGTTGATGTAGATTATTCATCAACTGTATCAACCATGTACTCTCTTGAGCTGCCATTGCTGCTGCTCGATACTCAGCTTCAGTGGTTGACAATGATACCGTTGGTTGTCTTTTTCTACACCAAGAAATTGTTCCGGAGCCAAGCTTAAACACATATCCAGTTGTTGATCTCCTGGTGTCATGATCTCCTGCATAATCAGCATCACAATAACCAACTAACTTGCAGTCTTCACCTTTCTTGTACAAAAGACCATAATCAATTGTATTATTCACATATCTCAGTATTCGTCGAACTACTTCCAAATGAGGCTTCTTTGGATTTTGCATATACCAACTCATCACACCAACTGCATAAGAAATGTCAGGTCGGGTCAAGGTTAATTAGATCAGACTACCTACCAATTGTCGATACATTGTTGCATCTTCCAAATCTTTTCCTTCATGTGCACACATTTTGATATTTGGTTCCATTGGCGTTGAAGTTGACTTGCATTCGAGTATTCCAAACCTCTTCAACAAATCTTTAGCATATTTCTATTGACATAGAAATATTCCTTCGTGTGTGCGATCAACCTCTAGACCAAGGAAGTGCTTAAGTTGTCCAAGTTCCTTCATCTGGAAACGAACTGATAAATTCTCCTTCGTCTAAAGAATTTCTGCCTCATCATCACCGGTTATGATTAAGTCATCCACGTACACTAACACGATAGCTAGCTTACCTTCATTGTCTTTGACAAACAAGCTAGAATCTGCAGGTGTTACTGAATAACCACTTTTCGTTAGAAATTCAGCAATCTTACCATACCACGCCCTAGGTGCTTGTTTCAATCCGTAGAGTGCTTTTCGCAGCTTACATACATATTCAGGATGATCTTGACTCTGAATTGGTTGGGTCATGTAGATCTCTCGATCTAGTTCTCCATGAAGAAAAGCATTCTTCACATCCATCTGCCACAAGTTCCAGTCTTTGTTGGCTGCAAGTGCAAGTAAGACTCGTACGGTTGTAAGTTTCGCCACTGGACTAAATGTTTCATCATAGTCTAGTCCATACTGTTGAGAGAAACCACGAGCTACCAATCGCGCTTTGTACCTCTCGATTGACCCATCTGGACGACGCTTTATCTTGTAAACCCATTTGCAAGATATGGGTTTCACATCTTTTATCTTTGGTACAATATCCCAAGTTTGATTTTGCTGAAGTGCATCAATCTCTTCTTTCATAGCTGTCATCCACTCAGAACTCTTCGATGCTTCTTCGAACGTCTCAGGCTCCGTTGCGTCTTCAATTATGGTTGCATTGGCATATTTGGGATTTGGCCTTCGTATTCTTATTGACCTTCGGAGTTGAGATTGTGGAATTGATTCTTCTGTTTCACTAGGCCCACCTTCTTCATTTGGTTGTTGATACACACCAGTTTACCAAGGATTCTGAGTCACTCTTTGTTCGACATCATCGCCATTTGGATCTTTTGATTCATCTGAACTTGTTTGGAGTTGAACATCATGCTCCCCCATCTTTTGTTGTAGCTTGTCTCCAAATTCTCTCGAATCTGGCAACACCTCCTTCTCTGAGGACCACCAAGAAGATGCTTCATCAAATACCACATTTCGTGACGTGTATCATCTTCCACTAATTGGATCACAACATTTCCACCCCTTTCTCTGGCTGTCATATCCCACAAAGATACATCTAACAACTTTCTTGTCAAATTTGCTCCGTAAATGATCAGGAACAAACACATAACATACACAGCCAAATACTCGAAAGTAGCTAACTGTAGGTTTTATGTTCCATAGTTTCTCAAAGGGTGAAACAAATCCTAACCTTGATTGAGGAAGTATGTTGATCACAAAGGCTGCAGTCCTCATTGCTTCAGCCCAAAACCTTTCAGGTACATTCTTTGCATGTAGCATACTTCGACAAATTTCTGCAAGATGCCGATTTTTTCTTTCCGCGACACCATTCTGTTGTGGCGTGTTGGTACAAGTGTACTGATGACGTATTCGGCATTTCCTTAGGTATTGAGAGAACTCGTTTGATCTATATTCTTCTCCGTTGTCTGTGCGCAAGAAACATATCTTATTTTCCACTTCTCCTTCAGCTGAGTCTCTGAACTCTTTAAACTTTGAGAAAGTATCAGATTTTTCTTTCATAAAGAAAACCCACACATACCTGGAGAAGTCATCAATGAATGTTACCATGTACCGCATACCGCTAATTGATTGTTGCTTAACCGGTCTGAACACATCAGAGTGAACCAACTCCAACGGTTCTTTTGCTTTAAACTTCGACTCGTCATATGGTAATTGGTGTGCTTTACCATACTGACATCCCGCACAGACCGTGTATGTTCTCACGTCTAGTTGAGGAAGCCCCTTAAGCATCGACTTTTTCACCATCACACTTAGCTTGGAATAGCTAACGTGACCTAACCGCATGTGTCATAGATCTGATGTCTCATTTTTCCTTGTCATGTCTACATATGCAGACTCTGCTGACATCACGTAAATTGATTCCAAACGTCGTCCCTCCATTGTTGGTGTTTCTGAGATTTTTACGTCACGATAAACCTTCACGTCTTGGGGACCAAATAAGATATAATGGCCTGATGATGTTAGTTGAGCCACAGATAGCAAATTTTTCTTCATTCTTAGGACATGGTAAACATCTTGGAGTTGCACCTGATTCGAATTATATCGAGGCGTAACTATTGTCTTACCGATATGAGTTATCGGTAACCTTGAGTTGTCAGCTGTCACCACCACACGACCTCCATTATACTCAGACAGGTTTTGTAACTTCTTTTTATCACCCGTCATATGATTTGAGCAGCCAGAATCTACTATCCAATCATTCTTGTAGTCAATCCGTTCTGGTGTTGTTACCGTGAGAGCTAATTCTTCTTCCTCCGTAGCAAATAACGTTTCAGCATCCCAACCATCTTCACTATTCTCCTTTGAACAAGAAGTAGCAGTATTACTTTCAACAGGCTTTTTCTTGGTCCAACAGTCTTTTGCCATGTAACCCATCTTCCCGCAGTTATAACACTTGCCATCGAACTTTTTACTATTACCGCGATTCTTGGATGCTCCCCCTGAATGAGGGCCTCCCTTCCCTTGGTAATTTTTCACCTTGTCACCATCATTTTTAGATCCACTGCCAGTATACCGCTGAAAAGTGCCTCTGCTTTTGCTGGTGTAGAGCGCTTCCTCTTCACCCTTCAGCGAGACTCCTCCCATTTGCTTGGCCATGGCTTCTTGATCTGCAAGCAAATTTTCAAACTCAATAAGCGATGGCTGTGTCGGCCATCCCTGTACAGCGGCAACAAACCCTCGATATTCGGGTCTCAAACCATGAACAATTATTCTTTTTATCCTGGCTTCCCCAATAGCAGTTGTCGGATCTAATTCTGAAATTTCGCGACATATCGACTTCACCTTGTGAAAGTATTGGGCAACCGCCATGTCGCGTTGCGCCATTGATAGAAGTTCATTCTCGAGAAGTTGCAATTTTGTATCGTTCCTCTTCGAAAAGAGTGTAACAAAAGTGTCACATGCTTCCTTTGGTGTTTTAGCATCCCGAATGTGCTCCAACATTTCTTCTTCAATTGTGGTCTTTAAAGCAAACATTGTTTTGTATGCTTTAATTTTCCACTTTCGCAAGATTCCATTGGCATCTTCTGTCGCCGGTTGTGTAACTTCACCACCGCAGACAACCTCCCAAAGGTCTTGACCTTGTAAGTATGACTCCATACATGTTGCCCACGTGTTGTAGTTTTTGTTGTTGAGCTTCTTGATCCCTCCAACTACTTGAAGATCACCTATCTTAACGGCAAGGCTTTGACTACACCGAACAAGCTTGAGTAACAAACGTGCAGAGTACTAAATTACTCTAAACACAAAGAAGCACCACAAGGTTTGTAATAACCCCGACAATAACTCGAAAAATATTTTCTGATGTGGAAGATCAGTTAAAAACTGCAGCCACAGAGCATACTCAGAATTTCAAGAGACCTTAAAAACGTGACTCTGATACCAATTGTTGAATCAAAATAGAGTAAAAACTCTAATTGATCGAGAAGAAAAAAAACTCTTTAGAATAATCTTACAAAATTGCAAAAGGGAAGAACTCTTAAGAAAGCTTTCAAATGCTTATAATTAAGCTTTGATTGTTGGATGATAAAACTCAAATACAAGTAGGGTATTTATAGGTTACAAGAAACAATCTAAATCACTCATTAAAATAAGCACTAAATAATCTAAACCATTGAAATTAAAACATGAGAAAAATACTTAATTTTCACCTAACTAAATTGATGTAAGCAATGACATCAAAACTAAATTGATGTAAGCAATGACATCAAAACTAAATTGATGTAAGCAATGACATCAAATTAATTTAGGTGTGAACTTATTTAGACTAATATTAAATTTTCAACATCTAATACTTATTTAACTAAAAAATTATGAATAAAACAAAAGAAACAGTTCTCTAAAAAGTCTACAAATAAATAAGAAAGAACCAACAGATGGTAATGGTTGGTGAAGCAAACAAGACCATTTAAAAAGAGAATAAACAAATCAGTGGCCCTCTGATTATTTTTTTTTTCTTTTACGATGTAATTAAGATTAACTTCTTATAATTATATCACTAATTCCATTTTAAAATATCCGTCGTCGACGACGGACCGTTCTGTTTCGAAAGCGATACCTTCCACGTTCTAATCTCGCCATCAAGGCTCCCGCTAATGATCGAAACGACGTCACTCCGTTCGTCATCCTTAACTTCCGTCAATGACTTCACCGGCTTTGACCCTCCAAAACCGCCAAACAGCAATATTTCCCTTGCGCCCCGCGTTGCCAAATCCTAACCGTCTGATCAGCGGATCCACTCACGAGCAAATCAGAGACGTTGGCTAAGGACAGTATCGCTTTCCCATGTCCTCTCAATGCTCCCGTCACCGCCATGTAACTGGCGCTGTCCTCTCTCTGCCAAACAAGTATCGAACGGTCGCACGCTCCGGAGAATAGCACAGATCCGTCTACGTTCAAAGCTAACGCGTTCACCGCTGATTTATGCTTCTCTAATGTCGCCACCAATGCGTACCGCTTCTCCCCTGTCGGTTTTGTCCACACTCGGATCCGTCTGTCGGCGGAGCCAGTGTAAACGGTGCCGTCAACGGAGACGGTGACGGCGTTAATGGCATCGTCGTGTGCTTTAATAGACTGTAAATATCGGAGATCAGAAGCGCTCCATATCTTCAAGGTTTTATCCCAAGAAACGGAGTAGATCAGACCTTTATTAACCGCCAGTTCAGTTACGGTGTCGGCATGTTCGATCCACAGCCGTTTGAGGTGACGGCGCACGTTGACGTAGTTCTTCGGTAGGAGAAAACGACGTAAACGATCGTTAACGGCAGGGAGAGCGGTTATAAACTTGTGCTTCTTAGCCATGGTCATTTGCCAAACACGGATCTTACAGTCCTGGTGAGCCGTGAAGATTTTTCCGTCACAGAAACCAACGGACTTGACGGAACCGGAGGATGAACCCTGGCTTTTGTATACATCGATGAGAGTAAATGTCTCGCGATCGTAGACGTTGACTTCATCGTTAGAAGCAGCGTACAAGAAGCTACTGTGAACAGCGATGCAGGTAATCGGATGCTCCGGTCGGGGCTTAACCGAAGTCACGCCGATATTAGAGGCGGAAATCCCTAAGGTCTCCGGGAAAATATTTTCCAACGAAGGGACAGATGGCAGTGTCTGGAGGGAGAGGTTTCTTCGGAGGCCACTGCAGCCGGTGGAGTCACTTGAAGAACCAGATGATGACGTGGTGGCGCTGCCGTGATCATTGGAGGAGCTTTCGTCCTTTGACTGCGAGGGGCTTTTGGGGGAGCGTGTGGGTAGGCATGATCGAGCCTTCATGTCGAGCTGTTTTTGTTGAAGAAACAAATAGAATTTTGGGTCCAGCGAGACTACTGAAGCAGAACTGCAGAAGCTTGGTTCTAGTTTTTATATAGAGAGGGAGGGAAAAAAATGAAATTGATGCCACTTGGACTAGAGAGATATGATAACGTACGGTTTGTCCCAGCAGTCGTAATTTAGAAAAATTACTGCCATGGCTTTTTATTTGAATATCAAATTTATTATTTATATTAGCTTGGATAATTTTCTTTTGAGTTTGTTTTTTAAATAAAATTTGGTTTTAGTTTTTTATTTAAAAAATTGAGATTAAATTAAATCATATATAAGAATTTTGGATATTCTAATTTTTTTTATTATATCATTTACTTTCTTAAAGAGTGATTTAAAAGTTTATGAATATTCCTATGAATATTAAATAAAGATATATATTTGATAGATTTTGATCTAAATTAACTTTATAAGATTGGTTCTTTAAAAAAAATTCAAGTCAGATCGAATTTCTTGAAAGATAAGATCAAATCGAATTAGAGGTGGCAATCGGGTTCGGGTCGGGTCATTTCAGGTTAGGATTGTATTCGGTTTAGGTTTGGGTCGGGCTGGATCAGATCGAGTTGGGGTTTAGTTCGAGTCTGTTGAAATTTAATTTGGGTCGGGTATCAGCTCAGATCAAAATCGTATCGGTTGGTTTTCTGGTCGGGTTAGGTTTCGAGTCGGGTTAGTATCGGGTTGGTTTGTTTTAGCTCGGGTTAACCTTTACATTTTTTGGTCAATTCAAATCGGTTTTGGTTCAGATCAATTCAGGTTGATTTCGGTTTGTTTCAACCGTCATCACACTTTGCCGTCATAGTCATCGATGCTTCTCTTCATTACTTGTAATTCAAGAATTTTATGAAGCGATATATTATCACATCCCAAATATGAGTTAGAAGTTTAGTTTAAAATTTAAATGAATTGAATAAAAAAATCTTTAAAACTCAAAATTGAAAATCTAATTATAATATTTGGAAGAATAAGAATAACTTTATAAATCCTAATAGATTTTAGAATTGATTGTAGTATTAACTCTCTATAATTTTTTTACTTTTATTATAACTATTATCATTTATCATATTTAAAAAATACATAATATATACATATATATTAATTTTTTATATTATTTTACTAAAACACATTACATGTTCCCAATTCTCAATCCCAAATTAAAAAATTACAAACCCTATAATTTTTATATTGTTTAATTTAATTTTTCATATTATTTTATATCTGCATTTTAACACTCCAAAATTTCCCCAATTATTTTAATATAATTGATTTGAATGAGAATTTTTAATTTGACACTTATATTCAAAATTTATTTATTTTAAAGTTAATTATAGTCAATCGTCTAAATAATGTGATTTAAAGTTATCACATATTATAATTTTTGTTTGAATACTTTTATTTTATAATCCTTCATATCAAATAATGTTTTGAAATGATTTAGAAGTTATAGGATATAGAGATGACATTTTAATTGAGGAAATATTATATTAAACTATTACTAAAAGTGGTGATTAACCAGTTGCATAATATAAAATGAGTATAAAATATATATCATTCTACTATTTATCTAATTAATAAAAATAGACAATAATAATAAACAAGTAAATAAATTATTCGTTCATTTATACTCAATTATGGGGTTAAAATCGGGTCAAAGTTCGGATCGGATTGAATATAGGTAAATTAAATTCGGTTTGATTTCGGTTCGGATTATTTTTGGTTCGGGTTGATTTCGGTTCAATTATAATGTGAGTCGGTTACGGTTCAATTCAATTTATTTTGAGCTTCGGATCAATTTTGAGTTATCATATTCGGGTATATATATATATATATATATATATATATATATATATATATATATATATATATATATATATATATATATATATTATTTTCAAATCAAATTGAAGTGACCTATATATTTTAACTTCAATCTATAATAAAATTAGCTTACCTTTTTTCAGAGAGGTATGATAGTAGGTTGTCCTAACATCAGATTGAGAGTAACTTTCGTGGTGGACCTCCGTGGTAGAGTGGGGCTCACCATCCTAGTTGTAGAGTGGGGCTCACCATCCTAGTTGCTGCTTTACGGTTGGGAGTGAGAACAAATTGGAGTGGATAACAGCGTCCAAAGCCCCAAACCAGCAAAGGCCAGTGAGAAAAATTCAAATATTTTGTAGTTTGTGTAATGATTTCATTTTTTTATTTAAATAAAAAATTGGTGGAAAACTAATTATTAGTTTATGTTTTTATATTTCAGAGAATCACGAATGATGAAAATGAAGAAGACGAGATAGATTGCATGTGTTTCAGTTTCTTTTTAGCCGTGACCAAGATATTTTTATAGTGATTTTTAGTGTGCGAATCAATAGTAAGATTGTTACGCTATTTATAAGATATTATTTTATTGGATTTTTTAATTATTAAAAGTTACTGAATGGTCTCTTAATTGTAGGGTGTTGCTTTGTTGAGTCTCTCTATTATTGAAAATTACAAAATGATTATCTGACTATTCATATGTTTTAATATTGTCTTTTTCTATTAAAATTTTGACAATCTTATGAGTTGGACATTTACATGTTTATTGATATATGATAAAATATGATCCTAAAATTGTTTGAATTGTATTTCATGGATCGATTCTCTATTTATATTATGTCGTCGAGTAGTGTTTGAAATATAATGTTATCAAGCCAGTACTTGAAGGCAATGACGATGCCAATAGACATAATCAAAATATGATTTTATTATATCTCAGTCAACAGATTAAAGTTCAACTTATAAGGTTGTTAATTTTTAAACAGAAAAAGATGAGTTTACATTATATAAATAGTCAAATAATCATTTTATATCTTTTAATAATCGAAAATCTCACCTAAAAAAATGTGTTCCACTTCCAAGTATTTTCCCCCAAATCAAATCAACTTTATAAAATGTAATTTTACTTTTTTCAGTTAAATAATAATATATGATATCTTATTATGATTCGGCTGAATTTCTCAAATAATGCAATTGAAATTTTTTTGTTCGAATAGGGCACTATCAAAATTATTTCGTGAAATAGCATGAATACTACAGTAAATCCGAAGACGCATTGGAGTCCAAGCGACTTACACACAAATTTGGGTATTTTTTCACCTATGTAAATATACAAAGGGTAAATTACACAATTAATCATTCAACTTTATTCTCTCTCCAAATTCACTCACTATACTTTTAATTTTTTTCAATTTAATCACTCAACTTTTATTTTACTCCTATTTTGATCACTCTACAATGACATGGATTGTTTTACTCCTATTTTGATCACTCATCGACCATTATTCAAGTTGTTATATGGAAGCCAATTTGATCCATCAGCTCTAGCATTGAATTTGTGTACTAAAGAAACCAACATCGTGCTCACATAATTTCTAATTGAAATTGGGTTTAGGTGAGAGTTATGACCCCCACTAATTTAGGGTATAATAAAAATAAATTAATTAAATGCAACTACACTGTTTTGGACAACAATTTCAATCAGAAATTATGTAAGCACAATGTTGGTTTCTTTACACAAATTTCTAATTGAAATTGGGTTTAGGTGGGAGTTATGACCCCCATTAATTTAGGGTATAATAAAAATAAATTAATTAAATGCAACTACAATGTTTTTGAAAACAATTTCAATTAGAAATTATGTAAGCACGATGTTGGTTTCTTTAGTACACAAATTGAATGCTTGGACTCTAAAAAAATTACCCTTTGTACATTTATGAAAAAGTGAAAAAATTACCCTTTAGTACACAACTTGAGTGATTAAATTGAAAAAATTAAAAGTACAATGAGTGAATTTGGAGAGAGAGTAAAGAAACCAATTTGATCACTCATCGACCATTGTTCAAGTGGTTATATGGAAGCCAATTTGATCCATCAGCTCTAGCATTGACTTGTGTACTAAAGAAGCCAACATCGTGCTTACATGATTTCTAATTGAATTATTGTCCAAAACAGTGCAGTTGCATTTAATTAATTTGGAGATATAATAAAGTTGAATGATTAATTGTGTAATTTACCCTTTGTACATTTACATAGGAATGAAATTGCTGAAAAAATATGGGATACACATTGCACTCCATACGTCTCCCCCAAATTTGTGTGTAAGTCGCTTAGACTCCAATGCGTCTTCGGTATAATTATTTACTCTATTTCACGAAATAATTTCGAGAGTGCCCTATTCGAACAATTTTTTTTTCAACTGCATTATTTGAGAAATTCAGCTATGATTCAAATGAAATAGAATATTTAGCATTTAATTTTATTATCGGTATAATTAGGCTTAAAACCCTAGCCGCTCTCCTCTATCCTCTCTTCTTCTATTTTTTCTTTACAATTTGTGTCATTTTTTATAGATCGAATCAACTTTTCTTTTTTTGATTTTTTTAGCCAGCAACAACATCAGTTTTGATACTGGTTGCCGACTACCCGTTGTCCTTTTTTCTTTGTTTCTTTTTTAATTTATTAATAAGAATAATTATGTCTTTGTATACGTTTTTCTCTGCCTTTGTGGCACGTTTATCTCTGTCTTTTGATAGTTTTCGGTTTTCTCATCGTTGTTTTCGTTTATCTTTTTTCTCAAGGTTGTATTTGACATCGCCACGACTGATCAAGATGACACATATTTGTTATCATGTTGATTTTCCCAGCTTTGGACCCTTGGATTGATTTGGATATGCGTTCGCGCTCGCACGTTCGTAGATAGTTTTCTCACGTCTCTCGAATCTGATTTGTGATTGTCGATGGTCTTTCAGCATCTTCATCCCCTTTTGCAGTTCGTTTGTCGATTCAGACAAATTTGTTCTTAACTTTATTTTGTTCGAACTTTTTAGTTAGATTTTTAACATTTTCCTTATTTGGTCATTATGTAATCTAGGTAACTAGTTTTTGTCTCAATGTTAATAATAAAATGTCATAATTATATTTTAGGTTTACGGTTATGATGTAATCTTCATTATAATTTTGGATATTTTCTATTTTTAATAAAACTAGCGACTTTCTATAAAAAAATAAAATATAATATTTTATATAAAATTATAAAAATTATTATCTAATGTATTATCAATGAAAAAAAAAATTTTAGAGAGTCTGAATGAGACTTTAAGGGATAAATATTATTTTTGGTTAATAAGGGATAAATATAAATACTATAATAAAATGGGGGTCATTATATAATTAATATTAACTATCAATATAAAATTTTAAAATTAGGAGATCAAGATATATTTTGCTTATTTTTAAAATTGATAAGGTTAAATTAATTAGTACCAAAAATAAGGCTCAAACTTTATTTGTCCAATTTTAAGATAAAAAAAATGGGCCAAGACTTAATTTTTCTAGTTTCAAAATTAAGGTTGTATTTGGACCTAAAAATTCAAGAGTATGACTTAATTCTTCTAATTTCAAAAGTATAGGGGGCTTAAAATAATTTGTCCAAGAAAAATCCTTTTAATCAAAACCTATATCTCAACTTTATCAACATTCACCAACCATGCATTTCATGTTGAAACCCTATTTCATTCATAATCAAAAGACAAAGAAACAGTTCCCATACAGCCTTTTTCTCTAATGAAGTCAACTCAACAATGGTGTTCATCTGCAAGGAGACTGACCATTTTGAAGCTTGATCAAAGAGTAATAAGCCCCGGCCCGACCCATGCCCAAGAGACCGGAATGTGACCCTTGTTCGACCAACTTCCCGTTCTTGATCTCGGCTATCGAATCGGCCTTCTGTATCGTCGACAATCGATGAGCCACGACGACGCATGTACGCCCAACCATCATCTTCTCCAATGCCTTGTGGACTAGACTCTCCGACTCGCTATCGAGTGCACTGGTTGCCTCGTCTAGGAGAAGGATCAGTGGGTTCTTTAATATGGCTCGAGCCAACGCTATCCTTTGCTTCTGCCCTCCCGATAGCTTAGCTCCTCTTTCACCACAGTGTGTCTCGTATCCATCTTTCATGGCACTGCATCACATGAATACATGCTTGTAAATGGCATACACTATATATAATTATTTGAGGTTAATACTTAATATAGAGACATAGTGGCAAAATCCAAACATGACATTTAATAAGATAATTACTTAGATCTCTATTTTTTTCCGAAGTACTTTGATCCCAACGTTTCATATTGGAAGTAAAATGTCTCGAAGAATGAAACCGTTAGTTAATTAATGATCAATACTTATCGTTGATGTGATAAATTCTATATGTCTAAATTAATGATGTGTCACATGTCGCATGTTTAAAGTGATGTCCAAGCAGTGACATGATATTGTTTGTGTCCAAAGTGATGATGCGATATATATAGTGTGCAAATCGATTACGTGTCACATGACATATGTCCAAAGTGATGATATAATGTGTACTATGATATATGCTACATCATCACTTTAAACACGTCATATTATCACTATGAATACATAAATCTACTATATCATCATCATTTTGAACACATGACAATATAACATCAATACTTTAATCACATGATATTGTGACGCCGATATAAATAGTGAATACCTTATAAATTCGTGAGCATTGGCTAGCTTTGTAGCTCCCCTTATTTCAGCTTCGTCAGCTTCCTCTAGACCATAAGCGATGTTTTGCCGAATAGTATCTGCAAAAAGAGTGGGCTCTTGACTCACCAATGCAATACGGGACCTCAAGTTCCTCAAGTCATAGCTCTTGATGTAGTGTCCATCGATGAATACGGATCCACTTTGCGGGTCGTAAAATCTTTCAATCAACCCGATATTGGTGGATTTCCCGGATCCACTTTGCCCCACGAGCGCCATTGTTTTACCCGCTTCGATTTCGTGGCTCAACCCTCTGAAGATCATCTGGTCAGGCCTTGCAGGATAAGAGAAAAACACGTTCTTCAATTCAATCCGCCCCTCATTACTTTCATCAACTTCAATCCCTTTACCATGTTCAGGCTCAATCTCACTTCTCCGGTCAAGAATCGCAAAAATCCGTTTAATGGCACGCCGCCTTTAGCCAAATCCGACGTCATGCTTCCGGTATCGGCGATGTTCTTACCTGTGCTCATCAGAATGAAGAATGCTTGGAACAGATGCTTTGGGGTCACCAGTCCCTGATTTATCAGTCTTCCACCGTACCAGAACGTTAGTGCAATGGAGGCAGTTGTAAGAAACTGGGAGCTAAACAGACCAAACCCAGATATGTAGCCTTGTCTGACGCTTTGTTGTCGGGGACCTTTCATTGTTCCCATGAACAGATATAATATCCTTTTCTGAGAGGAAAATGCTGTGATTGTTCTATGGTTAACGATGGCTTCACTTGCTAATTGGCTCCCTTCGTTTTGTGCCTTTTGAGCTTTTTCAGACATGCTTTTCATTAGAACAGTTCGAGAATAGAAGCATCCGATGAGCAATGGCTGAAAGGCAATCAACAATGGCGATCCTCCATGTGACAATCAATGAAAACAGGAAGGCTAAGGAAGCACTGAAGAAGACTTGAACCAGTAACGACATTCGGTCGGCGATGAACGAGCGAAAGGTGCCGGCTTCGGTCGATAACCGAGCACAAACAGCGGCACTCGACTTCTCGTCTCGATCGAACCAGCCGACCTCGAAGGTGAGTACTTTGGCTAATGTTTTTTCTCGTACCCTTTTGACTAGCCGTTCCCCCATGACTGCAAAATTGTAATGTTGCAGAAGGTTTGCAAAGAAACCTGCAACCGCCAGTCCTAGGAAGATTAAGCTGTAGAGTTTGATTTCGGTTTTTAACTTGGAACTGTCTTTTATGAAGTAAACGGAGGCGACCGTTCGCATGGAATAGGCGTAGATCGGTTAAATTGCTCCGCTGCTCATGGCACCTATGCACCCCAGTAATGTTCGCTTCCATTCTGGCGCATTCATTCGAAACAATCGCCATGCGGATAGTTGAGGGTTAGAAGAATCCTTTATGTTCATGTCGCTTCGGTTTTCGTTCGAATGCATATCGATTGAGCTTGCAACAGTGAAGGAAAACACCGGGGTGAAAGTGTATGCAGGGCTAAGAGGATATGCAGGGCTGCTCTGGTAGCTTGATCTTATACTTACCAGTGTCCCTGGAGTCCCCGGTGTTCGACTCGTGAAGTTGTTTCTACATTCGAGTTGGTTAAACGAACCATCAGACGCTTCATTTTGCATTGCCGTTTGCTGCAACTCGACCATTTTCCTATAGGCCCCTCCGACCCCATTGTTCATTTGGATAAGCTTCGTCGTGCGAGCCGGATTCTATGACTCTTCCTGATTGAATAACTGCTATCGAGTCTGCTTTTCGGATTGTCGAAAGGCGATGTGCAACGATAATCGTAGTTCTTCCTTGTGAGGCATGTTCCAAGGCTTCCTGCACTATCTTTTCAGATTGTGCATCCAATGCACTCGTTGCTTCGTTGAGAAGAAGGATCTTCGGATCTCAGATCAGTGCCCTTGCTATGGCGATCCTTTGCTTTTGCCCTCCTGATAACTGAAGCCCGAATTGTCCTACCTGATTTGCAATGGTAACACAATTAGCTCAACAAAACATATAACATCTTAACTTCTGAAGTCATATATATCAGTTACAGCATACTATGACTTACTTGAGTTTCATATCCATCAGGCAACTTCGCAATGAAATCGTGCCCATTTGCGGCCTTCGCCACCTGAACAACGAGCTCCATCGATGCTCCTTCTTTACCAAAGAGAAAGTTTTCTTTTATGGATGTTGCAAAGAGGATTGGCTCTTGATTAACCAGTCCCATTTGGGATCTCAACCATTTAAGCTGAAGTGTCTTTATATTGCGTCCATCCAGGAGAATGTCTCCATTGATGGGGTCGTAAAATCTTTCAAGCAACGAAATGGTTGTCGACTTGCCCAAACCACTACCTCCAACAAGGCCTACCATCTTTCCTGCTTGAACTTTAAGATTGAATCAATGGAGAACAAGTGTTTCAGGCCTTGATGGATAAC
The DNA here is from genome assembly GCF_006381635.1 of Hibiscus syriacus. Taxonomy (NCBI): domain Eukaryota; kingdom Viridiplantae; phylum Streptophyta; class Magnoliopsida; order Malvales; family Malvaceae; genus Hibiscus; species Hibiscus syriacus. Next base: position 380,934 of record NW_024063330.1, on the reverse strand, counting down.
TAAAGTCTACATCTTTGAATTCAACATCTCCTCTTACATGTGATAGGAGTTTTTCCTTTCCGTTTTCAGAGTGTATATTCGGATTTCGGTCGATCATCTCGTAAATCTTCAAGGCAGCATGCCTTGCCTCCGAGATGAATGACAGATTTGGAAGAGCACTCATAACAGCCCTGAAAATTAATGTTCAACATGAAACCAGACAGCAATGTTGTTGAAATAGGAAAAAAAAAGGAATAGAATAACTCACAATCCTCCCAAGATGATACAAATCCCGGCGACGAAGACGGCACCGTCGTTTTCTCCTTTTTCAGTCACGAGAACACCGCCAACCCAAGCTTGAAAAGCCCATGCTGCATAAATCATTCCCATGCTTCCAATCAGCAAGCCTTTAGTGAAACCCTGTTTCATCCCTAGCTCCATACTTTTCTGAAGAGTATTGCTAAACTTGTCTAGAGTTTGGCACTCGGCGACGTACGAATAAACTGTTCAGATCGAGGAAATTACTTGCTCTGCAATCCCACCTGCGTTACCATACGCAGCCTTCATCTCCGTTCCTACGTTCATCAGTGCCTTACCGATTCCGAGTCCCGGGATTATGAACATTAGCGCGAACGGCAAAGAAGCCAACGTAAGCTGCCAGGAAAGCTTGAAGAAAACCACAAGGCTTGAGATGAATGATGTGAGGTGAGCCAGGCAGTTTGGTATCTGAAATCAAACATCAATCATGAGACAAAAACTGTACACTTTTCGAGAGCTGAGGAAGGCAATCGGCAAACCTTGTCGGCGATGGTGTCTTGGATCAAATGCACATCGGAAGTGACGTAGAGATTACCTGAAACGTAGCGGAAGAGGCCGTTTGATCATCAAAGAAACAGACTTCTTGCCTGAGAACCGACTTTAGATATTCGATCCTCATGCGGGATGCCTGCCGTTCATGCGGGATGCGGCATACGAACATAAAAGCTGTTAAAACAAAACTTTTCCCATACCAAAATGAACAAAATGGAAATTACATTTGCACATACCAATGAAAGCAGATATTCCCACTCCAATTGCAGAATAAAGCAGCCTAAGTGCATACTGCAAAAGTCAAACAGAGGCAGCTTGTTGATAACGTACCACGCAAGTTAACATCTTAACAGTACAACGTTAGCTACGGTACCTTGTCGACTACGTCATTGGAGAAAGACTGATTGGCCGAACCATAATCGTTTAACGCGCCGCTAAGTATGTACATGTTAACGTGGGACATCATCCCGTCTCCGATGCTACCCAAAGTTCCGAAAAACAAGAGCAGTTTGTCTATCCCATCGGCATAGCGGAACAGCCCACAGCCACCACCACCTTTGTTCGCCATAGCAGTGACTTCAATTACGTTCCCTTGGTGCTTGATCTTCGCAACAAGTAAAACTTATAGCTGTAGAAATGTGTTTTATGCCAAATGGATTCAGGGCTTATGTGTTTTGAATTAAGTCGGCACTTGTTAGAAGGATTTGTTGGTTTCAACAACTCCATACAAGAAAGTGTTTAATAGATAAGTATAACTCATAAGTAGGTTTATGAAACCTTTGCTCAAGACAAAGATGAACGCACGATTTTATATTAAGAGACGAACTTATAAAATTTTAAGAGACGAAAACATAGAAAGTATCTAAATTATGTGAGATTTTTGAAATTTTTAAAGGTACGATCGCTGTTGCACTCTATCCATCCCTGACTCAAGGTAGAGTGTTCCTTGTTAATGTCACCTTGTCGTTTGCATTGCATGCATGATAAAATATATAGAGACGTGGACATGCTCTTGGCAACGTTCACTTGCTGGCGATACAGTTAGGCAACGTTCACTTGCCGGCGATACTCGAATGAAATTATGTTATATGTGTTGGGAACGTTCACTTGACGGCGATACAGTTCGGCAGCCCGGCTTGACACGGTCTGAATCGGACCGTAAGGTTCATTCCTTTTTCATTAAAGAAAAATTGTCGTGAAAAGTATGGATTGAATGGTCCAAATGAATATCAATAAAAGGTATTTTTGCTTAACCTAGTCCATGGAGTGCAAATGATTCCACTTGCCTTTGAATATAGAGGATAAAACTCTAATGTGGCGCAATGCGATCAACCATTGCTCCCTGTCACGGTCACGTAATTTGATCCAAATTCGATAAGTTTTGATTCAATCTAATTCGATAAAATTAAGGTCTTTTTTATATATAAAAATTGAGTTTGGATTAAGTTGTGTTGTAAAAGATGAGGTCAAATCAAATTCGGGTTTAAGGTGAAAAATATATGATCCAAGATAATTTAGAGACAATTGTTACAATACCCTCTCTCTATAATATTTTAAAGATTTAATTATAAAATAAGTGTCCAAACTATATCGTTTTTCTCAAATGGGCGCCTAAACTTTTTTTCCAGATTCATCCAGGTGCCTAATATTACAAAAGTTACCATTTTAGGTGCCCAACACATAAATGTCGTAAAAAAATCCGTTAAGTGGCACGTGTTATGCTCCGATAATTTTTATTTTTTTAAAAAAAGTTAAAAATATTATTATATTTATATAAAAAATATTTTTTTTCTAGAATTACAAAAAAACTCCAAATCTCTAAAAATCTCAAATCCCTAACCCTAACCTCCTTTGTCAACCACAACCACTGTGGTTGACGCCGCCCTTGCCATCTCCCTGGTCGGTCGTCGTCTCCCTTACCGTCATGCGCGTCGTTGGATCGTCTGGGTGTCACAAATTTCAGGATTTGAGATCGCAGGAGACGCAATTTTGGGTCACGATTTTATCGTTTCCTTCATCTGAGATGTGACATTTATGATCGGATTTGGCTCATCGTAAGGTGGAGGTTCTAGTGGAGATCCAATCGACATCAAACGAAGACGATAGACCTCAAACGATGACAATCAACTTGGGTTTAGGGATTGAACTTGGAGTTTTCAGAGTTTAGAGTTTTTTTTTTCAAGTTTATCAAATTTTTTGAGTTTTTTAAAATATTATATTTTTATACTAAATAAAATTGTTTAAAATTACCAACACGTGATATGTGTCACTTAATGGTGAAATTAAATAGCCGTTATGATTCGGACACCTAAAGTAGTAACATTTGTAACGATAGACACTTAGATGATTCAAAAAAAAGTTTTGAATACCTATTTGGGAAAATTGATATAATTTAGACACTTATTTTATAATTAAGCCTTTTTTAAATTAGGTCTCTATTGAACTAAATAAAAAATAAGAATTATATATGTATATGCTCCGAGTCAATTCATGTTAGATATAAGATTTTATCTAAAATTCAGATCAAATTTTAGATTATAAGACCTTTTTAAACTTGAGTCGAGTCGAAATAAAAGAAAAGATAATGCTTTTTTGATCAGGTCGGGTGGTAAAAAACCCAATCCGACCCGTTATCATCCCTAATTATAATTGAAGGATAAAAAAGGAAAAATTAGTAGTTGGAGGGGCTATCTTTAGAGGCGAGCTGGGAAGGTGCCACCAACAATATGGGCTCTACAAACAAGGCACGGTTCCAGATTGCTAAATATTAAGCGCAGCACAGTTGCTTCGAAAGACCAGCGTCAACAGCCGGTGAAGCAGAGAAGACGAAAATGGTGAGAGTAGCCACTTACTTCGCTATGTCATTAGGCGCCTTCGTTTTCTGGCAATCAATGGAAAAAGTCCACGTTTGGATTGCCCTCCACCAAGACGAGAAGGTCCACCAAAACCCCTTCTTTTTTTCTAATTTCAATTTCCTTGTTTTAAATCCCAATTAGATCATCGGTATATCTGAAATGTCTTGTTCTCCCTTTCGTTTCAATTCTTAAATATTTTTTCCTTTGATTATTTATTCTTAGATTGATAGAAGGTTGAAAAAAACCCTAGATCGTTTCATTATTGTGTTTTTTGAATGCTGTTGTGCTTGCAGAAAGAGAGACTGGAAAGTGAAGCGGAGATTAGGAGAATGAGGGAAGAGCTGCTTCAGCAAGCCAAGCTGAATGAGCGTCTCGCGTAAATTCTGCGTTCAAGCCCTCATTTTCCTGTTGTTGCCGTTTTGTTTTAGCTCCGATTTGTTTTGATTTGAACTCATTGGGATTGTGGCGACTGGTGAAGAACCATAATATTTCCTTTGAAAAATGAGCTGGATAAGATAACCCCATGATATGCCATGGACGAATAATTGCTTTCTTCTGCTTAATAAAATGCCTACACTCTGTTTTGAAATAGCTGGGTTTTCTATTTGTTTTGTGTTTATTTCTCATGTTCATTTGTTTACTGAATTCCATTATATTGATTATTGAATGCCTTTGGTAGCTTATTTTGTAAGATTTTGACTGCTAATCTCTCTTGTCGAATGAGTGACAACCAGTCTAGCTTTTGTTTTTCAGATGAGAGCTTAATTTATTTAAACTATGATAGAAGGAGGGGGGGGGGGAATAACATTGCATTTCTTCTTTGTGTAGAGAAATATACATGTGTATATATAATTTACTTGCCGACTACGGTGCTCTAACTATTCGTTTTTCATGAAATACTCATGTCTTGCTCATGTCCAACCGAGGGTTCTCCAAATGCATGAAAAAACTTGCACAAGAAATCGAACATAACTGATTCGATGTAGCATAGCTTGCTGATATTGCTACTGTGCACCACTTTCTGCCTAACTTGATTTGTTAGTCCTTACCTAAAACTAGTCAGCTTTCCCTTTGGCCACAATCTTCTTTTCTGTTTTCGCACAAGCAGTATTTGAATCTTTAGACATGACAGATTCTACGAAGCAAACAGTACTTATTTGATATAGGGTATGATATATCTATCGTATGCTTAGCGATACTCTAGTCTATTATGAAACATGTGTACTTAAGAGAACAAAAATACCTGGGCTTCATCTTACCTAAAAACACATTTATATTAGCATTATCATATCTATGCCTGTTGTCAAGGTATTGAAAACATTCTGATATACCAATCATATTATTTGTTTGACATGTGGTGTTACCATCAACTCCTTTGCCATAACAATTTTGTTCATTGTGAGTGATTGATGGGTTACTACCATGTTTAAACTGAGAATACCTTGCTGGTGTAGAATCTGGTAAGAACTTGCTAGTTCTATTTTTTTTAAGCAATTCATTCCAACTGTTAAACTAGACTGCTGTAAGTTAACTTTTAAGCTTTCCTTTCAAAGCTAATTTTAAGTTTCCTTTTCGATCTCAAGCCATTTACCTCTGTTTTCCGTCATGATGCCTGCACAAGCATTGGATTTTGTTGTCTGTTTTACAATTAACTGACTTGACCCTATGGTGAGAAGTGAGATTACTTGGGATTTTTACTTGAAAGAACATGGTAATATGCCAGTGATGAGTGCGTGGACCGAGCACACCATGCTGGTGCAGAAACTGCTAAGTATATACTAGTTTGTGTGCTTCTCTGCACTCTACCATGTATTTTGACTATTGCAAGGTGGATGTGCTTCAGTCATTGATCTCTATTTGTATGTTATATCAATGAGAAGCCTTGCCCTTGTATATGAATGGTTCAATCCTTAGCTATTCTTCCTACAGAACATAATTAGCCTCAATGTTTTACCAAAATGTCATTTTGGCCCCCATTTTATTTTTTGGAACATTTTGACCTCTAATGTTTCATTTTAGGACAAAAAGACACCTAACATTTGATAGAATAGTCATTTTGTTCCTTATTTTTTTCCCTGGAGCATTTAAACTCCCAAGTTTCATTTTAGGTTAAAAAAGACCTTTATTTGAGTGTTAATTGTGTGTTAACTAATTGATGCTACTTTTGTGCCATTGAAATTGTCCCTTGTTGATTTTTTTGGTCAAATTTTTTCAACTTTGACTCATTATTATTTAAAACTTATTATTGAAAAAAATATGAAAAAATATTTTAAAAACATTCAATCAAATGGTTTTAAAATAATTATTTTATATTTTTTAATATTTAAAATGATCATGGTAAAAGTTTAAATTTTTTTACCTTTAAAAAGTAAATAAAGGACAAATTTAGTAGGAAGGGGTAATAATTTTCATCTACATTGAGTGTTTTTTTTTTTGTCTTAAAGTGAAATGTTGGGGTCTAAAATATTCTAAAAAAAGGAATAGGGGCCAAAATGACTATTTTGGTACATATTGGTGGCTAATTCTGGTATTTACTTTAGCACATAAGTTATTTTTTTCGTCCTATTTTATCCACTCAGAATCATCAGAGTTCAATAAGAACATTTCACATTGATATATATATTTTTCTTTTGAGGAAAACTTAAAGACAAAAAATGATGCATTAACACTAAAACGAGACAATAAAATTTTGTAAATAACAAAGTGAAAAAATAAATATAATTCAAGCCCCAAATCATAAATTAAGCCTAACTAACAGTTGTTTTATTATTAGAGAAAAATAACCTCAGTGACCAAAAATGCCTTATAATATACGATTTTAACCAACTTTTTTTGGATTTGCCAAAATGACCAACAAAATCGCAATGCGAAATAAAAATCGCAACGCGATCTCCAGAATCACAAATCAGTTCCCAGAATCGCAACGCGATTATGAAGAATCGCAATGCGATAGTACAAATTCGCATTGCGATTTTCCATAATCGCAACGCGAATATGAAAATCGCAACGCGAACATATAAATCGCAACGCGATTCTGACTATCGCAACGAGTATCCGTAAAATCGCAACGCGTATCCGTAAATCGCAACGACAATACGTAAAATCGCAACGCGTATCCGTAAATCGCAACGAGAATACGTAAATCGCAACGCATATCTGTAAATCGCAACGAGAATACGTAAATCGCAATGCGTATCCATAAATCGCAATGCGAATACGTAAATCGCAATGCGAATACGTAAATCGCAATGCGAATCTGTAAATCGCAACGAGATTCTGACTATCGCAATACTGAATTTCAAATTCGCAACTCGATTTCTGAATTCGCAACAGGTTTTAATTTCGCAACACAAATGTTTTGGGTATATAACTACGCAGCAGCAGCAACTCATAACCTAAATCGCAACTCATTCCATCTCCATCTATCACTCTCTCCGGCGACATCCGTTCCTATATCCAACGACATCCTTCCCCATCCGGCAACAGGTTTTAGTTTCGCAGCTCGTTTGTTTAGTAAATTAATTTACAATAATGAAATCATCTAATGTTGATCATATTTGGATAGATTTGTGTTTTGGAGGGTCATGGGAGAATGTTCATGGTGTTTTACAATATATGCCTTTACCCATGAATCTTCAACTAAAACTGTCATTAAAAAAGTTAACTTATGAAACTCTAATGTTACGTGTTGCAAATAAATTGAATTTAGAGCCCCTAAGTGGATTTAGGCTATCTTATCAGAGAAATGATAAAGTTTATTTGTTAACCGACAATGAAGATGTTGAACGATTCATTGCTTACATTAGTGTTTCAAGTGATGATGTTACATTGTATGTTGTTGAACCTAGAAGTAGTGAAGTTGGGTCAGTAGCGGGTAGTAATCAACTAAGTTTTTCAACCCCAGTTTATGGTGCTCAAAATTTAATGGTTCCACCACAATTTCATCACCAAGCAAATATTGTTTCACCACATTTCCAATACCAAACACAATCTCAAAACCCACAACCTTTCCCTAATCCAAATCCCAATCAACTTTCAGCACCAAATTCCGGTTTTCGTATTGACCAGTTAGACGATGATGAGCCAACAGAAAAAATTGTGAGTACTAATCAGTATTCGAAATTTGATCTTTGTCAATACCCGGACTTTGATCTTGGTCAATACTCGGATTTTGATGATTTTTCAGAAGAAGAAACAGACCTTGCGTGTAATGATTTTGATATTGGCCAATACCCGAATTTTGATGATGAAACAGCCGTTGCCGAGGAAGATGTTGTTGATGATAATGAGGAGGAAGTTACGACTGTAAATGAACATGTTGAACATCCATTCTGTAATTCATATAACACTGAAGAATAAAAAGAAGAAGAAGAAATCCCCAAAGAAAAGTCCCCGAAGAAAATGCCACAGGAGTATAACTGGAATAGGCCAGAATTACTTCAGATACCGGAAGAAGAGTTGGTAAAGATAGCAGTTGATTGTTACACAAAAATTATTCGTATCAAGAAAGATGATTGTTTTGATACAAATGAAGACTTGAAGATAGCTTTGTATACGAAATGTGTGGAAGATGGCTATCAACTAAAAGTTAACAAATCAAGCAAAGATCGTTTCGAAACAAGGTGTATGATTGACAAAAACTGTATGTGGCGTATGATTGCAAAGAGGATAAAAGATTGCGAAATGATTCAAGTTAGGACTTTTATTGATAAACATACATGTTCAAGAACCCAAGTTTTTCCTCACCATAGAAAGGCAAACAAAAAGGTGTTGGGTGGTTTTCTGGCTGAGTTAATGTTTTTGAATGGTAGGGTATATCGGGGACATGAAATTATGACTGACATGAATGCTCGGTTCAAGATTAGTATCTCATATTCTCAAGCTTGGAGAGCCAAATGTTATGCCTTGGAATTGTTGAGGGGGTCGCCAGAAGCATCGTTTGCCCAACTGCCGGCTTATTGTCACAATTTAAAGCTGAAAAATCATGGGTCGGTAACTCATATCAAAACAGATAGAGATGGACGTTTTGAGTTGCTGTTTATCGTCATTGGTGCTGCGGTTAGTAAATCAATATAATTTTGTTAACTCATTTTTGTTAGTTACATGCATTTCACATTTAAATGATTATATTTCTTGTGTATATGATTTTGTAGATTCGTTCGTTTATTAATTGCATGCGCCCAGTTATTATAGTTGAAGGAGCACATTTAAAAGGTCGATACCTTGGAGTAAACTTATTAGCAGTAGCCATGGATGCTAACAATGGGATACTGTCAATAGCTTACGGGGTTGGCAAATCTGAAACCTCTAATTCATGGACATGGTTTATGGGGCATCTTAGGGATTGCATAGGTCCTATTAGCAATCTGACAATCATATCCGATAGGGCAAACTCAATTGACAACGCTGTTAGAAGGTGTTTCCCATATGCTTTTCATGGACTTTGTAGATTCGTTCGTTTATTAATTGCATGCGCCCAGTTATTATAGTTGAAGAAGCACATTTAAAAGGTCGATACCTTGGAGTAAACTTATTAGCAGTAGCCATGGATGCTAACAATGGGATACTGCCAATAGCTTACGGGGTTGGCAAATATGAAACCTCTGATTCATGGACATGGTTTATGGGGCATCTTAGGGATTGCATAGGTCCTATTAGCAATCTGACAATCATATCCGATAGGGCAAACTCAATTGACAACGTTGTTAGAAGGTGTTTCCCAGATGCTTTTCATGGACTTTGTGGTGTTCATTTGTATAGAAATCTAAAATCAAGGTCTGCTGGTATAAAAAATCACAAATGGACATACTGGAAGACTGTAAAAGCTTATCGGGAAGTGGATTTTAATAAGCATATAAACTGTTTAAGACGTGTTTTGCCTCAGTGTGCTCAAACACTAGAAGATGTCGGGTTTGAAAGATGGTCAAGAGTACATCAACTTGGAGCAAGATATGGTTTCATGACGTCTAATAGTGCAGAATCAATCAACGCTCTAAGTGAAAACAAAGACAAATACTAACTTCACAGTGTTAAAGAATAAACAGTTTAGCAGTATTGGCAGCAACCGAATAAATTTACTAAGCAATCTAAGTGAAATGGTTAATCTAAGTGAAATTATGAGTAAATTTATCATCAAGTTAAATATGGAAAATCTTAAACTTACCTCGTTGCGTAGAGTATGAACCTCATTCTGCAACGATACTACCATCTCACGTAGAGCGGCAACCTCACCACGTAAAGTAGATACCTCCACACGTCATGCACCATCGTTATCGCGTAGAGTACCGATCTCCTCACGCAAGGCATTGACCTCATCACGTAACTCCCTTGACTCATCCCGTGGAGATGGAGGTGGAGAACAGGGAGATAGAAGTCGTGGCATCTTTTTCGGTCGCCTATCATGAGGTGATGGTGGAGAAGAGGCTCGATGATGTGACGGGATAGGTGATGGCTCTCGTTGTAGAGGTGTATAGTCGGGTCGATCAGGTGATGGCTCTGGGTGAGGTGATGGCTTTCGAAGTGGAGGAAGTGGAGGCTGCTCATCATTCGTGCCATCAAAAAAACGCTGACTAGCTTGCCACCAATCAGTGGCAAGCTCAGCCTCCGTGGGTGTTAGTCTCTGTAATGGAGTGTTGGCCTCCTAAAAATATAAAAACTCAAACAAAGTTAAACGTCTACTATTAATAACTTGTTTATATATGATAGTATTTGTGTTAACTTACATTATTTATTGTCGCATATGGTATTAAGTCTTCCCAATCCAACAGACGTTTCCTCTTCCAGGAAATAGCCCTAGGAATATCATTTGAAGTTTTTAATGCATATGTATGCATGCTGGGGAAAGCCTCGAATATCCAAATCTACAAACAATATAATAACAAACATTAGTAATTGTTAAATAATTAATTATAATTTTGAAAACATTATATAGAAATTCTTACCTTAAAGGCCCAAACAAAGCCTGACAAAGTGTATTTCGACCCATCGCCACGCAAACTTTTGCGGTCATTAAAGGCAGACGACAACTTAGTCCAGGTAGCTTTCCATATATACGAACCCCACGGAAACAGATTCCATGCATTTAGGTCCTCTACCAATAATATTAGCTCCTGAGGAATAGGTTGTCTGGCCTCTCTGCCTAAAAAGCCGGCATACAAAAGTACTAGAAGGCATACTCGGACAACATCGACGTCATTCATCCGAGTAAAACCATCTTTCTTATTAAACAATTTCTTCAGGTCTTCGACGTGTAAGTTCGGCTTCTCTATTGACTCATTAGGAAAAACCCGAGATAACCATGATGGGCGGGTGATATGACGAGTGTACCGGCCTACATCATCGTGTCCGAATCGTAGACCAGTAATTAAGCAGAACTCCTTCCGCCCAAAACAAGTATACGCCGGTGGAAAATGAAACCATATCTCTTCCTCACCACGTTGTATACTGTCGAGTAGATCGCTAGTCATGGTCTGAAGCCACAAATGGGTCAAATTAGCATCTCCACCCGGATGCTGTACTCTCAGCCATGGCCCGAAGCAGGTTTCCTCAAACAATTTTCTTTGTGCAGGTGAAAGCTTCGAAGCAATTGTAGTGGCTAGGCTAACTTTATTCCTTAATGTCAATGAAGCCGAAAAAAATTTCTACAAAAACAATAAACATACCAAGTTAGATATACCAAAAACTACACTGTGAAGATATACCAAAAACAATAAACATAAAGAGTAGTAGTTTATTCTTGAAACTAAAATTTGCAACACTGTTTTATCTTTTGGTTGAAATGAAAATCGCAACGAGAGAATGAAAATCGCAACGCGGAAATGACTATCGCAACGAGAGAATCGCAACGCGAAATGAAAATCGCAATGCGATTTTGGTTTCTCGTTGCGATTTTCATTTCTCGCGTTGCGATAGTCATTTTTGTGTTGCGATTTTCATTTTCATGTTACAATTTTAAGTTTAGAAACTATTCTTCTTCTGCAAATTGAAACTTTAATGGATTGCATTACTTCAAGCAAAAGACAAAACAAAGACAAATACTAACTTCACAGGGTTAAAGACTAAACAGTTTAGCAGTATTGGCAGCAATCGAATGAATTTAATAAGAAATCTAAGTGAAATGGTTAATCTATTATTGAAATTACCAGTAAACTTATCATCAATTTCAATATGAAAAACCTAAAATAATGCAAAATTTTCAAAATAAAAATAATTAAAAAAACTAACCCTCGGAGGTTGATTTTCCATTTCTGAATGATTGTGAGGGATTTCTGACCGTGAATGGTTGTGAGGGATTTTGCCGGAGATGGGGACGGAAATCTTTGGAGATGGGGACGGATTTCGCCGTAGAGAGTGAGAGATGGAGATGGGACTGAGTTGTGATTTTTTTTAGGTTTTAGGTTATGAGTTGCGATTACGGGATATACTGTGGACGGTTCAGTGTTCCGATAATTAATATTCTTGTTTGGAATTTGAAAATAAAATACGCGTAGCGATTATAATGGCGCTTTAAAAGTCGCGTTGCGATTTACGGATACGCGTTGCGATTTTACGTATTGTCGTTGCGATTTACGGATACGCATTGCGATTTACGTATTCTCGTTGCGATTTACAGATACGCGTTGCGATTTACGTATTCTCGTTGCGATTTACGGATACGCGTTGCGATTTTACGGATACTAGTTGCGATTTATATGTTCGCGTTGCGATTTTCATATTCGCGTTGCGATTATGAAAAATCGCAATGCGAATTTGTACTATCGCATTGCGATTCTTCATAATCGCGTTGCGATTCTGAGAACTGATTTGCGATTCTGGAGATCGCGTTGCGATTTTTATTTCGCATTGCGATTTTGTTGGTCATTTTGGCAAATCTAAAAAAAGTTGGTTAAAATCGTATATTATAAGGCATTTTTTGTCACTGAGGTTATTTTCTCTTATTATTATTAATATGGGGTGAGTACAAATTAATATATGTTTAAAGATAATTATCACCATTTAACATTGAACGCTCACACCCCTAATATTCTTGGTGTCCGAACTCAGGACCTCGAGAATTAACTATATGTGGATTAGTTCGTGTCAAACTAATCATTGTTAAGTTATTATTAGGGTAACGTAGCATACATAGAAAAACATGTGTTCACTATTAACAATCGTTACCCAAATATAATGGATAATCAATTAACTAAGCATATTTGTCATGTGGATAAGTATTCATCCATGTGCCATAACCGTCATAATAATTGCTATTAAAAGGTATATGCGAACTAAATCAAGGACGAAATTAAGATGAATAATCAATATTGAAGGCAGCGACACATGCATGCATCTTTGTCCCCAATAACATGTACGAACATGATCCTCAGATTAACACAGACAAATCCGGTTCATGAGTGTCAGAAACAAAATCTACTTCATCCCCAACAATAAGATCTAAAATGTGCTTTTGTTTACACATGCATTCCTTCATGGTTTAACGGCGTAGGTTTCCCCAGAGGAAACCTAGGCTAAGCTAACCACCACGAAAACGACAACCCTAGAGGCTCCAAGCTTTTCTTTTTTTGTAAACGTGGATTGTCGTTGACGATCGAGCTGGAAGTTCATTGAATATGGAAAAGTTGTAGAAAGAATAATCCAGGGTGTTCTCATTAGGTTATGAAAGGTGGTTGGATGTGCATTTAAGTACACTTGGCCCTTCCCCATTCCCTTGGAAACCTTCCATGAAACTCCCAACTTTGTGCTGTCATTATATATATATATATATACTTCTATATGTTATTTGATATTATTCTTATTGCCCCATCACCATCAAAGAAGCTGAGAGATTTCGGGAAATCATTTCTGAGTCCATTAATGGTTCATCAGTATAGCACCATTTGAGGTTCAGATCGAGAAGGTCGAGTTGCAGAAGGGGTTCGAGTTCGAACCGATTCCAAAGAAAGGTGAAGAGGTTGAAGAAGCTGGTTCCGAGTAAGGAAGCCGTGGGTTTGGATGGCCTTTTCAGGGAGACGGCCGAGTACATAATATGCTTGCAGATGAGGGTCAAGGTGATGCAGGTTATGGTTAAAGTTTTGACAGGTTCTAATCATTGTGTGAGTGATGATTTTCATTTGTATAAGGATGGATGATATTCATATTCCATCCTCTCTCTCTCTCTCTCTCTCTCTTTCCATATGAGTTTGTTTTATGATAAATCTAAGTATATGGATTCATGTTGTTAAGATGATTGTAGCAGCTTTGATAATCCCAATTGTGTGAAAATTAAGTTTAAATATACATAAGTTCGTATCTTAATTATTCTATCAAATTATATGTAGAATCTATAAGTAAGCATGATGTTTTATTTTATGATAAAATGGTTAACTAACTATCAATAATATTCATTAATGTGGCAAGACATATGTCCAAAATGATACTATAACACATGGCACATGTATATAATCGATGACATGACATATGTCCAAAATGATGATATAGCACATGACACATGTATATAAGTGATGACATGACATATATTTAAAATGATGATAAAACACATGTCAGGTGTACATGAGTAATAACGTGGTACACGTCATATGTTCAATGCGACGTCGTAGCACATACCATGTGTACATGAATGATGATGTAACATGTGACACGTATTTTAAAGTGATGACGTGATATATGTTATGTGTCTAAATTTATGGTATATATGTGTCGTGTCATTATTTTAGATATATAAGTCTTGTTACATCATCGAAGAAAATTAATCGTTAATCAATTAATAAATTTTAGTTAACTTTTAGCCCTGTTTTCTTAAAATAAAATGTTGGAAGTTAAAATATTTCAAAAGAATAAGATGAATTAAAATGGCTATTCAATCAAATATTAAAGATATTTTGTCACTATATTTATTTTATCTTTAAGGCTATTTAATTAAATTAATTTCACTCATAAATCAACATAACTATAAATAGTATTAATATAATTTTTTGTACCACTCTCGTTTGCTATTAGTGCCAAGTCTGAAATTTCCTTGAATCCACCATGGGCTCTACACCTTCTCTTAGCTTTTGTAGGTTTATGATGATGCCAATAAGTTTTAGTACTTGAAATATATATGTATATATATATGTATGTATGTATATACATGGCTGATGTATGGAATTTCATTGCCTGGCAGTTTGTGTCTGTTTTTATTTGTGTTTAAAGAGTGGTAGCTGCTTTCTGTTTTCTTTAGATTACAATATATGTGGTTGGCTTTATTGTATTTTCAGGCACATCATAAGGGTACAGCTGCTAGCAAGAAGAAAAAGAAAGCAAAACCACAGCGTGCTATTCGTAGCATGAAAAGGCAGCAGCGTCTGTCATCAGAAACTAGCAATAATAGTTATTATTCACCCCTTTACCATCTAAAAGATGCGCAGGTTTGACCCTTTTCACACATTTTATTAACTGCGTTTTCTGGAATATTGCATTTCATGGAAAGTTTAAAACTATGTTCTGTACACAGTTGGCCTTCACCGCCTGATATTATTAAATTTCTACCCTTTTCTTCAAAGATATATTCAGGTATGTTGTCTTCATTCAAGTGTTCCATCATAAATATGACTTGCTCTGGTTAATACGAGCCGGATATCATTGCAGCCTCATCAAAAAGATATCACTAATTTGCTTGCAGCAGCAGCTCAGGCCTGTCATGATATGGTATGGTTTTCCATTTGATTGTTTGAATGTTTCATTCTAGTTATTAGCTTTTTATTTCCCTTCTTACTTTAGCTTTCACTGGTTTCTTGTCACCAATTTGAATCAAAAAATACGACAGGTTACTAAAATGAAACAAAAAATAAACGTTAGGTACGATTAAAAACAACAAAAGTGATAGGTACTAAATGTTTACTTTACCCAAAAGAGTATGACAGGTTACTTCATGCATGCATGCATGCAGACCAAGTCGTACGATGCGAAACTCACCGTCTTTATCACTGCCACACATCTCCTACATCCCCGACATTCTTGCCTTGTCTTTCTCTTCTATATAAACACAGTCTGTTTGCTATGATAAATATTGATCAAATGAGGACCTCGAAGAAATGATTCTGATGATAATGGAGTTTGGAGATGAGCGACGACGGCTATAATTCTTCGAAGAAGCTAATATTACCCTTCAAACGTCGCAGCGTATGGACCCCACTTCTCGCCCCCACCGTCGTCATTGACAACGGTACCGGGTACAGTTCATCTTCTCTGAAAGGAATTCATCTGCAAAATATGTGCCCGTGATTTGTTTGTCGAAATTCCTCAATACGTTCCATCATCAGCTCTTCTTGTTTGTTGCAGTTATTCTAAGATGGTATTCGCGGGTAATGTGGAGCCGTGTTATATTCAACCGACAGTAGTGGCGCTTAACGATTCGTATCTAAACCAGACAAGAGCTTCCTCGAAGCTAAACTTGGCCAACCAGTACTCAGCGGGTGTGATGGCAGACCTCGATTTCTTCATCGGAGACGATGAACTGTTGTGATCTAGAGCGAGTAATACTTACACCCTTAGCCATCGTGCACATCGGGTTGTTATTATGATATCGAAGAGATTTTACAGTTGACTATGCTTAAGCACAATTGTTCCGGTGATCGACTTTATTCGATTGACATCGTTATCATGTAACATGTAAGATTTCTATATTTCAACTAACGATTAAAATACTCTCTAACGATATTTGCATTAATCATAAGCATCAGTCGATACAAACGAGTTAACGAAGTTCGGGAACACATGACTCAAATATTAAGTTGGATGATTCGGTATAAACTTTTAGATCTTTTAAGTTGGATCAGATCAGGTAAAATATTAACATATTATGCTTATCTTAATTTAAGATAATCAATATAAAATGACAAAATCAACGAGATAATGCGTTGAAATTTTTTTTTTCACGAGATAGTGCCCTCGCCAGATTAATTGCTCAGATTGGGTACAGTCCCCATATAGGTCGCCATGCACGCCCAGCGACCTACCAGGTCGCCATGCAATCCATGCAGCCCCAAAGGTCGCCATGCACGTCCCAACACGCTGGGCATCCGAGGCCATTCGACCGAGGCCATCCGAAAGCATCCGAGGCCATCCGAGAGCATCCGAGGCCATCCGAACGAGCTATGCGAGGGCATCCGAGGGCAACCGAGCGAGGGTAGGTCGCCCGGAGTGCATGGCGACATTGCCCTCGGATTCCCTCGCATAGCTCGCTCGGTTGCCCTCGGATGCCCTCGCATAGTTCATTCGGATGGCCTCGGTCGGATGGCCTCGGTCGGATGGCCTCGGTCGGATGGTCTCGGATGCCCAGCGTGTTGGGGCGTGCATGGCGACCTGGTAGGTGGCGTGCATGGCGACCTACCCCCAGAGACGTGGGACTGTAGAGATCACCCCATCTGAGCAATTAATCTGGCGAGGGCACTATCTCGTAAAAAAAAATTTCAACGCACTATCTCGATTTTACCATATAAAATACTATATCCAAATTTAGAATCGATATTAGAGAGTATACATCATTCAAATCATAAAAGCCAATGCATTCTTACACGTATTTAAAGCATAAAGTAGCCGGAAACCGCAACAGCTCCAACTCCGACGACCGTCGAGACTTCTAACATGGCACCACCACCGGGACTAGGAGCAGAAGCCAGAGTAGGAGAACCGGCACTGTCACCGCCGGCAGAAGCTCCAGGTGCACCTCCAAGACTAGCCGTCTCGGGCGCAGCGGCCGGTGAAGAACTGGACTTAGGGGCGGCGGCGGCAACCAAACCGGCGAAGGCAATCAAGACCAAAGCAAGAAAAACGGTTTGGCGTGCCATTTTTTTGTTTTGGAAACAATTATAAAAAAAAGAAAAAGAAATACGATGAGAAGTGTAGTTATTCTCTAGGGTTGATTTTTATTAACAGTAGAGAATCACTACACCACACATCGAAGAAGAGATGGAATTTGGGAGATTTATATAGCCATTGGAATTGTTCATTGAGGAGGTTCAATTATTTAACCGTCTTGCGTGTATTATGGAAAACCATACATTTTAGGCCTAACATATTTTTAGATTTCTTACTTAGCCCATTCATATATTATCGTATTCACCGTAAATAATTATACCAAGTTTTTTAACTAACTTACGAACTAGGTGATTAAGCACAATATTGTTTTTTAGGTCTTGAAGTCAAACAGTTATATTTGTCCAATAAGAATCCAGGGTAAATTTTTTATGTGATTAATATATATATATATATATGTTCACCCTGAAAAATATTTATGGATCCGTCACTGGGTATGTTTTGTCAATGGTTAAGAAAGATTATGAACATATACTATCTTATAATCGCTTCAGATTATTTAAAAAAAAATTCTGTCACATCGCCTCTTTCATTAAAAGTTAATTGTTTGTGATTTGACTAAAATATTTAAATAATTAGGTGGTATGATTGATAAAATCAAAACATTGGTGATCAAAGTGGAAAAAAAGCAATGGTTGAAAGATCATGCAAATAGTTTATCCTAAAATAATCAAGGACGAATTTCATCTCTAAAACTTCATAGAAGCATATTATGGTAATGACCTGAATTTTAGAGATAATATTTATGTATTGATATGAGCCATGGATGATCAGATTAGTGGAGTTTTTCTGGATTTGTTAGACCAAAAAACGAGAGTAAAATTTGAATTCCTGAACTGCATTTCTTAGTCGAAGGACTTATAGGATAATTATCCCAAGTAAGAAAAACATGGGTTGATATATTTTAGGGTAAATTACATGTTTAGTACTTAAACTATCAGTTTTAGTCTTTTTAGTACCTAAATTTACATATTTTTCAAAACCATACCTAAAATTTAGTTTTTGTTTCATTTTAGTACTTCAAAATTTAATGATAAATTTTGAAAAAAAAAATTTAGGTACCAAAAATGATAGTTTGGGTACTAAATACATTAAGTTTTTAATGACAGAATACTAAAATGAAACAAGAACTAAACATTAGGTATGATTTTGAAAAAAATGAAAGTTTAGGTACTAAAACAAACCAAAAATGATAGTTTAGGTATTATATGCATAGTTTACCATATATTTTAATAGTATAGAGTAATTACAAGATAATATCAATTCACAACCTTTCGTAATTATTAATAAAGTCCAAACGACCTCGGTGGTTAAAAAGATAATTGTTATTCATAGTAATTTCAGATTCGAGTAAAAAAATAGTAGGCAAACGCAACTGCTCAAACATAATACCTCAAAAAAATAATATTACCTTTAATCACCGAGACCACTCAATAATTTTAATATGTTATCAACTTTGAAGTATTTCATGAATTTAATAAATGTGATTATTAGTTTGCTTAATATGTTCTTGAGATGGTTTTGTAGCATGTTATAACTTTCAAGTGATTAATATATTATTTATAATTTTATAATTATTTTTTTTATTAAGCTAAGGCGATTAAAAAGAGTAGTGTTTGTTCTAAATACTCTCAACCATTTGACAATGAACGCTCAATCACCCTGTGTTATAACCGCTGGTGCTTGAACCCAAGTCCTCTAGGAACAACAATGATTCCTTTAACCACTTAAGTAAGTTGGTTCGTGCTATAATTTTATAATTAGAATGACTAATATTTGTATAATTTTTTATTATTAATATGGGGTAAAGGTAGTACTTGTTCAAAGATAACTCTCAATCTTTTGGCTCTGACACTCCTGACATCTATGGTGCTCGAACTCGGGTTCTTAAAGAATAATAACAATTCCTTTATCATGAGGATATTCGATTCGTGCTTGTATGATATTATTTATATGAGATAAATAAATTAAAAGTAACAAAAATTCATTTGAAAATGCACCCGTTCATTCCATTTCTTTATTCATATATCACATATTCCGCAAATTTCAAAACAATTTAATACAATGTAATCTTCTCAAAGCCAAAACTACAAAAGAAAAGCCATTGCATTCTTGATCGTATTCAAAACACAAAGTAGCCGGCAACGGCAGCCGCTCCTACTCCGGCAGCCGTGGAGATTTCCAATGTAGCGCTACAGGCGGCAATGGGAGCAGGAACGGAACCCTGAAGAGGAGAACCGGCGCTGTTACCGCTTAAGGAAGCTCCGGGTGCACCTGCGGGATCGCTCGGTGCAGGGGCGACTGAAGAACTAGACTTAGGGTCAGAAGCGGCGGCGGTGGAGAAAATCAAACTGACGAAAACGATCAAGACGAGAGGAAGAGCGGCGATTTGGCGTGCCATTTTTTTTTTTTTGATAATTGGGTGTTTATTAGAAAGAATTACTGCACCGTGCGATGAAAAAGAAAAGATTTAGAAGGGTTTATATTGTAATTAAAATTCTAATTTAAGGAGATTCGGTTATTGAACTGTTTTGCAAATATTATGGAATGTATTTTAAACCATTAGATGTGTGGTTTCATTGACTTCTCTTCCTACATTTTTTATTGGCCTTCCGATATTTTTTTTGGTCAAATTATTCATTTTGTATATAAAGTATCAGTTTTGATCCGTTTTATTGTTTTAGTATCTAAACTTTTAATTTTTTCAAAACCATATTTAATGTTTAGTTTTTGTTTCATTTTAGTACCCGCCGTTAAAAACTTAATGTGTTTAGTACCTAAACTATCAATTTTGATCCGTTTTAGTACCTAAACTTTCATTTTTTTTTCCAAAACTTAATGTTAAATTTTGAACGAGATACTAAAATGAAACAAAAACTAAAGTTTTTAATGGCGATGTACTAAAATGAAAGGAAAACTAAACTTTAGATATGATTTTGAAAAAAAATGAAAGTTTAGGTACTAAAATAGATCAAAACTGATAGTTTAGGTACTAAATGCATAATTTACTTTTTTTTTAAATGTTACTACTCATGATAAATAACAATTAAACAATACTCATTCATCTATTTTCAAAAATAACAATCAGTTCACATTTATCAATAGTAAATGAACAATACTCATTTAGTATAGAAAATTAATGTTCAATGTTAATATTATTAAATTTAGGGGAAAATCTCTCTATCTCCCCTTTGTCTTTTTCCCCTTTGCGTTTGTATCTTTTTTTATAGATCAGATCAACTTTTTTTTTCCCTTTAATTTTGTTTAGTCGGTGGCGACACCGGTTTTGATATTGGTTGCCTACCGCCAGTTCTCTTTTCTCTTTATTTTTTCTTTTATTTTTTAATAAGAATAATTTTGCATGTGTTGCACATTTATCTCTACCTGTGTTGCACGTTTATTTATGCATTTGTGGCATGTTTATCTTTAGCTTTGTGGCACGTTTTTTTCTCTCCCTCGTTTGTTCGTTCTTTTATTTATGTTCTCTCAGAGTTGGATTTGATGATGTCACGGCTGATGAAGATGTCGCTTATTTGAAATATTGTTGATATTCCCTGCTGTGGACCTTCGGATTGAATTTGGATGCGTGATTATGCTTTTGTAGATAGTTTCTCATGGCGCTCGGCTCTGATTTGCAGTTCTTAGTGGCCTTTCAATAATTTAATTCCCTTTTTTGGTTCGTTTACCGATGCAATCAGATTTATTCGTATCTATTTTTGTTCAAGTCTTTCGGTTGGGTTTTTAACCTTTTCCATGTATGATTCTTATATGATCTAAAGTGACTACTTTCAATGTTATAGGAAAAGTCCAAATTGTGTATTTAGTTTACTATGATAGTGTGAACTCTTATTGTAATTTCATATATATTCATTTTTTAATAATACTAGCTGCTTCTATTCAAAAAAATATTAATATTCAAAAGTCTTTCGGTTTTTAAACATTAATATAAGGGTAAATTATGACATTAGTACCTAAACTATCAATTTTGATCCGTTTTAGTACATAAACTTTTAGTTTTTTTCAAAATCATACCTAAAGTTTAGTTTTTGGTTTCATTTTAGTACCCTTGGTCAAAACTTGACATTAATTTTTGATTTTTTTTGAAATTTAGGTACTAAAACGGACCAAAGATGATAGTTTAGGTACTAAACACTTTAAGTTTTTAACGATGGGTACTAAAATGGAACAAAAATTAAACGTTAGGTATGGCTTTGAAAAAAATTAAAAAATTAGGTATTAAGACGAATCAAAATTGTTACTTTATGTACTAAATGTGTAGTTTACCCTTAATATTAAGAGTAAATTATATAAATGGTCCCCTGACTATAGGATATTGCTTCATTAAGTCCACTGACTATTAAAAGTTATAAAATAGTCCTCGGTTATAGGGAGTTGCTTTGTTGAGTCCCTTGACTACTACAAGTTACAAAATGAATTTTTTCGTTAAAAATTTGATGACGGTCTGAGTTGTACATTAACTTGCAGACTGAGATATGATAAAATTTGATCTCATAATCCCAAACGACTATCATATCTCAGTCAACATGCTAGCGTCGAACTCAAATGACCGTTGAATTTTTAACGAAAAATGATGAGTTTGAAACATAATGAATTGTCAAGTAATCATTTTGTAACTTTTAATAGTTTAGAGACTTGACAAAGCAACTCCCTATAATTGAGAGACAATTTTGTAACTTTCAATAGTCAATGACTCAATAAAATAGTATCCTATAGTCGAGAGATCATTTGTCTACTTTTTCCTAATATTAAACTATTATATTTCGAAAACGAATACCTCAAATTATCATATCATAATTATTGTTGGAAAAAATGTGAAAAATTGGAAACTTTGAGGCATATTTTCTAAGTGTAAAAATGAATAATCGAATAATTATTTTATTGATTCATATTCTACTACATGAGATCTTTACAACGGTATCTTATATGCTCAAAATGGTTGAGTGATGAATGAGAAATTGATGCTCAAAGTAGGGTACATGTAAATTGTGTTGTGTAAGGAAAATGAGAAAACCCATATCCCACATTGGTGGAATATCAAGCAAGAAAATGATTTATATAACCAAACCAATTTGGTGGTTATTGAATGAATTAGGATGAAATTGTGTTTTGTGCGTAAGCGTAGTGCAAATCCAAGCTTGCCGAATCCATTGAGGTTTGGGGCACACCGCACAATGTGGGCGACGCGAATGTTCGTATCGATCGGGCCCTCCGCATGACTACGAATATTTTACCCACTACAAATTTAATATTTTCCTTAAGTGAAGCTTATCTTTTTTGAATATTTTGAATTAAAATGATATTATAAGATTTCCTTTTAATTTAAATATTAAATAAGGTATGACTTGCAATTAACGAATATATTTGATATAATACGGTGTTAATTGATTATTTTTAATTTTATTCAGATACTAATTAACAGCCGAAATATATTTAAAGCGGTATTAATTGAATATTTCTGATTTTATTCGGATACTAATTAATAGCCCGAATATATTATTTTCAATTCCTCTCCCATGTAAAACACTATAAATACCGTTCTAACCTACTAGGTTAAACACAACTCGAAAATTCTTTTCTTTCTCTCTTGTTTTCGGTGATAGTCTGTAGCAAGATTTAGTTCGTGATCTCGCAAGTTGTGTTACAGTGCGGTGATCATATCGTTGTTGTATCCTCGGAGACAGACAACCAAGACGCATCAAGCACCAAGGAGTGGTCGAAAATCTATCTAAGGAAACTGTGTAGTTGCAGGCCTCAACCAGTTTCGAGATCAACATGTTCTCTATTCTAAATTGTTGCTTCTACTTTATTAATAAAAGTTTGATTTTATTTTTTTTTCTTTATTTTCGTCTCGGATTATATAACAATTATTAAGTTAGGGCTACTCAATATCATCATCATCAAAGAGGATTCTTTTATCAAAATTGATCGAGATAAATCCTCAGGAATCATTAACTTATGCTTTATTCTTTAATAAATATAGTTACACTTATATTTTAATAGTTTAATAATAATTAAAAACTAATGATTTTAGAACATTTTTAGCATTAAATATTTGATCATTTCTGTATTTATATGATTTATTTATTTTGAATAGTATTTATAAATTTCTTAATATTTTCATATATTTATATATTATATTATACGAGATGAACAAATTTAAATCAACAAACACTGGTTTCAAAATGTCTTGATCCATTCCATGATTCTGCAGAGCTCAAAATAATTAATGACAGTTTTGTTCACAATTCAAAGAAATGCATTCACAACACAAAGTTGCCAGCAACGGCGGCTCCAACTCCGACGATAACCGAGGCTTTCAATGTGGCGCCGCCGTCAGAACTGGGAGCGGGAGCAGAAGCTTCAGAGGAAGGAGAACCGGCACCGCTTTTATACCAAGCTTTTATAGAGCTTTTTTCAATAAAAAATAAGATCTAATCCTATTGCCTTCTGCAATTTGCGCCTTTTAATACCCCGAATTTTTTGAGATTTGATTGGATTTGATATGTTTTTTCCTTTTTTTGTGTTGCTGAGATGATGATGTTGGAATAGTGAAAATGGTCGGCCTTACCGACGACGGATGACGACATCGGCAGAGATACTTGTTGGAATCGGCAGCAATGCAAGCTTGGACAGTATCTATTAGGGTTAGGTTAGTTTGGGCTAGGGTTTGTAATTGATTTCGGGTTTGGGTTTGGTTGTTGGGTATTGAATATTTTGAGTTTGGAAATAAATAATGATATTTTTATAATTAATAATAATAATATAATGTAATGGATGAAAAATGGTGACAACAAAAACCTTACTCAATTTAGGAGTAAAAATACGATGTGACCCTACACACATATAATTTTATTAAGTAAAATAAGAACTTAATTGAAAAATATAAAGAGGTGTATTATTATAATTATCTCTAAATATATAAGATATAATTATAATATTTATTGGGTCAAATCGGTTAAAATTTTTAACCTTAAACTCGATCTCGACCCAACATAATCTCGACCCAACATAATCCTTAAAAAAATATGATCTGACTCAACCCAAGCCTAATTTTTTTAATCTAACTTTGTAAGGCTAAATCAAATCAAAATATATCAAATTCGAATCGCATACCCATTCTTATGTATAAATATGTTGAGTTTGAAATTATTATGTTTAATTAACCATATTCAAATATAAATATACTGATTTGAACTTAATTAAGGAAATGCTCCCACATTGATATTTAGTTATATTTTTTATGATTTATTTATTTTATAAGAACAGCTCATAGTAAAATAAAAAAACAAACATTCTCTTGAAACATGTTTAGAACATGAAATAGAAAGCAACGGCGGCTGCTCCGACTCCGGCGACGGTCGAGACCTCGAGCGTAGCACCTTTGCCGGGACTAGGTGCAGAAGCCATAGAAGGTGGAGAACTACCACCTGCAGCATGTCCGAGTGCACCCGCGGTAGCTCCGGGTGCAGAGGCCGGTGAACTGCTGGCCTTCGAGCCGGCGACAGAAACCATGCCGACGAGGGCAATCAAGACCAAAGCAAGAACAACGTTTTTGTGTGCCATTTTTGGTTAGGGTGTTGATTAAGGAGAATTAAAAAACAGAATGAAAAATGGAGAAATGCAGTTTTTCTCTAGGGTTTATTCTATTAACGATAGAGAATCACTGCACATTGAAAAAGGGTAATGCGAGCAATTTATATAGATGTTTAAATTCTAAATCGAGGAGTTTTAGTTGCATAATTCAAGGACTGTTTGTTAAATGTTAGTGGTTAAATAACACGACTTAAAATAAAGGGTAAAGAACTCAAATGATCCTAGGGTACTGCTTTATTAAGTCTCTTGACTATTAACAAATACAAAACGGTCATTCGACTATGAAGTGCTGCTTTGTTGAGTCCCACGATTATCAAAGGTTACAAAATGGTCATCCGACTATTCATTACATTCTAGACTAGTCTTCGTTAACAAATTGAAGGTTCTTTAAGCTAGATGTTAACATGATGATTGGGATATGATAGTCGTTTAAGATTTTGGGATCAAATCTTATCATATCACAGTCAACAAGTTAACATTCGACTCAGAATTTTGTCCATTTTTTAACGAAAAGGGACAAGTTGGAACATAATGAATAGTCGGGTGACAATTTGTAATTTAGTACATGGACTCAACAGAGCAATACTCCATAGTCGAAGAACAATTTTGTAACTTTTAATAATCGAACGACTTAATAAAACATCACCCTATAGTCGGCTGGTCATTTGCGCCCTTTACCCTAAAATAAATTACATGAATGAAATAGATTAAATTTTGGATTTTTAGTTAATTTTCCTTTAGTTTGTATCAAATTAAATTTTCAATATATGTCAATATTTCATTTGAAATGAGGTCTAAATTAATTACAATTCAAATGATTGGGATTTATTTGGGAACAACAGAAATAAGACTCTTAACCTTAGTAAACATTTCAATCGAAATTAGGGCTAAATTAAGCGCAAATTAAACAATAGTGTTTGTTTGAGCATAATAAAGAATAGGGACCTTTATAAAAAAAGTAGCTAATTCAATGGTTGTTTTAATATTTTAGCCATATATATTTATCAAGAGTTGTATTCAATATGCACCAATCCATTACGAACAATCAGTTGGTCTAGTGGGATGAGACATTAGATTTTTTTAATCAAGATCAGGGGTTAAAATCCTGATGATTGTGAATGGAGCAAACTGGGTTGGGATGGTCGCTCTTGTCTCTGCAGTACCCGATACGGATTAATCGATTAATAGATCAATATATATATATATATACTCCACCATTTATAAGATATAGATTGTATTATTGACTGGATTAAATTTCGGGCTACCGTTTATTTTTTACCTTTTACATAAATCAAGTAGATTAAATTTTGGGTTATCGTTTTCCCCTACGTTAATGGGTTTTAGAATTTTTTTTTATATTAGGGTAAAGTACATGAATGGTCCCCTGACTATAACATATTATTTTATTAAGTCACTCGATTATTAAAAGTTACAAAATGGTCACCTGACTATTCATTATGTTTTAAACTCGCTCTTTTTTGTTAAAAAAATTGACGGTATTTTGAGTTAAACGTTGATTTGTTAATTATGATATGATAAAATCTAATATCAGAATCTCAAACGACTATCATATCCCAATCATCATGTTAACGTCCATCTTAGACAAATTATCTTTTTTTAACGGAAAAGACGGAACATAACGAATAATTGGGTGACCATCTCGTAACTTTCAATAGTTAAGGGACTTAACAAAGCAACATTCTATAGTCGAATGATCATTCTGTAACTTTTAATAGTCAGAGGACTTAATAAAGCAATATCCTATAGTTAGAGGACCATTTGTATACTTTATCCAAAATATTATTTTATTATTTAACTGATACTTGATTAATAATATAACATGTAGCGGGTGTAAATGAACACATTGTCCAATGAACTGTTCGTGAACTGTTTGTATCACATTCGTTTATGTTCGTTTATTAGGCTAAATAAATGAGTATAAACAGTTTTTTATGTTTATTTAATAAACGGACGAACAATAACAAATGTGTGTTCAATTCATTTATGTTCACGAACAAATTCATTTATTGGCTCGTTTACTCGGTTCTCCATTTTCTTTTCTTTTACATTTTTTTGTTTCCCTCCCGGTTCCTCAAGGCTTTGGCCTAACTAATCCGAATCGACATGTGTCGTACACTTGCTTCTGGTCGATGAGTCTCCCAGTATAGATTATCTATATATTCAATGACTCAAACTCGAGACCTACTGCTCAAGAACTAGTAGTGAAATTTCACCCTTTTTTTTACTTGCAAATAAGAGGGTAAAAAAAGGGTGGTAGTTCGTGTTAAACGAATATGTTCGTATACACTAAACGAACGAACATAAACACCCTAAAAAGTAAACAAACGAACATAAATATAATTTTATTTGTTCAATCTTCATTCATTTATACTCCAAATAATATGATACGTATAAGTTAAAAATCAATAAAAAATTATATTTTATTATACTCGATATGCAAATGAAAACAAAAAGTATTTTATAAAAAAGATATAGCAAACAAAAGTTATTCAATAGATTATCACCAATGATAAAGGGTCTGTACATAGACTTATTAATTTTAAAAATACTCACTCATTTGACAATAAATATTCAAATATTTTATTATCGTTGATTCTTGAACCTATATTTTTTAGGAATAATAATCATTCTTTTATTTACTATAATCTCTTAATTAACTGTAACAAAAATGAAACAAAAAATGAATGTTAAATACATTAAACTAAATTTATATGTAATAGAAGTCACAAAATAAGTTATATTAGATATTATAATGGTGACATTAAAACGAATAGTTGGATGTATTTTGAGATTCACTAAATAGTATCAATTATAGAGAATATTGTTTCTTCATAAAAGGATTAGATGCGAATAGTTGTCTGTACGATGTGTGTGCGCGTTGTTAATTGATATTCGAATAGTTATATTTGTAGAGCATGTGTGTTGACGATTAACTAAAAAAATTCGAACAAATGTTACATTGTAATTACTATACAATTCAAAAATAAATAAATAAATATGTGTTTGGATTAAAGATGGGTACGGGACCTGAACTCGACCTTATCAGGTCAGATTTTATTAAAACTTTGAATTTGGGTTTGGGTCGAATTTTTAGAGATTATGTTTGAATCGTATCGGGTCGAGTTCATGTTTAAAGTGAAAAATATCCAACCCGATCCAAACCGAAAAAAATATAATTTTATCTCATATATTTAGAGATAATTGTAATAAGACCCTAGATATCATTTTTTTCAATTAAATTCTTATTTTTTATTGAATAAAAATAATATTTTTATAAATATATTATTTCAGTTTAGGTGAGATTTTGGTTTTATATAAAAAAAAATACGAGTCGAATTCGAGTCACATAGAAAATGTATAAATTTTAGGTTGGATTGATTTGATCGGAAATTCGACTCAATTTGACTCATGTCCATCCATAGTTTGGATCCAAACACAAATTTAATGCTAATGTGAGAAACGGGCTTAAGTCTAGCCGAATACAGACAGCCGAACAAAGCCCAAAGATACGACAGAAATGAAATCACTGGCTCTTTTAGGGCATTAAATACTGAGCAAAACGTGAAGCCGAGCCCTTCGTTATACTCAAAGTGACTCAAACACTGAAGAATTAGCAGCAGCAGATAAAGCTTTTGAAGAAATGGCATTGGCTTTCGATGAGTACGGGAGGCCCTTCATTATACTCAAAGAGCAAGACCAGAAAACCAGGCTGAGGGGTATCGAAGCTCAAAAGGCCAACATTGCCGCCGGTAAAGCCGTCGCTCGGATCCTCCAAACCTCTCTCGGACCCAAAGGAATGGATAAGATTCTCCAAAGCCCCGATGGCGATGTCACCATCAGTTAACTCCTTTCCACCTCTTTCCTTTTTGTTTTTTCCCTCTTAAATGTTTGCTTTTGATCATTAAGCTTCCGGAAACTCGATTAGGATTTGAAAATGATTTTCGGTTATGGATCTGTTTGATTTCGAGCTTCGAAATGAGAAGTTAGTTAAAGTAAGCTAGTTGGTGATTTTAGCAGTTCGTAGTTACTTCATTGAGCTTACTAGTTTTTGAACTTTGCTAAAATAAAGTTATAAGCTTAATGACTCTGTAGAAATCTTTGTGGAGTTTATGTTTCTGGATGTGATATTTTTTTTGGTGAAGTTATATGTTATATCATGTTCAGTGTCCCCTTATACGTTTTCCTTCTTTATTTCATGGATGTTTTTTCAGCAAATGATGGGGCGACAATATTGGAACAGATGGATGTTGACAACCAAATTGCTAAGTTGATGGTTGAGCTGTCTAGGAGTCAGGATTACGAAATCGGTGATGGAACAACTGGTGTTGTTGTCATGGCTGGAGCACTTCTCGAGCAGGCAGAACGGTTACTAGAACGTGGGATTCATCCCATTCGGATTGCAGAGGGGTATGAAATGGCTTCGAAAATTGCTGTTGAACATTTGGTGCACATATCTCAGAAGTTTGATTTTGGAGCAACAAATATAGAGCCTTTGGTTCAAACTTGCATGACCACTTTGTCCTCTAAAATGTAAGTTTCCTAGCTCTTTTTCGTGGTCTATATCTATTGCTGTAATTCACGTTTTCAGTTGCCCTACACAATGCTCAGACCACTCAATGCTGGACTAGAAACATTCATATCTTTACTAAATAGGCGTTATACTAACATATGTTTGCTTCAGTTTTGTCTTCTATTAGGATTTAATGATGTCTAATTTGTTTCAAGATATTGCTTTCTGTCTGAAGGTATATGTATATGCCACCTATCCTACATTTTTGCTACTTGTCTCCACCAATAGGACTTGCCACATCAGATGACATAATCATGGTTGCGTTGTATATTTTGTCATGTTTTATAGTTTGCAATTGAATAAAGATTTCCCTTAAGACAGTACTTTGATCTGTACAATGTGCCATTAATATTTTTAGCACATTATTGCATTTCATGGAAGCTGGTAAACAAATTGCTGGCGGTAATATCATTTTGTATGGAAAGGACACCGTGTGCAAGTGATTGTTCAATACCTTACCTTGCTATTATATTGGTTAATTGTGATCAGTAGTCCTTTGGGCTTACTGGTCGTCAAATAAAATCTGTGTTGATTAATTTTGATATTCGCAAATCAGAAATATTCAGGGTTGTTTTGGCTGTGGCTAGGGTGTTTCTGCAGGACCATTGAACCATCTGAATTATGCAGTGCTTCAATCGAAATAGCTTTTGCTGTGAGCTAGTAGTTCATAAACTTGTTAGTATTGAGAAGCCAGTTTGTAATCATTTTCATTGTTTTGCAGTGTGAACCGATGCAAGCGCCATTTGGCTGAGATTTCTGTTAAAGCAGTTATTGCTGTTGCTGATCTAGAGAGGAAAGATGTCAATTTAGATATGATCAAGGTCGAGGGGAAAGTTGGGGGAAAATTGGAGGATACTGAACTAATATATGGAATTATTGTTGATAAGGACATGAGTCATCCACAGATGCCCAAGCAAATTGAAGATGCAAAAATTGCCATATTAACTTGCCCATTTGAACCACCTAAGCCAAAGACCAAACATAAGGTGGAGATTGATACAGTGGAAAAGTTTCAAACTTTGCGTCTGCAAGAGCAAAAGTATTTTGATGACATGGTTCAGAAGTGCAAGGTATGGCTGCTGATTTGTGCTTATGTGGAGTCTCTTTTCAATTTAAGTTGATCTTTCACATTCCGTTTCTTTAGATTATTCTCTTTGGGGAGACAGGGGGAAGCAGGTGGATAATTGTTACAGTCATCTTTGCAATTTTGGGGTAGACAACTTTTCTGATAGTAATGTTGTTGCAGGATGTCGGTGCAACCTTGGTTATCTGTCAATGGGGCTTTGATGATGAGGCAAATCATTTACTAATGAACCGAAACTTGCCTGCTGTCAGATGGGTTGGTGGTGTGGAGTTGGAGCTCATAGCGATAGCTACAGGTTTGTTCTGTTTATCTTATTTTCATTTGCAGACATGGTAGCCAAATTCATGATAGGTAAATTTCTAGCTGCCAATATGGTGTATAACAATATGAGCGATCTATTTTATTTATCTTTATAGGTGGAAGGATTGTGCCAAGGTTCCAGGAGTTGACCCCAGAAAAGCTGGGAAGGGTATGTTTACTCCTCCATTATTTCCTTGTCTGTATTACATTGCTTAGAAATATGTGTTGGATAAATTGCTCCCTAAGAAAATGTTTCTATGCAATAGATAGAGGACAACTGGTGAAGCTAAAGTGAGATGACTTAACAATTAACAATTTGATCATTTTTCGTTTAAGCACTAAAGCATTGCTCATTTGGACTAGTAATTTAGGTTCGATGAAGTATTTACATTGTAAATTTCAGGTTAACCCCCATGCACTGCATCTGTCTCTTATCACAAACACTTGTTTGTTTTTAACTCTATTTTTTAGGCCGGTATGGTCAGAGAGAAGTCTTTTGGCACCACAAAAGATAAAATGTTGTACATTGAACACTGTGCAAATTCAAGGGCTGTGACCATATTTATTCGTGGAGGTAGATTCTATTCCCTTCTGTTTGGTTTATGTTTGTTTGATAATAATGAGTCATCTTTTATTCAGTCATCGTAATTTGACTTTGTATCTTGGTTAGGCTTAAGCCTAGTCTCAACTGTCAATAGTAAGACTTGTTGACTTATTCTTGGAGATAGTATCTAGTGCCAAAAAAAATTCTTGGACAGTTTTAGAGCGTGGATGTTTTTACCAGCCAACTCTTAAAACCAGTGGGAAAATGACTAGGTTAAAGAGAACTGTAAGGATGAAACTTACATGACACTTTGACATGTGAAGAAATCTCTTGCTTCCTTTTTCTCGGTATGCGATTTATCTGCTTCATTCTTGTTTTTGGACATCTTTATTCTTGATCAATCTAGAACTGGTTGGCCATTCACTCATGTTTATCATAAAACAGAACCATGCAAGGATTTACTCTTTATTTTATTATGGTGTTGGGCCAAAAGTAACAAAAAGAATATTCCAAGGTGCAATGCAAGCTGAATCGATATGGATTTTTCATAAAATCTCATAAACGCTTTCCTTTGTGGTTGATGATTCATTAGGAAACAAGATGATGATAGAGGAGACAAAGCGCAGTATCCATGATGCATTGTGCGTGGCCAGGAATCTCATTCGCACAATTCTATTGTCTATGGTGGTGGATCAGCTGAGATTTCTTGCTCAATTGCTGTCGAGGCAGCTGCAGATAAATATCCAGGAGTAGAGCAGGTAAGAAGAAGCGCATGTAATCCTCTAAATACCTTAACATTCTTTCTGTTGGAGTAATTGTATAACATCAAAATTTTGTTTTCACCTGCAGTATGCAATCCGGGGATTTGCAGATGCGCTAGACTCGGTCCCCATGGCCCTGGCTGAGAACAGCGGTCTCCAACCTATCGAGACACTATCAGCTGTGAAATCTCAGCAAATTAAGGTAATTACTATAATTTGTATGATAATAGTTTTGATCTTATATAATCTCACCACCATGTAGTATATCGTTAATTTCGTTCTCTTGTATTCGATTCCAGGAGAACAATCCACGCTATGGAATAGACTGCAATGATGTTGGGACTAACGATATGCGGCAGCAGGACGTCTTTGAGACGCTGATCGGGAAGCAGCAACAGATCTTACTAGCAACACAAGTTGTGAAGATGATTTTGAAAATCGACGATGTCATTTCTCCATCGGAATACTGAGGTATAATTCCGAAACCGTTTCACCCAGAAGGGTTACCTTGATTTCGATTGTTTGGTTTGGTTCGCTCCAGAACATTTTTTTCTTCACTTGATAGAAACATGTTCTACTCTTTTCTTTTTTTTGGGAACTGTCAAGCCCTTGGTTGAAGTAGGATGATGAACTCATCTTGTTGACAATGGTTGTTTGTTTCTTTTATTTAGTCCCTACTTTCAATCATCAACGTATCAATCTTCGTATTCCCTTTTATTCTTCTCACCTTGAGTCCTCAATTTAGGACCCAAACGTAAAAATCTAAAACCAATGGGGTCCTTTTAGTATTTCCAATTTTTTTTCTTTCTTGTCTTCAATGTTTGACGGAGAATATCTTTGAAATTGTAAATTTGGGGTTCTCGAATTCGGTTAACTTGGTTAAATGTTTTTAAAAAAATATATAAAAAATGGTGAAATTGTTGGCGAATTCTTGTGTGGAAAATTGTGCCACAGTTGTCATGTGATGAATGTACGAATCGTTAATAATTATTAATGATTATTAATGGTATTCAACGGTGTTCAACGATACTCATCGAGTGTGATTAAAGAGAAGTATGAATGTATCTTAATTAATATAAGATTTCATGAGTGTTGAGATTATACGAGGGTCGAATATGTTAATAATATAAGTCTTAAATAAATCATAAAGTTATATTTTTAATTTTATAATTGATTTGTATACTTTCATAATATATTCTTTAAGGCTTAATCCTACCTATTATTAGAAACTTAATACGATAACAACAACAATAATAATAAGCTCAATTGATTGAATTGAAAATTCAATTTATCAAACATTTTGGTATGCTCTTTTCTCTGTTAGCTGATAGGCTTTAAGAATTTTGATATATTTGATCGAAAATTCGCACATTGATAACCATTATTTCAAGAAGACAAATAACATATTTCGAAATTAATCTTATCGGACGACTGTTAGAGGAAAACAAAACCATTAAAATGTTCATCATTTAGATAATATTTTTTTATCATTTTTGTACGAGTTTTGTAAAATTTAGTTAGATAAAGAAAGATAAATAAAATATGAACATTTATATATCGATTTTATCGTAAATGACGATCGATGACAAACGAATATCGGCCGCAACGACTATCAAAAGAGTTTGATAACTTTTAATAGAAAAACAAGAAAGTAAAACCAATCTCTTTTATATCCAGTTATAATGCTGTAGTTTTCATCATAGAACGAGCTAGGGTTCATTTCATGCAAGCATGAAGATTACAAAGACGATACCTTCTATATTGAAGTACTTCCTCGTAATCTCGTTATCGCTCTTGCTCTTCGTTTTTCTCCAGAATCGCCGCTCCCAAGCCTTACTTGCTACCATCGCCACCGCCGTCGACCACCCTCCTCCCCCTCCATATTCCGCCGCTGCCTTCTCCGGTGACCTCAAGATTAGACGCGGCTACGCCGCCTACGAAGCCTACATCCAACTCGACAAAACCCTGAACCCGAAACTACGGAAAATATGGACGACCCGTGATTGGGACCGCAAGGTCAAAGTCTTCTCCAGATTCTTCAGAGAACTGATGGACGAGAACCTGTTATACAAATCCTCCTGTTATACAAATCCTCGAAGTCTCTCTCCATCGGCGCCCGCGTCGGCCAAGATGTGGAGGCGCTCAGACGTGTCGGCGTCTCCGACGCCGTCGGCATCGACCTCGTCCCTTGCCCGCCGCTGGTCGTGAAAGGTGACTTCCACGATCAACCTTTCGACGACGACACCTTCGATTTCGAATTCTCCAACGTCTTCGACCATGCGCTTTACCCGAAAAAGTTCGTCGCGGAGATCGAACGGACGTTGAAGCCTGACGGCGTCTGCGTTATACACGTGGCATTGTCGACACGCGGCGATAAGTACTCAGCCAACGATTTGTATAGCATTAAACCGTTGACTAAGCTTTTCCGGCGATCGGAGCTGGTTCGTGTACGTAAAGTTGACGGCTTTGGGTTAGACACCGAAGTTGTCTTTCGTAAGAAGAAAAAAATGATCCAAGGGTGGTGATTTGATTTTTTATTATGTAGTTTTGATAAACTAATTAATAGGATAATTAATTAATTTTGGGATATATCATATTTAGGACGTGTACTTTAATAAAATATCAATGAAATACCTATCTTTTAACAATTTGTTAATTTATACTTTGATAAAATATTGAGTAAATTATACATTTAGTACCTAACTATCAGTTTTGATTTATTTAGTACCTAAATTTTAATTTTTCAAAATCATACCTAAACTGTAGTTTTTGTTTCATTTTAATACACCTGTTCAAAATTAACGTTAAATTTTTTGAAAGTTTAGGTACTAAAATGAGTTAAAATTGATTATTTATGTACTAAACGTGTAAGTTTTTAACGGTGGGTAATAAAAGAAACAAAAATTAAACGTTAGGTATGGTTTTGAAAAAATTGAAAATTTAGATACTACAATAGATCAAAACTGATAGTTTAGATACTAAATGCATAATTTACCCTAAAATAGTTAGTGTGATATCTATACTTTGTTTTGGGAAGAATGATATTTATACTTTTAAAATGTTCAATATAGTACCTATATATCGTCAAACGTCTATTATAGTATATGAACCATCACTTTGTATATTATTATTGTACATGAGTTAATCATGCCATTCATCTCAAATTATATCTAGATTTCAAATTAGTCCAAATGTTTAGAACATTCTAATTGAATCCTCTAACTTTAATATTATTTCAATCGAATACTTCAATGGAAGTGTCACAAACTCGCAATGTCATTGCCAATGCTTGAAGACAAAATATTAGAAGTGATCATAATTAAATTTAAAAACATGAAGGGAGGAAAGTACATCTGAAGAAGTTGGAAGGAGCCAAAAGCACATTGATCCTAGCAACCTACAGTGTAGACTCAGCAGGGTATTTTCATTCCTTCTTCCTAGAATCTTTGAGTTGTCCCCTCTTTCGAATGCCGAGACAACAGCGCAAACGCCACGCATCAACCACGCTTTCCGGCAGTGAATGAGCCAGGTCCCAGAGGATGGAATGGGGCCAGTAGGGCGTGCAACGAGATTCATCGACTATCCACCGCATGGCTGCACGAGCATACCCGTCAGTCGACGGAACAAAGAAGGACGATCTTCTGATTGGCGCCATTTTGGTTGCGACGTACAATGGAACCTGCATTAGGATACCCCTTGATTGATCAGAGAATGCCGATGCATGAGAGTTCAACAGGGCTCGATATTTGCGACAATGTTGAGGTACAACATCTGTGTAAAGCGATAGCACTCGTCAACTGACCTATACACATCAAACTCATAGAAGCTCAACTTTAATCCTGTGATCATACAAATGGATAGACTTCCCAAACCAATTTAGCGATAACCCTCCCTCTTAGATGTCGATACTGAACAATTTCGTTAACGTTTCAATGCACAGCCAAGAGAAATAGTAGACCAATGTTACTGGAACTCTAAAGAACCTCCAAATACATGAAATTAACTTCGAAAAGACTACCCATACTTGCATCCGACACTCTCACCCGAATCAAAATAACACAGATTTAGACTAACCCGTATCTGGAATCTCACCTATGGGTTCAAGTTTCAACCTTTCAATGTAAATCATAGGCATGTATCAGCAAACATTACCTGACACTGAACATCGATCCCACTGTTCTTGTATTCAACATAAAGGCACCTAGAGAATGATCAATATACCTGAAAACAATACCATCAACTTTAGTAGCTAAAAGAAACAAAAACCCAAATTTTAACTATGCAAAAAATGTTAAAACCACCTTAGTTAACTACTTCAGACGACACTGTTTACAGAAACCTGGGAGACCTTATCATGTCTTGTTTTGACTGTTCAGCTATTGTTGTGGCAAAAGGGTCCTCAAAGTTTTCCGAAAACATCAATTAAATCCCTCTAAACTTCTTGCATCCAATTGAGCTCTCTACTTGACCATTTTTAATTAAATCGAGAAAGTGAATCAATTAAGTCTTTTTATCAATATTTTTTGGTTAATTTGAGGTGATTTAAGATAGTATTTATTTTAAAAAAATTAGTCTATTAACAAGACATATATATATTATACATATGTAATTGTTCGAACCCGAAACATTTAAAGAGAATAATTTTCTATTTTACCACTCAAACAACTCAATAGTCTCTTCTTTGATAATATTGAATATTAAATCTTATTATATTTTTGAAATAATATAAATATTCTATAGGGAAAACACCATCTATACCTATGGATTAAGGGTGTTCAAAATTCAGTTTTAACCGAATTAACCGATCGAACCGAATTAGTTCGGTTAATTCGGTTGGCCACCGAATTTGTTCGGCCGGGGAACGGTTAATGATTTTTTTTGGAATTCGGTTAACGGTTAATTCGATTTGAAATCAGTTAATTAACCGAATTAACCTTTAACTATAATTATATTAAGAGACTTAGCCAGCCCAATCCATTTAAAACCCAAATCAATATTAATTAATTAAAATAATTTCAATACTAAATGCAAAATGTTTGAATCAAATTAATTAGATATTATTTATAATTAGATATTATTTAAAATAATTGTAAATTGTTTTTTAATTAAAAATATTAAATTCTAAAATTCTAAAAAAATTGGTTAATTCGAAAATTAACCGAATTAACTTAAATTTATTCGATTCGGTTAATACTTTCAAAAAAAAGTTTGGTTCGGTTAACGGTTAAAGAAAAAAAAGTTCGATTAATTCAATTAAGGGTATTTTGGTTCGGTCGGCCACTGTTTTAACCGAATGAACACCCCTACTATGGATGATAGATAATAGTATATCATACATTAAGCTTAACCTTATGTTTGATTCCTTCAATTCTATTTTATACACAATACTAATGAAAAGCACGGTAATAATACCAACAAGTGGCTAGTACAGAAAAATTTTATTGGGTGAATCAATATAAATATAAAAAAAATTGTATAGTACTAAAATTAGGTCACAAAATTTTAATTTTAGGATAAAAATTTCATCCGTAGATAAAATCGTTGGTTAACAAACGATTAGCGTTTTAAAATAAAGTTTCTTTTTACCCTAAAATGAAACATTGGAAGCCTAAATACTCTAGAAAAAAACTAAATTAGAGTGACTATTCAGTCAAAAATTAAAGTCTTTTTTGCCTTAAAATGAAACGCTAGGAGTTAAAATATTCAAAAAATAAATAAATAAAAACCGAAATGATCATTTTGATAAATATTAGGGATTAATTTTGACATTATACCTAAAAATTTATCTAACATAATTTGTATATATTTTTAAATTTAAGATTTTTATAACTATATATTTAAAGCAAATCTAGAAAAATATATCCACTAGACCAATATATTTTTTAACATAATTTATACATACTTTTATTTAAATAATATATATATATATATATGATATTTTGGGACCTGGGTGGGCTATGGACTAGGTAAGCCTACCGTAGAAACGCCCCTGATATTAACGGGGTTGGTTCAAGTGGTAAGTCGTTTGATATTGACAAAGCAAGTTTCAAGTTTGAGTCCTTGTGTATGTAGAAAATTACCACTGGGAGACTCACCTATCATAATTAGGTGTACGACGTGGATTGATCCGAATTAATTAAAATAAAACCCTGGAATCCTGAGGGGAAAATGAAAAAAAAGCATGGCAATTAATATTCACATTGATAACTTAGTTAGCATGGGGCTTAATTATTTAATGAGTTCAAACACCGCTTATACATAAATATAAACGTTTATTATTAAAGAATTGAAAGTATTTATATATTACCGTTTTTATTTATTTATTAATAATATGGGTTAAGTACAATGTATTTTGTTAACGGCAACTCTCAACCTCTTGACATTAAATGCTCACACCCCTGACATCTATAGCGCTTGAACCCTGATCTTTAAAAAATAACAACAATTTCTTTACCAAAGATGTCACTTCTTGCTATACCATTTAATATTTAAATCAATTATTGCCATGCATTTCATTAATATTGTATATAAGTAGAATTGAAGCAACCACACATACATAATGTATATGAATGCAAGATATATCATTATCTCCTCACCAATAAATATAAATTTTATGGTAAAA
Source organism: Hibiscus syriacus (assembly GCF_006381635.1). NCBI lineage: Eukaryota > Viridiplantae > Streptophyta > Magnoliopsida > Malvales > Malvaceae > Hibiscus > Hibiscus syriacus. Next base: position 341,920 of record NW_024063330.1, on the reverse strand, counting down.
TATACGAATGGTTTCTGATTATAGGATAATACTTTATTAAATCTCTTAACTATTAAAAATTATAAAATGATCCTCCAATTATAGAGTGTTACTTTATTGAGTCCATCGACTATCAAAAATTACAAAATGATCACCCAACTATTCATTATGTTCCAACTCATCATTTTTCGTTAAAAATTTGATGGTAGTCGATATTATGAGTTGAACTTTAATTTGTTGACCGTAATATGATAAAATTTGTTCCCAAAATCTCAAACGACTATCACATCTCAATCATCATATTAACGTCCAACTTAGACAGTCGATAATTTTTTAACGGAAAAAGACAAGTTTAGAATATAATGAATAGTTAAGTAATCATTTTGTAACTTTTAATAGTCGAGGGACTCAATAAAGCACCACTCTATAGTCGGAGAATCATTTTGTAACTTTTAATATTCGAGGAACTCAATAAAGTAATATCCTATAGTTAAGGATCATTTGTGTACTTTATCCTAAATTTTAATATAATTTTTTAGATTTAAGTTCAAGTACCGCATATACAAAATATAAACGTTCAACTTTTAGGAGCGCGTAGGGTTTTGTATTTTATATGAATGTTTCTTTGATGCCGACTGCTAGGGCGGTTGGTGACCAAACGGTAGTAATGGAGGGTATAGAAGATGATCCGATGGTGTTTGAGCAACTGGTGACTTCGATAAAGATGGGAGATCAGGAGTTGGTCTTGTCGGGTGGAGATATTCGTGCATTGGATGAGCAGCAGATAGTGCAAAATGTTCCAAGCGATGAGCAGGTTGGTAGAGTCTCGTACACCGATATGGTGACACGGACTAGTGGAGGAGATCAGCCGATTAGCAGCGTATTTGAAAATGACGATGTGTCGTTACAGGATGGGGATATTATTATTGATAGGACGGGATTATTCCCTCGAATCCAATTTTCGGATAGGGTGCATGAGTCTATTGATAAAAACATGAGCTTGTTGATTATTGTCCGTTTGTTGGGGAAGACAATTGGCTATTCGAGCGCTGTGGAATAAGATAAGGCAACCTCAAGATAATTTCCACTTGGTTGACTTGGATAATAATTATTATTTGGTGAAACTAGAATGGAGGGACGATTATAATAAAGTCTTCACTGAGGGACCCTGGGTTGTGTTTGGTAGCTACCTGACGATTCAACCCTAGAGTCGTAGCTTCTTGACATCGGATGGCCATCCTTCTCAAGTGTTTATTTGGATTCGTCTCACGGGGCTTCTGTATCGCTATTATACGAGGTCGTTATCTAATGCCATGGTAGCTGAAATTGACCAGGTAGTAAAAGTGTACTACAACACCAATGCAGGAGAGATGGGAAAGTTTACGCGGTTCGCTGTTGTTGTTGATCTGATTAAGCCTTGCTTTCATGTATTGGTATTGACGGGTTTATTCAACAGATAGAGTATGAAGGGCTGCAACAGATTTACTTTAAATGCGGTGTTTGTGGACACTTCTAGGATTTATGTGGGAAACACGTGGAGGCGACGGGTGAGGTGCCTGAGGAGCGGGTTGATTTCGGGATAGCACATGATCCCAATCTGTCTGACTCTCGAGATGATTATTATGGTCCATGGATGGTCGCGCCGAGTCGTCTTCGTAAACCAAAGAAAAGCGTTGTTGAAGAGAATGCTACCAAGGAGATTGGTTAATAATCTGCCTACAAGGGTTATGACTGGCTCAATGGTAGCATGTAAAAGGGGAAGGATGTAGTGAGGGACGAGAGGCTAGGTAGTAAGGAAGGTTCGAAACTGAGTAACTCAAGAAAGAATGGTGCGTTGACTACCCATGATTCAGGTACATGCGCAGGAAGGAGTGCCCTTAAGGACATATCGGGTAATGTACTCAATTCACATTCCACTGCTAGTTTGTCTGAAAATTGTGTGTTTCAAGCTTCGAGAGTTAATCAAGAATTTCAAGTGACGTTTCATGAGCCATCTATACCGACCGGGAAGCATGTCGTTGTCTCGATTGACGACTGTTGTTCATCATGTCGATGAGTCCATGGTTCATGATGAGGAGACTAATGTTCAGACAGAACCAGCGGCCGAGGATGGCCAACCTTCTCGAGGTGTTATTAATGTTTAATTGTTTATTTTGGAAAAATCGGGGTGTTGCGAGCCCATCCTATCGTCTTTTTCTTGGCAACACCATGAAGACTTTGGCGTTATTTTAAGGACCACTTGGAGGCGAGATGAGGCGATTGGTACTAATTTACAGCGATTGCAAAGTAATATTGAATTGTGGAATAGGGATGTTTTTGGGTCAATTGGTAAACGGAAGGCTCAATTGCTGGCGCATATCCATGGCATTGAAAAAGCTTTAATGCATCGCCATTCGGAGGCTCTGTTGGCTTTAGAGTCTTAACTTAAGGATTATTTGGAGGTTGTCCTGAGAAGAAAGCCTTTAGATGTAGAAATCCAGGTGCAATTGGTTTATTCACGGGGATCGTAATACAAAATTTGTTCACACTAGCACCAAATTGAAAAGACGACATAATACAATCGATATGCTTTGTTTAGAGAATAAAAAATGGTGTACGAATTCGAATGAGCTGAAACGTGGTGCAGTTCATTTTTTTTGGCTCTATTTTCCCGCCAAGGGTTTTGTAATGTTGTGTATCCTGTTCGGGGTTGGTTTCCAATTGTTAATGGGGAGTACATCAATGTGCTTGATGCGCCGATTGTGAATGCGGATGTACGTCAAGTGGTCTTTGATATGGGTCCTTCCAAATCACCTGGCGTGAATGGTTTTCATGCATGGTTATGTCAACAAAATCGGGACGTCGTTGAGGATAGTGTTTGCCAAGTGGTGTGTGAGGCGTTTGAGAATGTAGTGTCGGATAGTCTGGGGAGAGTATAAGCTTTCCCAGCTAGTGTCATCCTCTCTTAAGAGGACTGTTTGCTCTCGGCTTTGGGTGGGTCTCTCCTTGATTTGGTCGGATGTTTGTAGCGGACTGGAGTGGAACGTGGGTAGTGGCAACACTGTCGATTTTTGACGGGATTCTTGGGTTGGACAGTTAGGTCATTTAATGAAGCTCAGAAAAGACCAGTCGGCTGGTGACCTGCTGGTAGAATCAATCACCTCCATGGTGTCGGATCAAGGTGAATGGTAGTGGGATAAGATTCTTCCGGTTCTCCCGGATGAAATTTTATTACACCTGACTACCGTAAAGCCGCACTTGCCTCTTGGTGGAGCTGACAGGCCAGGTTGCGTGTTGGAACTGAACCGTGCTTTCACTGTTTCTAGTGCTTACAACAGTCGTTTGCCTTCTACGGGAACTCCGGGTAATAAGGTTTGGTCTCTTATAAAGCAGTATCCAGGATTACCGCGGGTTCGGATGTTCCTTTGGGTACTTTGTAAGGGACGCTTAAAGACGAATATAGAACGTATGCGGCGTCACTTGACCGATAATGGTAGTTACGGACTTATTTCATGTCTAATATTATCGAGTCTAGTATCGTGCTCCTTTTACATTTAGAAAAATACTCGAAATATGAACTTGGAAACTATGCTTTTGTTGCAGACGATGTTGGATAGTGGTGCAAAGTTCATTGTGGTTCAAGGACTAACACCAGTCGGGTGCTGGCCATTAGCCAAGTTATTAGCTCCCCAATTCGCCCAGGACGAAATGGGTTGTTCTGCAGTTATTAACAAAGCCGTAATGGTTCACAATGATCAGCTACAGAAGACATTGGAAGAGTGTCGGAAAAACAACCCGACGCTATGATAGCATATGCTGACTATTATAACGCATTCAAGACGATCATGGGTAACCTCACCGGGTTTGGTTTTTCAGACAGAGTCGACACATGTTGTGGCATCGGATGTGTACTCAACTTCAGCTTGGACATCCTATGCGGCATGCCTGGCACAAGCACTTGCAGCAACCCAAACGGTTACGTCCATTGGGATGGACTTCATCTTACAGAAGCAATGCATAAACAAATTGCTCGTCTCTTCCTCAAGGATGGCTTCTGCAAACCGCCTTTTGCCGAACTCGTCGACAAGCATCGCAGCTTACTTCAAGCCACTCAACCGTAGGCTCCCTACAGACAGCGATCGAGTCCCATGGTCATCCCATCTTCACACAGGTGAAGCAAGATTGATGTACCATATACTTCAGGATCCAACAAATCTGTATCATCCTTTTTTTTAAATGATACGGTGGCGGCTTTTGTCGCCCTTTCTTATTATATTTTCAATCTTCATGGTGTTCGATTTGTGTTGCTCGGATTTTTCATTTCTCATCACGTAATTACGTGCGTTACGCATCCAACAGATACTAAAATCATTGAAAGTAAAATAAAACGAAGTAGACTCGATAGAAAAATGAGGTAATCACATACTCAAGTTTCAGAAATTACAACTTCCATTATTAATTAATGATTATACACCGATGTTCCATTGATTTTGAAAAGTGTAAAATGGGAGAAGTTGATAGATTTCACTTACCAGACCCTATTTACATTTGATGGTCGGCGATTTCTCTCTGTACACCATTTTCTGAACTACTTTGAATCAAATCAAGTACTCATAATATACCAAGAAATGTGCATCCGAGCAGTCCTTTGGAAGGCTGTTGATGTAGAGGTAGAATCGCAACAAGTCCTCCTTGGAAAAAGTTTCATTGTCGACCACATCATCATTGCAGGTAAGCACCCATAAGTCTTCGGAGTTGACTCTTTTCAAGCTACCACGACAAAAAGGGCAGGATTCCGATTTCATGTTCCTATAATTTGGAATGAAAACAGTCAAGGATCGAAACTTCAAAGCATGGAAACACACGAGGAATAGACTGGTTTCCGATTACCAATTTCGGTAGCATTTGATGCACATTGCATGACAACAATTTGGTAAGACCATTTTGGTGCAAGGCTCCAAGCAAATCCCACATTCATCTTCCCTTTCCCGATCAACGTGCCCAAGTCTTTTCTGGCCATAACTATCTATCGTAGATCGCCTTCCCTTATAATCATCCAACTCTCCCAAGCAACCATGGAGCTCTGAAGAGATGGCAATATAACACCTACAGCTCAGTTAATTAGAGAATGGGATGATGATAAGGCAAATGAATCATAAAAACAGCAAATTTTAAGCTCATAAAACTATGAGAATACACACGCTTATTATATGCTTACCATAAAACTCCCTAATTGTTGCCTTCCTTCCATGAGCAGACAACTCTGATCTCCATCTGCATACACCTATATAGCACATAAGACAGAAACGAAGAAAGGGCAGATGTCAATAAGTACGGAAATAACAGGAGCCGCCGTCCTTTAAGAATCGAAATAAGCTGGGGAAGATGGATGAACCTTGTATACAAGTACATGGAAGAGGTCTTGATATCTAGGGAGTAGACATATACATGAACTATCCATCCATTGCAGCAAAAACAGGAAGAGAGGGGCCAACTGGTTATACACCAATTTCATTTGAAGATGAGCACCACTCTTGGCCCTCGGAATCGCAGCAGCCCTAAAGCCCGAATAACACAATCGGTTACGAGAAAAAAAAACGTAGACATCTAAATGACATTCTAAACCAATCATCTAAGCAGATCAAATGGCCTAAAGTTAGACCAAAGATTAAAGGCCAAATTCCCCAACTTTTATTTGTTTTTGAAGTAAAACCTTGTCATGAACATACAACATTGATATACAATTAAATAGCAGAAATTCACTTCAGCTCCTATAAGCTAAATAGTCATCAAAATACCAACAAGTCCAGTAATCACAATACCAAAGATTATAAAAATTAATTCATCATGATTACGATCATCAAAAGCAGCTAAAGCAACTAATAAACAGAAACAATAACAGTTCAAAAAACCCATTACAGGGATGGTGAAGATAAAGAAATCAGAACACTAAATTCGCCAGAAAACTGAAAACCCAGAAAAGAAAACTTACATAGAATTAGCATATTGAACATCAGCCTCTAGTATTTTCAAATAGTCCTGATAAGAAGACCTGGAAAACTGATAATACACCATCTCTCTCTATCTCTCTGTTAGAAAAACAAAAAACAAAAACAAAGAATCTACAAAAATAAAGCAAGTGGTTCTTCCTTTTCTGAGAACCTAATCCCCCAAAAACAACACAAAGAATTTCTTTCTTTTTTCTGAGAAAAAAAGGGCTTTCTGTTCTTTCTTAGCCTCTCCTTTTGTGATTACAAAGAAGGCGGCTACTAGGAATGAAACGTATATATTATACTATTAATTACGCTTGTGCAGCAAGAAAAACAAAACCATTATATATTAATAATTGTTTTCAAACTTCAACTTTTCATGGTTCGAGAAAGAACAGCGTTCGTTGATTCTTCTCGATGATGTAATTTGCTTTACTCTCTGTTTTTCATATATATAAACCTGTAAAGCTTCTGTAATACATTCAACGAGTGAATTAATCTGTCTATTACTATTATTAGCGAGTTTGATGGGCATAAAATTAATTCTTAAAATGAATTGGATTCGTTATAGATCATGATGGATTTTAATCTCAGGTTTTTTTATGTTGAAATTATCTGTGCAAAATTCAATCTTTATTAACCTCTTACCCAATTAAGAATATGATATTTCATTTATCAATCAAACTATTAGTGTTATTTTTATAGTAGTTTGATTGGTTTTCAATTGATAATTTATTTTTTATTTTTAAAATTTAATAAATTTAATTATTTTAAAATTTTAAAAATTCATACATAATATAAAATCTTACGTCAATCCGAACAAGTATGTATAATCTCATAATAAGTTTAAATGCAGGTGGAACACCCCAAATCGTAGAGGGGTGATGTCGGGTGTTGAATTTTATTTTTTAAATTACGATCTAGACGATCCAAATTTCGATAGTAAACTACATGTTTAGTATTTAAAGTATCACTTTTATTCCGTTTTAGTACATAAACTTTTATTTTCTTCAAAATCATACCTAAGTTTACTTTTTGTTTCATTTTAGTACCTCTTTAAAATTTTAGGTACTAAAATGAAACAAAAAGTTAACAATGGAGTACTAAAATAAAAAAAAGTAAACTTTAGGTATGGTTTTGATTTCTTTTTGTGTGAAAGTTTAGGTACTAAAACGAAACAAAAGTGATACTTTAGGTACTAAACATGTAGTTTACCCAATTTAAAATTATTATAAAAATTAAAATATTATATAAATTTAGAATTATTACTATAAAATATCTCTAACAACAATTGCGTCATCCTATTTGGTTCAAATCCAAAATTATTATTAAAATTTTAAACATTAGATAAATATAAAATTAAAATTTTAATATCAATAAATTTCAAAACTAAAAAAGAATGAGCAAATTCCAATTTTCCCTTTGGGCTTAAAAAATGTGGGATATTAAAGCTTTATTCAAATAAATCTTTTAGATAATCCAAGTTTGATTTGGGCCTTAAAACTTTATTTCAATCCAAAGCCCATTTAATTATTAATAAATTATTTTTCATTACAAAATAATATTTCGGGTTAGGTTATATTTGTTCAAAGATTTTAGTTCAGACGGTGTGTCTGAAAATCGATTAATAATAAATATATTTTTAAATTTAAATTTAATTATAACAATGTATTTTTCTAATATTATTATAGTAAACTAACAGGTAACACAACCATTAAACAAGTCTAAATTATCCTACTTCCTTGTAATCTAGCTCGGATTTTATACATTTGATTCGATCTAAAAAAATAAAATTAAACGATAAAGTATAATTCATTAATTCGACTAACTTAAAAAAAATTAACTTAATTCAACTAGGCTCAATCGAATGCTCGCGACTAATTCCTCCTACCCATAATTCTACCTTCATTTTAAGTCTATTTTGACCGGAATACAAATCAAGTGCTAATCAACTACTGTAAAATATACACGTGACCTCAATTCCTATTTTTAACAATAAATTTACTCTTTCTATAATTTAATCTCTCGACTTTGTATTTTACGCAATTTGATTATTTATCGTACTTTTATAGATTCTTTCTTTTCATCGATACGTTGACTCGTTCATATTCGCGACAATATATTGTCTCTATCGTAAAAAAATAAAATTATAAATATATTTTATAATTTTTTATGGTATTTGATTTATTAAATAACATTACAATATAATAAAATAATGTTAGTTAAAGTCGTTAAATTAGACCAATTCACATCATAAAAATATAAACTTTTATAATAAATTTTTTTAAAAAAAACTCAAAAATTTCAGCCTAAAAATTACACCATTTTCATAATTCAGCATCTCTTCTAAAATCTAGAGCTAATTAGAGAGAGAATAGAATAAAAAAATTAGTTGACCATATTCCCATATGTAATAGGATAAGGAGGAGGTAGGGTAGTAGACTGCCCCCAACGTCAGGTTGAGAGCCGCTTACGTGAAAGACCTCCGTTATAAATAAACCCTTAATCAGAATAGAATAATATAATAAGAGTAAAGCTTTATTCTAAACTTTTAATTAAATTAATCCAAAGCAAAAGTCCCACTCAAGAGATGTTGCATGGACTCACCAATCATGCCCACAACCCACCACTCTCTTTTTACCGCCTTAATTATAAAACAACGACCCGAGTCTGAACTTTTTTTCGATTAATCTAAGTGTCTAATATTACAAGCGTTATTATTTTAGGTATTTAAGTTGTGACGATTGTTAAATGATACGTGTCGTGTTAAGGTAATTTTTTAAAAATATATTTTAAAAAAACTTAAAAATATTACTCCCTCTATGTCAAAGCCTAAATTTATAAAGAAGATAAAATATAGTCCTCATTGTGACACTTACCTACCTGACAATCAGCAGGATCTGGACTACTTGCGCGAAAACAACCTACGAGAGGGGAGGGGAATATTTTTTTTAAATGTATTTTTAAAAATATTTTTAAATATAAAAATGACACGTCATTTAACATAATTTTTTAACGGTGAGTAAGGCTCGGGCACTTAAAGTGATAACGTTAGTAACGTTATTCACTTGGATAAATCGAAAAAAAAAATTAAACACCTAATTAAGAAAAAAGTATAATTTAATCACTTATTTTCTAATTAAACCCCTTTTATACTGTAAAGTATTTCAATAGTGGCCATTGGCCATTTGGGTTTTTCTTCTTTGAATGCCCTTTCGGTACCCCCCACTCCGTGTAAAGTTTAACCATTATTCTATATTTTTATAACAACCATTATCTGATCTTTTTTATAGTCTGAGATGATTATAAAATAATGTATATTCACACATCCTACAGACGTAACTGTTTCAGTTCGAAACTTCTAAGTAGAATAACACTCTCCTTTATCACTCAAACCATTTGATAAGTTCTAAATTTCAAAATTTATTTAATGATAGTTTCGTTTCGATTAATTTAAATATATGTATGGTCTTTTATTTAATTTTTAGTAAAAAGGTTAAAGATTGTTCTCAAGTCTTCATGAAAAAAATTGCCTTGTAATGTTCCATTAGTGGCTAGAAGAAATTGGAGGGAAAAGCTTTTGGTTTGGTTGGCTAGGGTGGTGAGGTGACTCATTGGTGCTCCATTGAAATGAAGTTCAATAGATGCCCACTTACCCTATCGATATGCCCTCCAAATATTGGGCTATCGTGGCCTTTATTTAATCACCCTTTATGTCTTGAGAAAGGGAAATTAGGGTTAACGAAAAATGGCGAGTTTGGAACATAATGAATAGTCGAATGACCATTTTGTAACTTTTAATAGTTGAGGGACTTAATAAAGCAACACACTATAGTTGAAGGGTCATTTTATAACTTTTAATAATCAGAAGACTGAACAAAGTATCACCTATAGTCGAGGGACAATTTGTATACTTTACCCTAAATGGAAACAATAAAAGTTTATAGAATATTAATATTGTTGATTAAATAATTAATATAAAGTATTAAGTAAAAGGGTAAACTATACCAGACACCACCCAACTATAGCCCATTTTCATTTTGACCACTATTTTTAAATTATTCTCAATCAGACCACTCAACTATTTAAATGCATTCAATCTGTGGTTAACATTTAATAAAAGTAATGATGTTGTAGATAGTAAAATTGATATAATTACACATTTGGTTAATGTTACTAATATATTATCTCAATTTGGTCCTAACTTTAATAAATTCAAATAAATTTAATCTTCAAATCAGTTCATATTGCGTGACTCTAATACCAATATCATGACATGCCTCGTCACCAGATTGAATGATTTAATTTATTTAAATTTAATAGATTTATTTTTCACCAATCAAAAGATGCCACTTATCACCATCTTGTGACACAAAAATTTAAGGCGTTAAAATTAGGGGAGTATGGGATTTAAAACTGGGAAACATGGGAGCTAAAGCTCTCTCTCAACGACTGGGCCTAGCAAACTTTTATGCTTAAAATAGATTACATATGGTATATATCTTGTATATTAATCTAAACTTAAATTATTAGTATTTTATACTACATCTTAACTTAAATTCACATATTATATTAAATTAAGTTAACACCTTAACATTAAAAATACATATTTTATTTTTAACTTAATTTTAAAATATTATAATAATAATAATAATATATATTTTATTTTTATCTTGATTTTGATTTAACTTGAATAAAATATATTTTATATTTTATTCTTACTTTAACTTAAATATTACTTTAATCTTATAATATTTTAAAATTAAAATTAAAATAAAATACATTTTTAAATTAAAATATTTTAAAATTAAGAGAAAATATATTTTATTATTATACTATTTTAAAATTAAGATAAAAATAAAATAATATTTAAAATTTAAGATAAAAATAAAATGCAATTTATTCTTATAACATTTTAAAATTAAGATAAAAATAAATATATATTTTTAATGTTAAGATGTTAATTAATTTAATATAATATGTGAATTTAAGTTAAGATGTAGTATAAAATACTAAGAATTTAAGTTTAGATTAGTATACAAGATATATACCATACATAGTATACTTTATACATAAAAGTTTGCTTGGCCTAGTTGTTGAGAGAAAACTTTAGCTCCCATGTTTCCCATGTTCAGACCCCACACTCCCCCAATTTAACACCTTTAATTTTCTTTTCAACATAGAATGACACGTGTCATCTTCTAATTGGTGAAAAACATATCTATTAAATTAAAATAAACTAAATCCTCCAATCAGGTGATGAAACATGTCATGTTATTTGATATTAGTGTCACGTGGTATGAACTGATTAGAAGATTAAATTTATTAAAATTAGGATCAAATTGAGAGAATATATAAGTAGCAATGACCAAATGTATAATTATACCAATTTCACTAACTACCACGTCAGCACTTCCGTTAAATGTTAACTGCATGTAGTATGATTGAATGCATTTTAAATAGTTGGGTGGTCTAATTGAGGATAATTAAAAAAATGTGATCAAAATGCAAAGGGGTTCAAGTTTGGGTGGTGTCTGGTATAGTCTACCCTAAGTAAAAGCCAAATTGTCGAGCGTGGAGAACACGCACCAATGCTAAGGAGACAGACACATGGGCAGGTCTCCCGAGTTTGAGTTTGAGTTGACAACTGATGTTTTTCTTCGAAAGCTTTTTTCCATTTCCTTTTACCGTATCTAAAGATTCCCTAACGAAGGTGTTAATATTTTTTTAATATTTTTAATAAAACGTTATATAAAATATTATTTTTATCAGAAATATTAATATTAGGTTTTACTTAAAATGTTTAACATATTTAATAAAGTACTAGTTAAAATATTATTTTTTTTCTACCTAGAATGTTAATATTGAGTTCTGTCGAAAATTAGTTAACAAAATTAATATTTATAGTAAAAAAATAATGTTTTAGGTAGTTCTTTACCGAAAATTTAAAAAAAAAATATTAACATTTTCGGTAGGATATTTTCTTAGTCGTATATTAAGGCTACCGTACAGTAGAACTACAAAAAAATAAGGATATCTCATATACGATAATCTTAATATACAACTAAAAAAATACCCTGGAATATAAATACCCAAAAATATTACAATCAAAATAAATACTTGTAAGAATAAAAACCTGTCAGGAAATACGTGAGAGACTCGATTTTCATTTTCGCTTGGATTTTGGGTTTTACGTTTTATTTTGCATATATATTTTTCATTCAATAATCGATAGTCACCAAAATTCTAATTAAATTCAGAGTTGGTTTTTTTATTATATCATTATTATTATTTTTTTGCAATCCAAAATAGTCAATAAAAATCTTAATATAATCAAAGGCAGATACATTAAGTACTCTAGGACCTAATGGTGCGTTTGGTTCACGGAATTTAAGATTATCAACAGGAATAAAAGATTACCAGAGAATAAGATTACTGAGAATGTTGTGTTTTGTGTTTAGTTGGTTTAGCAGGAATGTAAGATTACAGTGTTTGGTTAAATGAATAAAATATTATTGAAATGTATATTTGACCAAATTGTCCTTATTATATATTTGTATAATATTATCAGTCGTAAAATATTTATATATTTTCTTTAAAAAAATTAAATTTATAATATTTATATAATTTTTTTTACAAAATTAAAAATATAAAAAAGGTTTAATGAAAGGGTAAAAAAAATTTAACCCCTTAACTTTATATAAAATTTTAATTATAGATTTTTTTTTTGTAAATCTAAAATAATTTAAGGATAAATTTGTAATTTAACTTTCATAGAATTTTTACTATTCAATGACAGAAGAATGATATTTTTGAAAAAAAAAATAAAAATTTAAGGGCATTTTAATCCAAAACGCCGGTAATGTTACAATACCTAAGGAAATGGAGGTAATGACATTCCCGATAATATACCCCAAAAAATCTACTATTGGTAATAAAACATTACCGGGAATGAGATTCCCGACCAACCAAACATGGTCCTTGAACCAAACACCCCCTAAGTGTATATATTTTAGATAAATTATTAAATTTAATTTAAAAATTTCCGTAGCCATTTTGTTAAAAATTAATAAAGATATTAATATCAAAAATCTATAGTATGATAAAAAATAAAAAATAAAAGTTACATATTCTAAATTATTTGTTTGTCTCATGTTGTCATCTATGCTATTCATCTTATAAGTACAATGTAGCAATTGTAACACATATAAATGGATCAAGAGAGAATAGACAAAATGGTTGATATTTAGAAATTTTTTAATTCTCATACGATATAAATATTTTTTTTTGTCCTCCTGATTCCAAGGCTTTATTTTGACTAATCTGGACCGACCCGCGTCTTGGAGGGTGAGTCTTCTAACATGGAATTTTTTGCAACACACAAGGACTCGAACTCGAGACCTTGCTTAAGCGATATCGAGCTGCCTACCACTCGAACCAATCCCGGTCGATAAATGGCGAAATCTTTGTTATTAGGTTGAACAAATTTGACCAACTTCTATTTATTGCAAGTAGTGTTCATATGCTTTAAATTTAGAGGAATTTATATAGAGAATCTGAGGGACTTTCTTTGTATTATTCTTCCATTACCGGCTAGTGTTTGAATTATTTTATTTATTTAATTACAGACGGACAACATTTGAAAAGCTAATGGAAAAAACAGTCAAATGAGAAGATAAGAGTGTACTTTAACACAAACTTTTTAAAACTTTTTATTTTAATATACAAACTCAAATAGTTAGTTCTGGTCTGGTCCAATGATCTTGGTGATTTTTTTTTATAATATTAATTATTATTTAAAATAATGTTTTTAATTATTTTTCAACTAAACTAATATCTAATTAATTAATAATATAGAATAATAAATAAATAAAATATAGAAACCTAATTAAGCAAATATGAATGGGAGAAATTATAAATTCGATCCCTCGATTTTTCTCATTCTTATTCTAATCATTAAAATCTATATTTTTTTAATAAATTCATTGAACTTTGGATTGGTTCCATTTTACCCACTCAAGCATAACATCAAAAATAGAAATGTGACATGATAACCACGTATATTTACTTTAATTAAAATTTACACATTTACACATTTTTTCTTTATTTTTTTGTTTCATCTTTATAAGATGAAAGTTTTACGATTTAATCTTTATGTCACGTCAATATTGAAAATCACCATTTCTTGACGTCTTTTCTGATCACTCAAAACATCGACGAACTAGCTTCATCATCTTCTGTTACTTTATCGATTTAGATTTTTCCAAAATCAATTTAAAATTCACAAGATTCAATACAAATTGTAAAACTTGTGAAACCCTAAACCATTTCAATATATATTTTTCACCACTCGACCGGTGCAAATATTTTTAAAATTCAGTGACTAAAATAATAGTAAATAAAAAATTCAGTGAATAAATTGCTTTTTTTAAAACAAAGTTTTAGTGAGTAAAATAAGAGTCAAAAGAAACCTGATAGATAATTTTGTTATTTACCCATAATGTATAAAAATTATTGTGTAAATTACATGTTTAGTATATAAATTATCAGTTTTTATCCGTTTTAGTATCTAAACTTTCAATTTTTTTAAATCATACCTATAGTGTAGTTTGTGTTTCATTTTAGTACATCGTCATTAAAAACTTTAGTTTTTGTTTCATTTTAGTATCCGTTCAAAACTTAACGCTAAGTTTTTAAAAAAATTGAAAGTTTAGATACTAAAATGGACTAAAACTTATAGTTCATGTACTAAACGCGTTAAAATTTCAACAACGGGATACTAAAATGAAATTAAAACTAAATGATAGGTATGCTTTTGAAAAAATAAAAGTTTAAATATTAAAATAGGCTAATAGTTTAGGTACTAAATGTGTAGTTTATCCAAAATTATTTTTTTAAAAAGTTGTAAACGTGGAGTCCACCGGGACTGTTAAGTAGCCGGCGCCAAGTATTCGATAATCGAATGGTTTCGGTTAAACTCAAACCTTAAAACCCAACCGAATCCCCTCTTCTTCCCCGTTTCCTCTCACTGGCTTTCGTACTCAAAGCACTTGGTTTCACCCTTTCTTAGCCATTGGATCCTCAAAACGAAGCCTTTCTCATCACAAGGAAAAATATAGTACTACACAATCATGGTGGTCGAGACCAACTTCTCTTCTCCTCGAACCGATGCCTTTCCTGCCGGCCTCCGTGTTCTCGTCGTCGATGACGATCCTACCTGGTTGAAGATCCTTGAAAAGATGCTCAAAAAGTGTTTTTACGAGGGTCATAACAGTACCTTATAACTTCTTTGTGTTTGTTTTAATGCACCACTGTTTTTTTTTTTGGTTTTGCTGTGAACGATTCATGTTTTTTTTCAATATGGGTTTTTGGTTTTGATTCTATGGAAAGAAGATTAGAGCTTTGTTAGTGTGTAGGGATGTTTTCATTCTTCTGTTCTTGGTGTTTTCTCTGTGTGTTCCATTTAAAGTTGAAAACACATGATTTAATTGAGAGATTAAGGCTATGGATTTTAGTATGTTGCTAGCCCCTATAAATGTCATAGGAATGTCATTTTGGTTCATTTCTAATAATGGATCATGAAATTGGAGTGACTAATTTGAAAAGTCTGCCTTTTATATGTCTCTCTCTCTGTGTGTGATTTTGTTTGTATTGTCTGGTTTGATATCTTGCTAACATGGAGGATATTGATGGGCTTCTATGTAGTTAACAAATCTTAGTTAAACTAGGAACATACGCTGATGGCCGAGATTACGATTCGGTCTATTCATCGGGAAGTTCGAGCAACTCCTGTCACCCTTTGCTCTGAATTTTTAACTTGATGGATTTTACCGAGAGCTGGGAATGTCTTTGATTATCAGCTTTACTGGTGTAGTATTTGAACAAGATTGGGTGGATGTATTAATGAGCTTGACTTTAGCCAAAACTACTGAAATCTGTTTAAACTCGACGCGGAAACCGAAAATCCTTGGCTGAAGCTCGACTCGAGGTAGCTGCAACCAGGGCCTAACAGGCCAGAGGTTGGCTTGCCTAACTAGTTTGCTGTGTTCCTGTTTTGGTATTGGCTAGCCTTTTTCTCTAGATGCTTTAACAGTGCAACTTCCTTTTTAACCTCTTCCGCTTAAATCGAAGATGGTCTCCGAATATCGTTGCGATTAGATTAAAGATGTTTTCAACACGGATATGGTTGGTTTCGGATGATTACGAATCTGATGTAGGATTGTTTAGCCTTTATCGGACGATAAATGAAGCATTGAAACGTATTTTTATGTGATCCTGACATACTTTTTTGGTGCTTGGCTTGTTTCAGTGACTACATGTTGCCTTGCACGAGAAGCCCTGAAATTGCTTCGTGAAAGGAAGAATGGTTACGACATCGTGATCAGTGATGTTAACATGCCCGACATGGATGGGTTCAAACTTCTCGAACACGTTGGACTCGAAATGGATTTACCTGTCATTAGTCAGTTCTCTATCGTAAATGTTGTTTGTTCTGTTTTTTTCCCCCTTCGAATTCGATCGAAACATCTACTCACAAGCTCCGTTCGTGTGATGTTGCAGTGATGTCTGTCGATGGAGAAACGAGAAGAGTGATGAAAGGTGTTCAGCACGGCGCTTGCGATTACCTTCTTAAACCTATAAGAATGAAAGAGCTTCGGAATATATGGCAGCATGTGTTCAGAAAGAAGATACATGAGGTGAGAGACATTGAAAGTCTGGAAGGCATCGAAAGTATTCATATGACTAGAAGTGGCTCCGAGCTGTTCGATGACGGGCACTTCCTTGGTGGAGGAGATACAACCTTGGGAAGGAAAAGAAAAGACGCCGACAACAAACACGACGATAAAGACCTCGGTGATCCTTCATCTACCAAGAAAGCCAGAATTGTCTGGACAATAGACCTTCACCAAAAATTCGTCGAAGCAGTAAATCAGATTGGATTTGATAGTAAGTATGATTCAAATTCAAATGCTCGGTTTTAAAGGTTAAGCTCTAGATCATCGTCACCGAATTCGAGCAATATCCCGAAGCCTTTTCTGTCAATATAATCATCATAACACCTCATTTTCATGTCTGTTTGACAGAAGTAGGGCCTAAGAAAATACTCAACCTGATGAATGTACCGTGGCTAACGAGAGAAAATGTTGCCAGCCACTTGCAGGTAAATACCTCCTACTTCTTTGGGTAGAAAAGAGTGTTTTCGAGGAAAAACATGCTCGATTTATTCTTTTTTCGGATTATTCGAGATCGACGCGACAGAGTTTCTATGTTCTTGAGATGTTAATTGTCCATATCCAAGACATTGTTTAGATTCTCATCAAGAAAATTCTCTTGTGCAGAAGTACCGCCTCTATTTGAGTAGGCTGCAGAAGGAACGCGATGTAAAGAACTCATTCATCGGAATAAAGCATTCAGATCCGTCTTTGAAAGATTCGAACTCCGGTTCCGGTCTCCATAACTCAATGAATGTGATACAGGACAACGTGTCTAATGGCAGCTTTAGTTTTTCAGTGAATAACTCATGTGTCCCGAATGTCGATCTCAAAGGTCGTGAAGGTGATGGAAAAGGAATTTCTTCAGGGCCAATGGCAGAGTCCAAAGGAACATTTTCAATCGGCATTCCCGATCCTCGTAAAGCCAAGAGTTTGCAGATAAGCTTCGATCATTCCCTTGGATCGGTTGACTCGGTTGTAAACTTGGCATCATTCGGTTCTACCGACACGGTGCAATACTCCTGGAATGAAGTTCCTCAGATTCAATTCAAACAAGAGTATGAACCGTTGCAATTAGAAAACAGAATCAACCAACTGCCGCTACCTGGTTTGCAGCATGATTTGCTGACCAAATATCTACAACCTGCCATATCCGTTAGCCCCGGACCTTCCATAATCGAAAAAACGGCTACCAGTAGCGGATTTGAAGTTAAGCCTATGTTGACCAGTACAGAAGCGATCACATCAAACATTCGAGTCCAACGGAAGCAGTTGGCGAGAGCCATACACTAAACGATCAAGTTTTCGAGCCCATTTGCACTACTACATCAAGCATGAAAGGTCAGGATATCATTCCAAACCACCTCACGGAGCCGGAATTTTCACCGAGAAACCTATACGACGGAGTAGGAGTCGAGGACTTACAACTCTGTTGGCTTCAAGGTGATTGTTATGCCACGAATTCCGGTCTCCAGGGTTTCGACTGTACCGAGTATAACAATCCAGCAACGATACCCGAAATGCCATTTCACTTGTATGATGCACCGAGTTTCGATCACGAGCATCTGTTCGATCCCACGGAATATTATGTGATCGATCAAGGATTGTTTGCGTAGCACGGAATCGCATCGACGGTGCAGAAACCGATCCGTTGCTGTTATAGGTAATATCTGTAAGTAGAGTACTTCCATTTTCATTGGATTGAAACGCCATTTTCCCAATCAATTATGGACTTGAATGTCGAAGCATGTATAACACAAGAGGTGATAAAACGTTGGAACATGTAAATTCTGCAATTTTCTAGCATGTATTTTATCATGTTTAAAGTATATTATATTAGGGTAAACTGCACCCGTGACCACTTAATTATGACAAGATTTTAATCCGACCACTCAACTTTTAATTGTGTCAATCATACCACTTAACTATTTAAATGATGTTAATCAAGCCATCAACCGTTAACACTTAACGGAGAGGGTAATGTGGTAGTAACACTTGGGCCATGTTACTTACACATTCTATTAATTTGATTCTAATTTTTAACAAAGTAAGTAATAGAGACCAAATGTGTAATTATACCAAACTTTTTAACTGCTATATCACATTCTCTGTTAAATGTTAATTGCTAGTAGTTTAATTAATATTATTTAAATAATTAAATAATCTAATTAACAGAATTAAAAGATCAATAGTCATATTAGAATCTCTCTAATTAAGTGATAACGAATGTAATTCATCTATTATATTCATATTCATGTTATATGTGATCCTCGAATTTGAGACTTCAAAGGTTAACAACAAATATTTTAACTATTGTTGCTTGATTCGTGCAAATAACGTCAAACTTTAATATAAACAACTCCCAAACTTAAATGTAAGAAGTGATTTGGTGAACATATTTACGAGATTATCATGAATGTCAACTTTACTTACAACAATATTATTTTGAACAATAATACTACGTACAAAATGATATCGAATATCAATATATTTTATTTTCTCATAAAACATTTGATACTTTAATTATAAGAAGTATGACACTATGGCCATCAAATGTTTATTGAGAGAACAAAAGTTTTAAATTATTTTAGTTAAATTGATTGAGCATATGATAATTAATCAGTTTTTTTTTGTTAAAAGCTGATCAATTAAAATCAATTATTTGTATAATATTATTATAATAAATTTTTGATTAAAGAAATAAAATCATAAATAAAAATACATATATTTACGTGAATACCCTTAACAAAATATACAGATCGAGAGAAGGGAATTTTCATCATATCAAGTACAATACAATATAAATTGGATAATTAATATTTTCACTTTTACATAATTTAAAGTTAAATTTAGATATTTAAATTTGTATTTTTCTTTCTTCTTCCTAATTTGTGGTTAGTCCTTTTTTTTTTCTTAATCGTTGTGATCCGCAGTGTTATCAACATTGGTGTTGATCACCGATCGTCAATATTTATTATTTTTTTTATTTTATTATAGCATATCTTTATTTCTTTTATTTTCAATAACTCCGTCTTTATGGTCTTTTTCTACCTTTATAGCAAGTTTTTCTCTACCTTTATGACACGTTTTTTTGTCGTTTGGCTATTATTTTTATTTTTTTTAGGGATGTATTTTACATCGTTGCGACTAATCAAGATGACGCTTTATTTGTTATCCTGTTAAACTTCCATACTTTGGACCCTCATATTAGACTTTGATATGTGATTTATATTCGTGGATAGTATTTTCACGTTGTTCAATTTTGATTTACGGTTTGTTGATGGACTTTCTGTAACATCCGCAATACCGGGTTAGTGACCAAATTGTAAAGTTTCAGAATTTGGTGACTAAAGTATAAGAATGAAATAGTTCAATGATTATTGGATATATATGATGAAGGTTAATTAGTAATTATTAAAGGAAATTAAGGGTTAAATGGTCATTTGACTTGAAAATTATAATTAAAATGATATATATATATGGATAAGGATGGGAGATTTTTCCAGAAATCTCTTCTCTCTTTTCTTCTTCATTTTCTCTTCTTCACGTGTGAAGCCAATCAAAGGTGAGTTTTCTCTTGAGCTGAGTATGTGCTAAAATTTAAGTTTAGTTTTGATTATTAGATGCTAAATAAGATTAAGGAAGGATTAATGTGCTTTAAAACAACAAAATGAAGAGTTTATGAGGATTTAAAGATTTGAAGTTTTTGAATGAAATATCGAAATAAAGTTTATATTGAGAATTGAAAGTTGAATTTGACTTGTCATCAAGTTAATTAAGGGATAGGAAGTGTAGAATAGGAATTTGAACATGTTGCAAAACTAGTATAATTTTTGCAATTACATAGGAATGACTAGATTTGAAGTTAAAGAAGTGATTAGTGAATAGAAATAAGTTTAAGTATGTGTATTAAAGTTAGAAGTATTAAAGGAAGTGAAATAGGAAGGTTTAAGCTGAAATAAGGTGATTTTCGAGCTCAAAATGGGATTTCTGGGCTAGGGGAATCGGTACCCATTCAAGGGGAATCGATTCCCCCTCAAACGAATATGAATTCCAGAATGCTAGAGGGGAATCGATACCCCCAGGGGGGGGAACCGATTCCCCCATAATAAAAAAAAAAGAGAAGAAAGAAGAGAGATTAAACTATTAATCCCTTAAATTGGTAGGATTTTAGAGGTTAATTTCAAGACTTGGGCATCTGATAATCATCTTGAAAATTATGCTTATGTAGATATTGAATGTGACTTTGCTTCAAAGTAAACGAAGGGTTAGAATTGATTCAATTCAAACAAGGCTAAGGTGAGTGCATGTGCATAACAGGATTATGTTAGTATATTCAGTTTTAGAACTGCAATAAGTCTAGATTTAATATCTTGATACATGATTCATTCAATATTATTAAATATGATATGAATTCATACCATATACATTATGGGATATACTATGCAGATTGTGGTAAGTCTATGTTCCAGATTAGAGCTTATATATGAATGAGTTACGAGATCTATATTAGGTATATGAAGTGTGTGTGCTGTGTTTGTATGGTTTATATGTATGAATGAGAATATGTATTGACATGTTACAATATATATATATATATATTATATGAGTTGTGTAAATATGTAGATAAATGTGTTAAATATGTGAAATAGTTAAAATGATCAATATGATTTCATAAGAATATGAAATAAGAAGTATGAAAAGGACATAAGAAAGAATATGAAATATACAGAATATGAATATGAAGTCATATGAGGGATGACATGTATGTATGTATGTATGTATGAAATGGTTATATGAAAAGGTATAGGTAATAAGATGATCATATGAACATGTGATAAAGAGCTATAGAAAAAGAAAAATGTGATATGATGTATGAATATGTAATAAGGTAAAAGACAATGACATGATATGAGTTATGAGAATTGTAAGTATAGTTGGTATGCCAAGAGTCAAAGAACTACCTATGTTTTTCGAGACATATGGACAGTATACCTATGTTCTAAGGAACATATGGATAGTTTACCTAGGTTCTTCGGGACCTATGGACAGTTACCGAGGATCTTTATGACCTCTGGACAGTTACCGAGGATCTTTATGACCTCTGGACAGTTACCGAGGATCTTTATGACCTCTGGACAGTTACCGAGGATCTTTATGACCTCTGGACAGTTACCGAGGATCTTTATGACCTCTGGACAGTTACCGAGGATCTTTATGACCTCTGGACAGTTACCGAGGATCTTTATGACCTCTGGACAGTTACCGAGGATCTTTATGACCTCTGGACAGTTACCGAGGATCTTTATGACCTCTGGACAGTTACCGAGGATCTTTATGACCTCTGGACAGTTACCGAGGATCTTTATGACCTCTGGACAGTTACCGAGGATCTTTATGACCTCTGGACAGTTACCGAGGATCTTTATGACCTCTGGACAGTTACCGAGGATCTTTATGACCTCTGGACAGTTACCGAGGATCTTTATGACCTCTGGACAGTTACCGAGGATCTTTATGACCTCTGGACAGTTACCGAGGATCTTTATGACCTCTGGACAGTTACCGAGGATCTTTATGACCTCTGGACAGTTACTGAGGATCTTTATGACCTCTGGATAGGTCTTTCGGAAAATTCATGGAGCTGTGGGGACAACATACGTGTGCACAATCTCATAATACTCGTATACCTTGGGTTCTCAATAGTGTATATGGGCTTATTACGATTTATATTGGCTCATATGTGGTATAATAAATGATGGTATGATAATATAATTGTGTTTGGATAGTAGACGACATGTTTATATTTTAATAATTCTTTATTATGTAATTATGCCTCACTAAGTCTATGACTTAGCGTGTAAGTGTTTTTACACGTAGGTTTTGAAGAGCATGAGAATCAAGAATAGGAATTTGCAGATCAACCTATCTCTACTCAGCGATCAGATCAGAAGTAAAGTCATAGTAGGTATTTTGTTGTATGTAGTGTGTTGCATGTAAGAACAGTGTTAGTTTAAATGCTCTGATTAGTTTTGTCTTGTTTTGGTTAACTCGTGTGCAGTGACAATGTTATTTTAATAAAAGTTTTAAATTTCATTGGTTTTCATTAAAAGATTAAAGTTTGAAAAGTCAATGTGACACCTCAGACTTGTATCCGGGTCAGATACGGGTTGTGGGTGTTACATTTAATGGTATCAGAGCTACGGTTTAGTCGATTCTCGGCATAAACCGGAGTCCATAGTGTCTTAAAAAGTGTTCATGCCAACACAGTAGTAAGAACTTCTGATCTGATACGAATAATGAGTATGTTGTTTAGCTGATAGAAATGTTTGGTTATCTCTTATTAGATGTCCGGACAAGATAGCTCTCGGGGTGAAGCGAGAGATGATAGATTAGCTGAAAGTAGTAATTCACCTGCCCTGGCCAGGCAAGGTGAAGGACAGGCACCCTCTGGAGTACCTGTACAAGATCAAAATGTATTTTTCAGGACGTTGGGCACTATTTTGACACGTTTCCAAACCCTTGCATCCTCAACGCAGAGGATTAATATAGCCAAAGAGTTAAAGGGATTAGGAGCTCCAGAGTTCAAAGGTGAAGCCGAAGAAGGTCCTGTTGTTGCGGACCTTTGGCTTAATGATGTAAAGATCATGTTAGAGGGACTCCACTGCTCTGATATGGAGAAACTAGATGGGATGGTCTCTTTGCTCCGTGGGCAAGCGAGAATCTGGTGGACGAATGTTATTCATAGGATGCCAAATGATCAGAAAACATGGTATTTGTTTTTAGAAGAGTTTAAGCACAAGTATATAGGAGATCAGTTCATCCGGGAAATGAAGCAAGAATTCTTGAATTTGAAACAGCTGAATCGTACTGTGTATGAATATGAGTGTGAATTCAACAAGTTAAGTCGATTCGCGGCCGAATTGATTCGGACAGAGAAAGAAGCATGTGAGTGGTTTGTTGAAGGACTACGACCAAGGCTAAAAGAGATGTTGATTGTTTTGAATTTGTCCTCGTTTCAGGAAGTAGTAAATCGTGCTAAAGCTCTAGAAAGAGCTCAGAACGAGCGGTTTGGGGATCAGAAAGCTCAATCTTCCAAAAGAACGGGGGCTTCGTCGAGCTCTGTACCACCCAAGAGAGGTAGAGATTCTGGGTTCCAATACCAAGTAAGGTCTGAATCAGTGGTATCCTCTGCTAGAGGATCAAATCAGATGAGAGCTAGACAGACTCAATTAGGAAAGTCTGGTGATGGAAGAGCACAACAGAGACACTGTCAGATTTGTGAGAGATATCATGGTGGGGCATGTAGAGTTGAATCTGGAGCCTGTTTTCGATGTGGGGAAATAGGACATTTCCTGAGAGATTGTCCACTGGGGACAGGAAAGCCTGTGCAGTCAGAGCGATCTGCTTCGATATCCCAGAGAGGACGGGGTAGAGGTAGAGGAAGAAGTCAGACAGAATTTTCTACTCAACAAGAAATGCGCTCTACGGCTAGAGTATATAATCTCAATATCAGTGAAGACAATGAGGATCCAGAGATAATAGCAGGTATCTTCTATTGTACAGTAAATGCTTTATGATATTAGTTGATATGAGCGTGTATAACTATATAAGAGTAGAGAATGGGTAAGAGAATTGAGAATTTAGTTAGAAGTCATTTTTTTTTTGAAATAGTGTAGTGACAATTCCATTAAGGTACAGTGCTAAAGTAAACAAGATATGTTAGAAGTATTACATTCGAATTCAGGGAATTTAATTCTCTGTTAATCTAATGGAGATATTTCTCAAGGGATAAGTAAGGAGATAGTAATTTATAAAGGAGTATATATAGGGAATTAAATGGAAAAGGGGTGTAAAGTGTGAATTATAAGTTGATAGGGGGTAAGGAAATGGTAGAGAATGTTATGAAAAGATTGATTGATTTCGTAAAGTATACGTTTAATAACATTTGAAGAGGTTTAGGGTTGTATTCTGAGTTATAGAATGATGGAATAAGAGATTGGGTATGGTTATAAGGTAATTAGAAATGGATTAGGTTCTTTGGGAAGTGAAAGCAAATCATTCATTACAAATTGCAATGGGATAAAGTAGAGAGGGAGCATGAGAACATTGAAAGATATGTTCTTATCGATATGTGTAATGAAAATTCGAGGACGAATTTTCTTTAAAGGAGGGGAGATTTGTAACATCCGCAATACAGGGTTAGTGACCAAATTGTAAAGTTTCAGAATTTGGTGACTAAAGTATAAGAATGAAATAGTTCAATGATTATTGGATATATATGATGAAGGTTAATTAGTAATTATTAAAGGAAATTAAGGGTTAAATGGTCATTTGACTTGAAAATTATAATTAAAATGATATATATATATATGGATAAGGATGGGAGATTTTTCCAGAAATCTCTTCTCTCTTTTCTTCTTCATTTTCTCTTCTTCACGTGTGAAGCCAATCAAAGGTGAGTTTTCTCTTGAGCTGAGTATGTACTAAAATTTAAGTTTAGTTTTGATTATTAGATGCTAAATAAGATTAAGGAAGGATTAATGTGCTTTAAAACAACAAAATGAAGAGTTTATGAGGATTTAAAGATTTGAAGTTTTTGAATGAAATATCGAAATAAAGTTTATATTGAGAATTGAAAGTTGAATTTGACTTGTCATCAAGTTAATTAAGGGATAGGAAGTGTTAGAATAGGAATTTGAACATGTTGCAAAACTAGTATAATTTTTGCAATTACATAGGAATGACTAGATTTAAAGTTAAAGAAGTGATTAGTGAATAGAAATAAGTTTAAGTATGTGTATTAAAGTTAGAAGTATTAAAGGAAGTGAAATAGGAAGGTTTAAGCTGAAATAAGGTGATTTTCGAGCTCAAAATGGGATTTCTGGGCTAGGGGAATCGGTACCCATTCAAGGGGAATCGATTCCCCCTCAAACGAATATGAATTCCAGAATGCTAGAGGGGAATCGATACCCCCAGGGGGGGAACCGATTCCCCCATAATAAAAAAAAGAGAAGAAAGAAGAGAGACTAAACTATTAATCCCTTAAATTGGTAGGATTTTAGAGGTTAATTTCAAGACTTGGGCATCTGATAATCATCTTGAAAATTATGCTTATGTAGATATTGAACGTGACTTTGCTTCAAAGTAAACGAAGGGTTAGAATTGATTCAATTCAAACAAGGCTAAGGTGAGTGCATGTGCATAACAGGATTATGTTAGTATATTCAGTTTTAGAACTGCAATAAGTCTAGATTTAATATCTTGATACATGATTCATTCAATATTATTAAATATGATATGAATTCATACCATATACATTATGGGATATACTATGCAGATTGTGGTAAGTCTATGTTCCAGATTAGAGCTTATATATGAATGAGTTACGAGATATCTATATTAGGTATATGAAGTGTGTGTGCTGTGTTTGTATGGTTTATATGTATGAATGAGAATATGTATTGACATGTTACAATATATATATATATATATATATATATATATTATATGAGTTGTGTAAATATGTAGATAAATGTGTTAAATATGTGAAATAGTTAAAATGATCAATATGATTTCATAAGAATATGAAATAAGAAGTATGAAAAGGACATAAGAAAGAATATGAAATATACAGAATATGAATATGAAGTCATATGAGGGATGACATGTATGTATGTATGTATGAAATGGTTATATGAAAAGGTATAGGTAATAAGATGATCATATGAACATGTGATAAAGAGCTATAGAAAAAGAAAAATGTGATATGATGTATGAATATGTAATAAGGTAAAAGACAATGACATGATATGAGTTATGAGAATTGTAAGTATAGTTGGTATGCCAAGAGTCAAAGGACTACCTATGTTTTTCGAGACATATGGACAGTATACCTATGTTCTAAGGAACATATGGATAGTTTACCTAGGTTCTTCGGGACCTATGGACAGTTACCGAGGATCTTTATGACCTCTGGACAGTTACCGAGGATCTTTATGACCTCTGGACAGTTACCGAGGATCTTTATGACCTCTGGACAGTTACCGAGGATCTTTATGACCTCTGGACAGTTACCGAGGATCTTTATGACCTCTGGACAGTTACCGAGGATCTTTATGACCTCTGGACAGTTACCGAGGATCTTTATGACCTCTGGACAGTTACCGAGGATCTTTATGACCTCTGGACAGTTACCGAGGATCTTTATGACCTCTGGACAGTTACCGAGGATCTTTATGACCTCTGGACAGTTACCGAGGATCTTTATGACCTCTGGACAGTTACTGAGGATCTTTATGACCTCTGGACAGTTACCGAGGATCTTTATGACCTCTGGACAGTTACCGAGGATCTTTATGACCTCTGGACAGTTACCGAGGATCTTTATGACCTCTGGACAGTTACCGAGGATCTTTATGACCTCTGGACAGTTACTGAGGATCTTTATGACCTCTGGATAGGTCCTTCGGAAAATTCATGGAGCTGTGGGGACAGCATACGTGTGCACAATCTCATAATACTCGTATACCTTGGGTTCTCAATAGTGTATATGGGCTTAAGTAAGACATAACGAGGATGTATATAGTTGTATCTTAATATGGTATTATTACGATTTATATTGGCTCATATGTGGTATAATAAATGATGGTATGATAATATAATTGTGTTTGGATAGTAGACGACATGTTTATATTTTAATAATTCTTTATTATGTAATTATGCCTCACTAAGTCTATGACTTAGCGTGTAAGTGTTTTTACACGTAGGTTTCGAAGAGCAGGAGAATCAAGAATAGGAATTTGCAGATCAACCTATCTCTACTCAGCGATCAGATCAGAAGTAAAGTCATAGTAGGTATTTTGTTGTATGTAGTGTGTTGGCATGTAAGAACAGTGTTAGTTTAAATGCTCTGATTAGTTTTGTCTTGTTTTGGTTAACTCGTGTGCAGTGACAATGTTATTTTAATAAAAGTTTTAAATTTCATTGGTTTTCGTTAAAAGATTAAAGTTTGAAAAGTCAATGTGACACCTCAGACTTGTATCCGGGTCAGATACGGGTTGTGGGTGTTGCACTTTCAATAGCTTCATACCCTTTTGTGATCTGTTTGCTGATATAGTCAGATTTGCTCGTATCTACCTTTCATTCGAGTTTATTTGGTTATTTTTTTAACATTTTCCTTGTATAACTTGTGATCTTAAGTGAATAGTTTTCTCTTGTTTAGAAAAATATCTTTATTATGGGTTCGAGCATCATAGATGTCAAGGGTGTGAGAGTTCAATTTCAAAAGATTTAGAGCTTATCTTTTAACAAATATTGTCATGTACTTACCCAGATTAATTTTATTAAAAATATCTTTATTATGTGTTTTTTTACGATTATGGTTGTAAACATTCATTGTAATTTTTTATTTTGTATGTGTGTGAGAGAGAGAGATTTGATATTACCGTTTGATAGTTAGAAAATAAGCACGAACCAAGTGGCTTCCGTGGTAAAGGAATTGTTATTATTCCTTGAGAACCCGGGTTTGAGCACTATAGATGCCAAAGGTGTGAGCGTTCAATTTCAAAAGGTTGAGAGTTGTTCTTTGAACGAATATTGTCATATACTTATCCAGATTAATAAAAAAGACAATTAAAAAATAAATTATTAAATAATATAATAGATAAGGTTTCTTCTTTCTCATGAAAATGGTGTGGGCCTCTTGGGTCTCTAATTCCTTTTAAATTTTAGGTCTGGATCTGGGTACTTAAAAACCCAATTCTGGAAGCTCTTAAAACCCTAGAATCGTACCCTATATAACTTGTTCTTTCTTCGTTCCTTTACTTCTTTCAGGCGGCAGAAGTAGCTTAGGCAACTAGTTTAGCAGCCATGGTACTCGATACTCATCTTTCTTCGTTTACATTTTCATTTTTATTTTTTTGGTGATGATTGAACACTTAAATCGATTTTTTTTCCAGGTGAAGTATTCGAAGGAGCCTGATAATTCCACCAAGTGTAAAGTCCCATTTGTTCTTTTCTATCTCTCTCTCTTTTTAGCATTTTACTTTCTCTTTATGCTCATTTTGTTTGGAGATTGAAATCATGGTTCGTGTTGATCTTGTGCAGCCTGCAAGGCAAGGGGCTCTGATCTCAGGGTTCATTTCAAGGTATTATAGCCTTATTTCGCTATAATTTGATATGAGCTTCATATAGAGTTATGGGTATTGGTTTGCTTGTTGCTTAGGAGTGTATGTTATTGTATACGGTTGAAGATTCAATATATTATGTTTCCTTGGTGTTGCTGTTCTATGATTGTTAATTGGATGTCAAATGGCCTGGTTCTACTGTTTTCATGTGTTTATAAATAGTCATAGTGTTGTGTATATGAGCATGTTTGCTTGAGGGAGGATCTTTAAGTGTTTCATGCACTGTTTGTTAGTGTGGCTCTCGTAAACTTTAGGAAAATTACTTGCATTGTGATTTGGTGAACCTCTGGATCTTCTTGGTGACCGAAGGATCCATAAATGATGCCACATTTTGTATTACTCTGAAAAGATTTTAGTGTTTGATTAATATGATACGGGAATTCGTTAAATTGTTTTCTATAGGTGTCTTGATCTTGGTTGGTTTTGGTTGTGTCGGCACATTCGTTATGTTTTTTATTCGATGGTGATAATCTTTCGAGTCTCATACCTGGTAATTGCTCTATAGAACACAAGGGAGACTGCTTTTGCTATCAGGAAGTTGCCATTGGTCAAGGCAAAGAGGTATTTAGAGGATGTTATGGCTCACAAACAGGCCATACCTTTCCGACGCTTTTGCCGTGGTGTCGGACGCACTGCTCAGGCAAAGAACAGGCATTCTAATGGACAAGGTCGCTGGCCTGTAAAATCTGCCAAATTCATCCTGGATTTGCTGAAGATGCTGAGAGTAATGCTGAGGTATGCTTGCTGCTGTGCTTTATTTCATTCTTGTTGGTATTCCGTTCAAAACAAACCTAGATTAATTTTGCAGGTCAAGGGTTTGGACGTCGATGCACTCTATATTTCTCACATCCAGGTGAACCAGGCTCAGAAACAAAGGCGTCGTACTTACCGTGCCCATGGAAGAATCAATCGTACGTTCTAGAACCATACACTTATCATTCTATACTCTCTATTGTGTCTTTCATTGTTTATAAGTGTGTTCCTTTTGCTAGCTTATATGTCTTCCCCTTGCCACATCGAGCTAATTTTGTCCGAGAAGGAAGAGCCCGTCAAGAAAGAGGTAAATTCATAACAAAACTTAAATCTCTTTAATGGCTGAAAATAACTTCGTCTTCCTCCAGCCCGAGACCCAATTGGCGGCTAGCAAGTCGAAGAAGTCTCAAGTCGTTGCGTAAACGTGCTTCCTCTCGAGTGAATGATTGGAATTTTAGTCGATGAAAGTTGTATGTTGAACATCTGGTTTCTTTGAGAGGAAGATTTGATATTATTCAAAGCAGAGTGAGTTGTTATTTAAGATGTTTTCCGAATCCATGTTTAGTTAAATGTTATATGAGATTCCTCTTGGAGACTTTTTGTTTAATCTGCACTTCTATATGTTTCATCAACGAAGAATGGTCATTGCCGAAAATAATTATTAGTGGATAAGTATCAAAATTGTAAAAGTTTGCTGCCTAGTTCTTAATAGGGCTGTAAATGAGACGAGACGGATTACGAGCTACTCGATCAAGGCTCGATAAATACTCGGATCGAATGGATTGGACTCAAGTTCGAGCTCGAGCTCGACTCGAGTTCTTAACGAGCCGAAACGAGCTACTTGATATTAGACTCGAAAAACTCGTGTGCAGCTCGAAAATATAATATATTAAGATTTTATTTTTTAAAAAATAAATTATTAATAATATTAATATTTATGTATTGATTTAAAAAAAACACAATAAAATTTTCATGTATTTAATGTTCGAGTTTGAGGTTTCAATCGAGTAAAATTTCATGTATTTAAGGTTTAGGATTTTGAGTTCGAATTGAGTTTGAAAATTTTAAGCTCATGAGTTTACGAGTTGAGTCGAGTTCCATTTTAAAGTTTTCGAGTCGAGTTTAGCAATACTCGAATTTTACTCGGCCCGTTTACACCCTTAGTTCTCAATGGCAGTTGATAAACGAATTGTAGAAAGAGAGATTAATTATTAAAAGTCTAGAGTTCGAACAGTATATATATATATATATATATATATATATATATGGAGTGCGTGTATTGTAAATAATTAGATTTTGAAGAAATTTTATGGGAAAACTCTTCATAGGTTCAAAGAAATCAGAGTTAGAATGTAGTAAGGGTTTGTTTGGTTCACGGAATGTAAGATTACCAGTGTGAATAAAAGATTATCATGTAATAGGATTACTAGGAATGTTGTATTTTGTGTTTAGTTGGTTTAACAGGAATGTAAGATTACCGTGTTTGGTTAAAGGAATAAAAGATTATTGGAATGTATATTTAACCAAATTGTCCTTATTATATATTTGTATAATATTACAGTTGTAAAATATTTATATATTTTCTTAAAAAAATTAAATTCATAATATTTATATAATTTTTTTACAAAATTAAAAATATAAAAAATGTTTAATGAAAGGATAAAATTTTATTTTAACCCCTGAACTTCATATAAAATTTTAATTATAGAATTTTTTATAAATATAAAATAATTTAATGATTAATTTGTAATTTAACATTCGTATAATTTTTATTATTCAATGACAGAAGAATGATATTTTTTTAAAAAAAATAAAATTTTAAAGGCATTTTAGTCCAAAACACTAGTAATATTACAATACGTAAGAGAATTGAGGTAATGACATTCTCGGTAATATACCCTAAAAATTCTACTATTGGTAATAAAACATTACCGGGAATGACATTCCCGACCAAACCAAACGAGAGAATGTGAATTCCATTTCCGAGAGAATCCCACGTTCTCCGATCCAAACACTCTCTAAAGGAATTGTTTTGGTTTAGGGGTAATGTATAATATATTAATGGATAAGAATCAAATTCCCCAATCCTTCTGATGTGATAAATCAGGAAAGCGTGTGAGATTAAAGTCAAATTAAAAGCCGCGGAAAATATTCATCCAACCCCATACATGTAATGTTAAATTATTAATTAATTTAGGGTTTTTAAGATAATATTTAATTAAAGGATAAGGCCGACCATGTGGGCCATTTCTATCAAACGATAGCTGTTTTTATTTAGGGTCAGATTCATGATTTTATGTTAAATGTGTGAACTTAAATTTATAAAATTTGAGCGGAAAAAATAGATTTTTAATAAAAAATATATTAAAAAATTTTAAAATATACGATAACTATAGATTTTTAGGGGACGACCACCCCCACCTAAATCCATCCCTAATTTTGATATAAAGCATATGCCCGTTGAGAGACTCGATTTGAATTAATTCTATTGTTTAATATAATTTCTTAAATTTATATTTTTTTGATAATAACAATTGGATTTTATTAAAAAAATAATAGAAGTAATTATAATAACATCGCATCCAAATACAAAGAGAGAATTAAAAATAATAATCACCGACAACTCATACAAAAATGAAAGTATTAAATTCAGAGGTACCAAAAAAATGGAATATTTTATTGAGAATGACTATCAACATCGAAAGAATCTATTAATCTTCATAAAAACTCAATGTATGTATTTAGCGAGACGTTTTACGAAGTCATAAAAGAGTGATGAGCGAACCAAACTATATGGCAGGTTGTTTCACTACACAATTTTGATTATATCGACAAACAACATTTTACCAAAGAGGGAATTTGACTATCCGTGACCACTTACAAACTAAACAGAAAATAAATGTCGTTATGGTTTTTATATAAACACCAAAACGATCTCAAAGGAATACGAAAAATATATCAAGAGCCATAAGAATCGTACCACAAGAATAAGAAAATAAAGAAATCGCATACCACAAAAATAAAGAAAAATATGTCACAAAAATAAAAAATTCAAAATAACGTCGTCGTTAAAATAACTTGATTCGTATTAATATCTTCTACTTAAATAAATTGAAAGTCACAATTTTCAACAACCCTTTGTTTTATAATTTTCTTGAACAACCCACAAGGACTCGGGATTAGCAACACCAGCACCGCACCATCAAACTCGAGTCCTACAATGATCCAAATGCCCCATTGGCCGTTAACTTCGTCTCCACTCCACCATCATCACCCTTCATCCCCAAAATAAATGCAAATTACTATCCCTGGACTTTGTTCGGTTGCTTGCGGCGGAGGAGAGACGGCCGCCATGGAGCAGATATCCAGAACTCCAAGTAATCTGTAACAGTGATTCAAATAACAGTTGCGATCGCGCTTTTTGTTATGTCGCGTTTTGTCATATTTACGGACATAACAGATACTATTATGAAAATTACAGATATCACGAACATATAATAACGATTACAGAAGACACCGTCACTATTATATCACGGGACGTTATTACGGTCACAAACCGCTGTTTAAATCCTTGGGTAACATTCCCAGGTCTATAGGCATGGATGAAATGGAATCTCATTGAAGTCGATTTTTCTTTTATTTTTTTAAAAAATAATCATTTGTTCGTGAAAAAATCTATAGTGAAAACGCCGCACTACCACCGATTCGTTGAAGCCAACGGCCAGCAATTAAAGTTGAAGGTGTGGAATGAGATTGGGAGCACGGAAGTCAAGGCGATGAGTCTATTCTTTCTGGCGTGGGATAAAATATGGAAAAAATTGTTACTACAAGACACAACCCATCCTTTTCTTTTATCAACTTGACGGATACTTTATCGTCTTGGCACGAACTTTTAAGAGAGCCCATTATAAAACAATATATATATATATATATTATTATGTGATGATCTAATTAAATCGTTTAAAATTATTTTAATTTTTCATTATTTTAAGATTATTAGAAAAAATAAAAAAGTAATTTCAACTTTTGATTTCAGTTAATCCAATAATTTTAAAAATATATAAAATTAAAAGAGTTTTACGTAATTAAATAGATCATAATATATATATATATATAGAGAGAGAGAGAGAGGAGGGTAAGATTCAATTATATTGAAAATTAATATAATTATTTTATTCCTATTGTAAACGTGAATTATAATTATTTTATTATTTTTTCATGCCATCAGAAATATAAAAAAATAATTTTTGATTAAAAATATAAAATATTAAAATTTAGGATAAAACACACAAATGATCTCATGTCTATAGGGTATTGCTTTATTAAGTCCCTCGGTTATTAAAATTTATAAAATCGTCATTCGATTATAGAATGTTGATTTGTTAAGTCCCTAGATTATTAAAAGTTAGAAAATGGTCACCCCACTATTCATTATGTTTCAAACTCGTCTTTTTTTTTGTTAAAAAAATTGATGGTTGTTTAAGTTTGACATGAAACTGTTGAAGGCGATATGATAAAATATAATCCTAAAATCCCAAACGACTATCATATCTTAGTCATTATGTTAACGTCCAACTTAAACAACCGCCATTTTTTTAATGTGGGATTCAATAAAACAACACTCTATAGTCTAAGGATGATTTTGTAACTTTTAATAGTTGATAAACTTAATAAAGTAGTACTTTATAGTTGGGGACCATTTATGTTCTTTACCCTAAATTTTATAGAAAGAAAAAAATGATATAATAGTTTAATAAAGATAAATTAATTATATTTTGTTGAATATTTTAGTGATTTGGTAGAAAATGATTAAATGGTTGTCAGTTTAAATATTTTGTTATTAATTTGCTATATTTAGATCAATCAAATAAAAATAAAACAAAAGTTTGAAAAAAATGTTAGATATTATTTTGAAAAAAATAAAAAAATTATATACTGAAACGGATTAAAATTAATAGTTTAGATACTAACGCGTAATTTACCTAAAAATAAAAGAAATTAAGTGGTGAAGAATGACGTGGTGGCGTCCTGTCGGTTCTATCTTCATCCTTCCTTGCTATTTCTATGCTTTATAAAAGGGATTCTCTCAAGAAAGACGGGTTAATATATTATTAATATACGGTATTACCGGATATATTAAAAGATATTTAATAAATTCGGTTTAGCGCTATTTATTATGTTGACAGACTAATAATATTTTAGGTAGAAAAATATGAAAAACTATTAAAAAAAATTGATAACGGGTAAACTTTGGTTATCAGTAAGTATCTATTATTTTTATAAAAGTGTTCATACTTTCAACATATCAGGTAAATTTTATCGGTTTTGTCATAATGAAACTGGTTTTGTCATATTTTTACATATTGTAAAGTATCTATTATTTTTATAAAAGTGTCCATACTTTTTTCACTGTAGAAAACATTAATTTAAGGTTATCTTTTGAGTGAGTTTTAAGATATTAATTTAGTAATTATAGGCGTCTAATGATTTATTTTTTACGTTAAGATATATATTATTATTAAATTAAAAACAATAAACATATATATTACATATTTATTATTATCTTGGTTAATATTGTTAAAATTAAATTCTAAATATTATTTTATAAAATATCAAAACAATCAAATAATTTTTTGTGCAAATGAAATTATTAAATTAATATTGTAGGTGGAAAACATGAAACACTATTAAAAAAAATTGAAACATAAATTATATAACTTTAAAAAAAGTATCGATCCTTTTTATAAAAAAAAGTATGGACACTTTTAACATATTATAATGTAATAGGTAAATTTGTAATATTATCGGTATAAATATACCAGTTTACTTATAAAATAGGTCAATATAAGCGCCACCTATTACATTATATAAGCGCTACCTAATATGTTATTGTACTTTATAATATTTCCGGTTAAATAATATAACATAACTGGTTTAAATTTTAACCGATCATTTATTTAACCTATCACATCGTATATTTAACCTATTACATTATATAAGCGCTACCTAATATGTTATTGTACTTTATAATATTTCCGGTTAAATAATATAACATAACTGGTTTAAATTTTAACCGATCATTTATTTAACCTATCACATCGTATATTAACCGTTTTTTAGGCGCCGCACCGCATAACTACCCTTTATAAAATCATTTCCCCACTCATGGGCCATGGCAGTTTTGCCTTGAAACAAATCACTCCCACCTCCGTTAAAGCTTTCCTTATTATTATTATCATCATCAACACAAAAACAGTACATTATCTCCTGTTTTCCTGGATCAAGGTAACTCTTCCTTTACCATTATCTTTCTTCTTCTATGCTTTTCGTTTTTAGATCTATATCCTCTTGTTATTCTCAGATTTAATCCGTGTTTCCTTTTCCATTACCCTTACATTGAGTTTGTTTATTTCTAATCTAGTTCTGTTTTTTTTTTAAATTCTTACCAGACTAGATAACCTCTTTAAGACATAGATTTGTGTTTTTTTGGGTTGGTTTAGTGTTTATACTCGGATCTAACTGTGTTTCTTAAGCTGTTAGAGAAGAACATTGAGATATCTGTGTTGATTGGCTTAGGAAATTTCCCAGCAGTACATAGTTGCTGCTGCCGATAGGGACGGAGCTAGGATCGAACATTAGGACAGACAAAGATCAATTAAGTATTTAAATCTAAAAATTGGAAGGAGTAAAGGTCTTATTTGACTATTATTTAAACTAACAAGGATCTAAAATGTTATTCTACCAAAAATTTGGAGGGCCACAGCCCTGGCTCCGTCCGTCTGCCGGCTTGTGAAGCTATAGTGAAAAAAAGTTTTGGTGTGGTAAAAGTTGAATTGACCTTTCTTCCTTTTACTTTATACATTCAGGTGATTATTGGTCTCGTCGAAATGGAAGTTATCGGGGGTTAAAACTGCTGAATTTTATGGCCTTAAGAGGTATTTATGTTTCCGAATTTTTCGAATCATGATCGGATCAAACTATCGGTTTCCTATCTTTTGCTACTAATTTTCCTTGGTTTGTGATCTTGTGTTTAGATATTTGGGCGATGTGTGGGGAAAGGAACGGGTGCAAATGTGTGAGAAAGATTTTACCGGGTGCGACGGTCGGTAACTACTCGAAGAGCAAGGCCACTGGTATGGAATATGAATCAGACTGGACTAAGAATAGAGTATCATCGGTGTTAACAGCACAAGTGATCCGTTCCGCTACGTCGCTTATGCCTTGGTGTTGTAAAATCCCTATAGGTGATGGATTCCATGAGTTTCTTTAATTAGTTGACTAGCATTTGTAGAATTATCATCGCATTCTTTCGGGAAATATATATTCGAATTCAAGGAATCGTTTAGAAAATGACTGGTTTTGTGAGAGAAAAGAAGAGAATCACGGAACCGAATACGTGCCTTACCACCTCAGTTATGCAAGATACACTGATTCGTTGGAAAGGCAATCCACATCCATCTTCTGCAGCCATTGATGAATTAGACAGCACGCTGCTTCCGGGGCTTCCTGATGATGTGGCTAAGTATTGCCTTGCTCTTGTTCCTCGTTCCAGCTTCCCCGCCATGGGCGGTGTATGCAAGAGGTGGAGATCGTTCATTCAAAGCAAAGAATTCTTAACAGAGCGAAAGATAGCCGGAATGCTTGAAGAGTGGCTTTATGTTCTCACTATGGATTCCGAAGGAAAGGAAAGCCACTGGGAGGTTTTGGATTGCTTGGGGCAGAGACACAAGCTTCTTCCACCAATGCCTGGTCCTGAAAAGGTCGGGTTCGGGATAACTGTCCTTAATGGAAAGCTGCTTGTCTTAGCAGGCTATTATGTTTCGAACAGGACTGCCTCGGCTTCAGCTGATGTTTACCAATATGATTCTTGCCTCAACAGGTTTGTTTTTGGTTTTCACTTCTCATAGCAGTCTTAGTACCCCTCCAGTTCCACCCCTGCTGCATAATACATGCGAAACGAATTGCCGTAGCTTTGTTCTTGTTGGTTTTAACACATCTTCATATTTGCAGCTGGAGCAAACTAGCAGACTTGAATGTTCCTCGCCATGATTTTGCTTGCGCGGAGGTCAACGGTGCGGTTTACGTTGTTGGAGGATATGGGTCAGAGGGCGAGAGCCTCTCCACTGCAGAGATGTATGACCCTGATGCAGATAAGTGGACCCTTATTGAAAGTCTACGCCGACCTCGTTGGGGTTGTTTCGCATGTGGATTGAACGGAAAACTCTATGTCTTGGGTGGTAGGTCGAGCTTCACTATAGGAAACTCGAGGTTCGTCGATGTGTACAACCCCGAGAAGCACACCTGGTGCGAGATGAAAAACGGTCGTGTGATGGTCACTGCACATGCCGTGCTGGGGAAGAAGCTTTTCTGCATGGAGTGGAAGAACCAACGGAAGCTGGCGATATTCAACCCGGACGACAATTCTTGGAAGATGGTTCCGGTGCCATTGACGGGTAGCACGAGTATAGGGTTCCGTTTCGGGGTACTGGACAGGAAACTTCTATTATTCTCGGTGGAAGGAGACCCCGGTTACCACACCCTTTTGTACGATCCGGATGCGGCCCCGGGTTCTGAATGGCAAACTTCTGAAATAAAGCCATCCGGTTTGTGCCTATGCAGTGTGACAATCAAAGCTTGATTAATCGAGGGATCTCAACTGACCAATCTCACGTGTATTTCCCATTTAAGTTCATTTGTTTTGTGTTAAAAGACTGATTTGGTCGTGAACTTGTCAGGTTTAAGAAACTCAAGAAACCCGTTCAAGCCATATTCTCAGTTCTCATGTTTAAATTTTCTACCAGAAAATATGGAACAAATAGTAAGAAATTTTAGTTGCTTATATCTCTAGCCTTGCTCAAAACTCCAGCATATCCCCATTAACCTTGGACTTGTTACATTAGACCCAACGCGCAAGGGAGCATTCTGTGAAAGGTTGGGCCGATTCTACCTCCTTTACATAATGTCATAATGCCATTGCAGAAGCCAAAAAGGAAACTGGTGTGGCAAGGTCAATTATTTCTGTGAATACTCTCCATAAAGATAAAATACCAGTAATATACCTGACTGGGTAGTGTTGTACCACTGGAACCATGCTTCAAGCCGAACAAAAGCCTGCTGTAGGAAGGAAATGATCTCATTGCTTTCAGAGGCCGTAAACTTTTTCTTCTTTACACCATTAACAAGATCTGGAAGAGAAATTCATACTACATTTCACAACATGTGTATAGAATCTTAATCTAGGAAAAAGAACGAAATCAGACTAAAGAAAGGAAAATAAGATCTAAATATCTGGCAATCATAACTGTGTACAAAAGAGGCACTCCCGAAAAATAAGGAACACAAGCAACAACATAGTCTGATTATATGTGCAACAGTGTCCTACAATATCCAAGCTTATATGAAGATCCCAACGCCTGCTCAACATTCATCGACATATGTGCAAACATATGCCCCAAGCATGATACATCCTAATCAACAATAGATTGTGGGGCACACTGAAGAAATGAACTAAGGGCAATCAAGAAATTTATCTTTAAGACAGATGCACAACTAACCAGATTAGTAGTTGATGAAAACCTTCATCCCAGAGAAATCCCCTTGGAAAGAATGGTCGACTTGGAACAGCTGTGTATAGCTCAGCTGGCCAATATAGAAGAAAATCATCACGACTTTTAACCTGCAAGATAAGTTATCCCACTGTATTGCTTTGTCTCACATTATAAATGACAGTTTATGATAAGTGCAAGCTCTAGTATTTTTTTTTCTTTTTCTTAATAGAGCTAAGAATAACTAGGTAAAAAGGGGAAATAGCACAGAATAGACACCTACAGACTAACAACATGGACCAGGTTAACAAACAACAAGAGTCTAGATCTGATCACTAAAGTTTTCTCTTGGATCAAAATACAGAGTATTTTATTTCCTGTAATTCTCTTTTATTATTTAAAAGAATTTGATTATTTCTTTTACTTTTCTCAGGTTCCAATTTAGTATTGGATTGTTACTCTCGGATAACATTAACTCTATATATTATATGTACACACACGTAGCATCACTTGTTGGAGAGGCAAAGGTTATAAGCAAAGCAACCAAAAGGCATCGATCTCGACTGTTATTTAACCAGATGCTTGGCTTCGGGGATAAGGGTGTCAACGAAAGGGGTGCTAAAGTATCACCACAATGTTTGCTCCATGTGACATGCACCAAATTGTGTCCATGACCTTCAATTCTTTCACATTTCTACACCAAACTCTTCCCATTTTCTCTCAAATTGGAGAATGTATGAACGAACGTTAAAATATTATACAATTGTTGGTGTTCGGACCGGAGACATCTAAGGATAACAACTATTTTTTTAATTATTGATGTGACTTGTTTCGTAAAAATATTTAAAAATACAAAATTATCTTTCAAGTTTCCATTATGATAAACTAAAATTAAGATAAGGTTGGTCCAAAATTTCAATTTCCAATGGAGAAAAAAAATACGGTTTGGCTCTTGTGTTAAAATCCATGTTCTGTATATGGCAAATTGGCAAATTGGAAACTAACTTCAGACTGCAAACAACCTGGCCGCCAAAGCTCCGGACAATCCAAACGACATCGTGCGACATGACACGTGCACTCTTCTGTACCGTTTACTGCCGTAGGAATAGGATGTGACGACGACCACAGAAATCCATAAATCTAGCAATCTGAATCCAATTCTCAAATGTTTTTTTTATTTAAATATTAATATTAAGGGCTATAAATGAGACGTGATAAATCGCGAGCTACTCGAGATCGACTCGATCAAGATTCGATAAATACTCGGATCGAATGGACTCAACTCGAGCTCGAGCTCGACTCGAATTCTTAACGAGCCGAAACGAGCTACTTGATATTCGATTCGAAAAGCTCGTGAGCAGCTCGAAAATATAATATATTAAGATTTTATTTTTAAAAAAAAATAAATTAGTAATAATATTAACATTTATGTATTGATTTTTTTTAAATATAGTAAGATTTTCATGTATTTAAGGTTCAGGTTCGAGTTTGAGTTTAAGGCTTCAATCTAGTTAAGTTTAAGATTTTTTTTTCATTTCGAGTCTTTTCGAGCTGCTCACGAGCTTCAATTCAGGATTTCGACTTCGAGTTGAGCTTGAAAATTTTAAGCTCGCGAGTTTTCGAGTCGAGCTCCATTTCAGAGTTTTTAAATCGAGTCGAGCTCAGCAATACTCGAACTCGACTCGGCTCGTTTACACTTTACACCCCTAATTAGTACTGCTTAATTTTTAAATTTAAATATTGATAAATAAAGAATAAAAAAAATTAATTTTTCCGAATACTTGATCTTAATTTCGTCCTAATAATTAGATTGAGATCTAACCAGTATTATAGCTTTTTGTAACTTTGAATAACGTTTTCTTTTTTAAATCAAACTTTGAACAACGTGTGCTAGTT
The DNA here is from genome assembly GCF_006381635.1 of Hibiscus syriacus. Lineage (NCBI taxonomy): Eukaryota > Viridiplantae > Streptophyta > Magnoliopsida > Malvales > Malvaceae > Hibiscus > Hibiscus syriacus. The sequence continues at coordinate 300,878 of NW_024063330.1, read as the reverse complement.
GGAATTGGGTCCCTTTTAATGAGAATGATAATGATATAACTGTTTGGCTACAGTTAGGGATGATAACCCATCGGGTTAAGGTCTAGTTTTTGATCGATTCAATATGACACTAACTCTTCCACTTAAATCCGATTTGATCTAAAAATATATATTCTTCATTCGATCTGATTTGAAAAGTATATATCTTTTAATTTGATTTTGATTTAACCTGACTTTTTTAAGTATAGTTTCAACCCTTTATTTAATCAAAATAATAATAAATTTTTTAAAAAATTACATTATTATTTTTTGGATCGAGTTGAGTAAGAGTTTTTCCACTTTCTATCGAAACCAAACTCGATCCGACCTAATTCAAACTAATTTTTTTTTTTTTAAAATCCAATTCTATCAACTTAGTCAGTTTGAGATTAAATTGTCATTTCTAAGTGCCGTTGATTAAATCAAAGCGGTGGGCATATTATTAGCGGGTTAAGTTCAAATTTTGTATTTAAAACATGCCCACGTGGACGGGCGGGCCGGCCGGCCCTTATTATTATATTCACAACACAATAGGAGATCCCCGCCTCTGTTCTCCTGCGCGGAAACATTTCCGCCGCCAATGAAATCAAAGTTTGTTTTTTATTATCCCCAAAATGCCCTCGAAATCGCTTTGTTTTTGCTTTTTTGTACGTTATCAGTACGTATATGACCGTATGTTATCGGAACAAATTGAATCGTCCTCACGTTCGAATACCGATAATAATAATTTAGTAACTAATATACCATCTTATTGAGTACATAGTCTCTCGACTAAGGGCATTGCTTTCTTTAGTACATAATCCCTCGACTAAGGGCATTGCTTTGTTTAGCTTTTCGACCATTAAATATTATAAAATGATCTTTTAATTATAGGTCGTTATTTTATTGAGTCTATCGATGATTAAAATTTATAAAATGATCATCCAACTATTCACATGTTCTAAATTCGTCTTTTTCGTTAAAAAATATAACAACTTAAGTTGGACATTAACATGTTGACTATAATATGATAAAATATTGCAGTCAACAGGTTAACGTCCAACTCATATTGTCATCAAATTTTAACAAAAAGAACGAATTTATAATATATGAATAGTAGGATGATTATTTTGTAACTTTTACTAGTCAAAAAACTAAAAAAAGCAACACCCTATAACCATATGACTATTTTATAATTTTTAATAGTCGATCAACAAAGCAGTGCCCTAGAATCAAGATCATTTGCATACTTTGCCTTATTTTTAATTAATAAACCTTAAAGTAAAACACCTTAATATAAAAATAAGTGTCTAAATTATACTTAAAATTAACTTTTAGTGTCTAAAGAATTTTTTGCTAAAAATGGGTGCCTAAAGTTTTATCTGTTACACTTTTAGGTTCTACCGTTAAAAAAAGTTAAGCGACACATGTCACATCCATATTTTTAAAAAAATATTTTTAATTAGGCATCTATTTTTAACAAAAAATTCTTTAGGCACTATAATTCTTGAAGGAATTGTAAGGTTACTCTTTGTCCTCAAAAGAAAGAACAAATTAGTGAATTTGTTGGAAAATCCTTAGTGTGAATAGCTAAGGTAGTGGACGTAGACTTTGGTTGAGAAAGTCGAACCACTTTAAATCGATGTGCATATTCTTTCAATTTTCTGCAAAAGCTTCCACCAACTTTTTAATTGCCAATTCACCTCTTCTTGGCCGATTCCATCGATCGATTAACTCAACAATTGGTATCAGAGCCTCACTCATTTGAAGATTTAATCGCCTCTTGAGTCGATTCGGGAAGAGTTACATTGATTTTCAAAGTCATCAATGGTCGATACTTCAAACTCCGACTTCGGTCTCGATTCATTGCCTGTCAACAAGCCTCATTTATTCAATGGAGATAATTATGCTTATTGGAAGAATAGGATGATGTATTTCATTCAAACAAGTTACATGGGAGCATGGAATATCATAGAAGATGGATACATCAAACCCTCTACTCACCCGAGGTTGTGGAGTGAAGGAGAGACAAGAATGTTTCAGCTCAACTCCAAAGCCATCCATATCATTTTTTATGCTCTTGGACCAGATGAATACGGAAGATTTTCATCTTGTACAACCGCCAAGGAGATATGGGACAAACTACAAGTCACTCATGAAGGCACAAACGAGGTAAAATAATCTAAAATTAGTCTTCTAACTCATAGCTATGAAAATTTCAGGATGAAACCTGATGAAGATGTCAAAGTTATGACGGATAGATTCTCCACAATTTTCAATAGTCTCAAATCATATGGAGAAATCATTCCAAATGATAAGCTTGTAAGGAAGTTAGTTTACGCTCTTCCAAAAGCTTGGCAATCAAAGAAGACGACGATCATCGAGGCTAAGAACTTAAAATCCTTGACCCCCGATGAACTTATTGGCTCTCTCCTCACGCATGAAATGATGCTTAAAGAAGAGGAAGATCTTGAGAAAAAAGACGAGCCAAAGAAGGAGACGGAGAAAAAGAAGAACATGGGAGTTGCTCTCAAATCAACAAACGATGAGAGTGACTCAGATGAAGATGACAATGACGAGGAAATGACATTGTTTCCCAAACGGTTCAAAAAAATGATGAGGCCTAACCGAGGAAGAAAATTCAAACGAAACGAAGGCTTCAAAAGTGCACCAAAAGAGAATGACTCGATCATTTGCTATGAATGCAAAAAAAATTGGGGCATGTCAAATATGATTGCCCATAATTGAAGAGAAATGGTTAATCAAAGAATAAGCACAAGGCTCACGTGGCTACATAGAGCGATGAAGAAGGTTCCGATGAAGAGGAACAATAAGTAGTAAACTTGTGCTTGATGGCATTCGGGGAAGATTCTAAGGTAACCTCTAACTCATTTGATTTAGATGATTTATCTTATGATGAGTTATTAGAGGAATATAATGGGTTAGCTTCGGATTATGAGAAATTGTTTTAAAATATAAAAATGATATTTTAAAATTAAAAAATGAAAATAAACTCATATCCAAAACCAACAACGATCTTGAAAGTAAAATCAAAGATTTGCAAATCAAACTAGAAGAGTTTGAAAAGAAAAATTCAGATTTGCAAAATTTACTTTCAAAGGTCAATGATGATCATCAAAAGAAAATTGATGATCTTAAAGCTTTTTTTGATAAAGTTGGAACAAAACATTTTTAAAATGAAGAAAATTCAAAATCCAACTTTGTTAGAAAAAGTTTTAAAAACTACAATCATAGAGGTCCCCGAAGAACCTCTAATGGAAAAATCGTTAGAAGTATATGGGTTTCTAAAGGACTCGTTGCTACTAAAGATAAGGATATCCTACACAAATGGATACCTAAGGGGACTAGGATTTTGGAAACTAACGAATATGGACCCAAAAGAATTTGGGTACCAAAAATTAGAAATTAATCTATGTTTGTAGGAAAATGAGCATTGCTACAAGGCACGGGAAATAAATTCAAACTCATGGTACCTTGATAGTGGATGCTCAAGACACATGACCGAGGACAAAAGCCGGTTCATAGAGCTTAACGTCAAAAATGTAGGAGAAGTGACATTTGGTGATAATTCAAAAGGTCACATTGAAGGTATAGGTACAATAGGTAATACCTCTTCCATACAAATTAAAAATATTTTATATGTGAATGGATTAAAGCATAATCTCTTTAGTATTAGTCAATTATGTGATAAGGGATTCAATGTCATGTTTGAACTAATGGTTGTAAAGTTATTGACATTGCATCTAATCAGATTATGCTTGTTAGTCATAGAATATGAAACATTTACATAATGCATAGTATGAGTGTTTTGCAACGGCTAATTCAAGGAGATTTAGTTCGAGGGTTGCCTAAACTAAAATTTGATAATGATAAAATATGTGATGCTTGTGCTAAAGGAAAACAAAAGCAAGTTTCTTTTAAATCCATTAATGATGTATCAACTAGTAGAGTATTAAAATTGATCCACTTAGATCTTTTTGGGCCATTTAGAACTACTAGCTTGGGTGGAAAACAATATGCATTTGTCTTGGTAGATGACTATTCTAGATATACTTGGGTTCTATTCTTAAGCACTAAAGATGAAGCATTAGAAAAATTCATCACGTTTTCAAAAGTAATCCAAAACGAAAAAGGTTACTCCATAACTAGTGTTAGGAGTGATCATGAAACTGAATTTGAATATCTTGGATTTACTGAGTTTTGTAATTCAAATGGTATTAGCCATAATTTTTCAGCACCTAGAACCCCTCAACAAAATGGAGTTGTTGAGAGGAAAAATCGAACTTTAGAAAAAATGGCTAGAACCATGCTTTGTGAAAATAATTTGCCAAAATATTTTTGGACGAAAGCCACAAATACCGCTTGTTATGTTATTAATCGAGTAATGATTAGGCCTATTTTGAAGAAAACTCCATATGAACTTTTTAAAAATAAAAAGTCTAACATTAGCTATTTTTATCCTTTTGGATGTAAATGTTTTGTTTTAAACAATGGTAAAGACAATCTTGGCAAATTTGATGTTAAAAGTGATGAAGGAATTTTTCTGGGTTATTCCTTAAATTCTAAAGTTTATCGAGTTTTTAATAAAAGAACTTTAGTTGTAGAAGAGTCTATACATGTTGTTTTCGATGATAATCTCCTTCCGAGGAAGGATTCTTATGTGAATGATGATGTAGGTGTTATAAATACAAATGACGTTAGACATGACGTTGAAGAACCATCATCAAAGGAAGAAACGAAAGATGAGGAACTTATGATCCTCTCGAGAATCCAACCATTGAAGAAAGAGAAGTATCGCACCCAAGAGAGTACAAATATGTCAAGGATGGTGAGATTATAGGTGATCCATCCAAAGGGGTAACAATTCGATCTTCTCTTAGAAATATTTGTAATTATGTTACATTTATCTCATGCATAGAGCCTAAGAATATTAAAGAAGCATTAAATGATGAACATTGGATTATGGCTATGCAAGAAGAGTTAAATCAATTTGAGAGAAGTAAAGTATGGACATTAGTTGAAAGGCCTAGTAATAAATCTACTGTATGTACTAGATGATATTTAGGAATAAGCTTGATGAGAGTGGTAATATAGTGAGAAATAAGGCTAGACTTGTTGCTCAAGGGTATACTCAATAAGAAGGCATAGACTATGATGAAACATACGCTCCCGTAGCTAGGATGGAAGCAATTAGAATGTTATTAGCATTTGCATGTTTTCATGAATTTAAATTATATCAAATGGATGTTAAAAGTGCATTTTTAAATGGTTTTATAAAGGAAGAAGTGTATGTGGAACAACCTCCTGGTTTTGAAGATTTAAAATTTCCAAATCATGTTTTTAAATTGACAAAAGCGCTTTATGGTTTAAAACAAGCTGCTAGAGCTTGGTATGAAAGATTGAAAAAGTTTTTAATTGAAAAAAAGTTTTCAAAAGGGAAGGTTGACACTACATCGTTTTTAAAGCATAAAGGTAAAGATTTATTAGTAGTTCAAATTTATGTTGATGATATAATATTTGGTTCTACTAATGATGTTCTTTGCCATTAATTTTCTAAGCTAATGCAAAGTGAATTTGAGATGATCATGATGAGGGAGCTCTCATTTTTCTTGGTACTCCAAATCAAGAAAATAAAAGATGACATCTTCATCAATCAAGCTAAGTACGTCAAATATATGCTCAAGAAGTTTGGACTAGAAAATGAGAAACCTCATGACCAGGGCCGTGGCAGGATTTTCGGGGGCCTTGTATAAATTCTTAAAAAGAGACCCTTATTTTCTAGATATATTCAATTTCGGGGCAACAATAGTGGCATTTTCTTGACAAACGCTGCGATAGATCCATCTATAATGGTGTTTTATCAATAAAGCCACAATAATAGTGGTGTTTTTTTGAAAAAAACATCGTAATAGGTCTATCTATAGTGGCGTTTATTGGAAAACACCACTATATATATATATATAATAATTTTGAGGCCCCATTTTTTGGGGGCCTTGCGCGGTCGTTCAGTTTGCGTCTCCCCAGCCACGGCCCTGCTCATGACACTCCAATGAGCTCATCAACAAAGCTTGATATAGATGAAGGAGGTAAATGTGTGGATGTTAAATTATATAGGTCAATGATTGGCTCTTTGCTTTATCTAACTGCAAGTAGATCGGACATTATGTTTAGTGTTTGCTTATGTGCTAGATTTTAATCATGCCCTAAGGAATCACATTTACTAGCTGTTAAGAGAATCTTTAGATACCTTAAAGATACTCCTAGTTTAGGACTTTGGTATCCTAGAGACTCTAGTTTTAGCTTGCATGCCTTCTCTGACGCGGATTATGAAGGATGCAAATTAGATAAGAAAAACACCTCCAGTACTTGCCAATTCCTTATAAATATGTTGATTTCTTGGTTTTCAAAGAAACAAAATTGTGTTGCATTATCTACCACTGAAGTCGAATACATTTTAGCTGGTAGTTGTTGTGCACTAGTTTTATAGATGAAACAACAACTTTTTTTATTATGGAATTGAAGTAGGTACCATTCCTATCAAGTGTGACAATACTAGTGCTATTTGTCTCACTAAAAATCTCATCCAACACTCTAGAACTAATCACATTGAAATAAGACATCACTTCAATAGAGACCACGTCGTTAAGGAAGATGTAGTTCTAGAATTTGTTGATACTTTATACCAATTAGCATATATCTTTACAAAGCCTTTAGACAAAGAAAGATTTTGGACACTTAGGAGAGAATTAGGTTTAACTGGCCTATCTTTACTTAGTGTTTAAAATAATTTTAGCACTTTTAAGAATAAATGAAAATGCTTATAATAATAATTTTTTATTGCATTCTTTGCTATTAGTTTGGGGGAGTTTATGTTCTTTGGTGAAAATTAATTTTATGTTCAAGTGTAGTTTAATGATTAAATTGATTGATTGAACATGATTAATTTTCAATATATGAGTTGCCAATACCACTAGAGCTAATTAATTTAGCATTTTAAGTGTTTAAAACGGATTTTTGACATTTATGTGCTTAATGCATCGATACACTTAACAGTGCATCGATGCATCGATACACCATGAAGGTACACCGATGCATGCCTTGAATGTGCATCGATGCACAAGGCCATGCATCGATGCATCCGTCGGGTTTTTGGATAAAAACCCTATTTCTTCCTCATTTTCTCTAAACACTCTTAAAACTTTCTCTTGGTCGTCGCTCCTCTCCCTCTCCTTACTCTCAAAATTTCTCCAAATCCTTATGTTTTGATCGGAAATCTTTCATACTTCAACTCCTAATCCTACTTTTATCATCAAATCATGCAAAACAACATCACATCTCTCTCAAATCCGAAATTTTTAAGGTAATATTTCAAAACCTCTATTTTATTAATTTTTGATCTTAGAAATAGTTTTAATTAGTTCTAGGATGAACACTATATTGGACATTGATTGTTTGATAATTACAAACTAGATTTTACAACTAATTTCATCAAAAACTTTCAATGAATTTTTTAATTTTCGAAATTAAAAAAAAAATCGAAAAATCTAAATTTAATTTTTAATTTTGATGTTTTTAATTTAATTATGTTGTTTTCATGAAAAAACTATATATATTATAATTTTCAAACATTATTTTCTAAATAGTTTTTCAAAACTATGCCCATTAGGATTCGGTTTAGAGAACCTTGAATTATTGCGGACTCAATTGAGTTTTGGGATTGATTATTGTGCATACATGTGTTTTAAATTGCAGGTTACATTCCTTTTTCCGATTCCTTAAACCATGTCTAATCCTAAACGCCCTAGGACATCTTCTAGTCGTTCTACCTGACCTCCTAATCCCGTTCCTCCTCTACCTAATAGTCTTTTAGGAATGTGTTTCAATATTCCTGAACGTCGTAGAAACGAATTGTACCATAGGTACATGGAGTCTTTTCAATCTTATAGAATCCAAGAAGAGCGTATTCATTCTCTTCAAGCCATGATAGATATTGACTTCGAATACCTTCCGATTCTTAAAACTTGGAAGTTTGATAAAATGTTTCACCTCAAACCTATCGTCTATCATCAGTTAGTCCACATTTTTACTCTAATGCGGTATGTATTCAAAATGAAACTCAACATGGGACTATAGCAATTAGATCATATCTTTTAGGCCAATATATTAATATTGACCCCGAGACTATGGCTTTCCGTTTTGGACTAGATGATGATGGGTTATATAATAAGAATGAAACTGTGGAATATCCCTATATTCCAAACGCTAGTGTTAGTACTCTAAGATCTCATCACGATCATTTTGTTCATTTGATGATCTCTTGGTGGTTTAGACCATCCGGTGGTAGGTACTCCACTCTTCGTGCTAGGGATTTATGGTGGATGCACTGTATTAAGAATAAGAACAAAATAAATCTGCCCCAAATTATATTTAGATATCATAAACATTGTTCCTTCAAAACATGTCGAAACATTAGTTTATGGATGTCTTCTTAGTAACATTTTTATCAAACTTGGTCTAAACGTCTCTCTCGACAATCTCACTCCTCTCCAAAACCCAATCAATCTCATTTCATTGAAGAAAGCCGATTGGAAACAAGGTGAGGTAACTGGTCAATGGGTCTTTCGACCCTCTAAGCAAACTCCGGGAGCTAGTTCTTCTCGAGCTGCTCCTAGCTCTTCTCGTGCTCCTCCTCCTCCTCCGGCACCGGCTGCAGACGATGATCCAGAATTTCAGTAGCTCATGCGAGATATCGATGAAGAAGTTCTTGACGATGTTCTTCCGGCACCGGAGCCAGTACGGCAATAAGATCAAACGCCACCATATTTTTTATCTTTCTTAAAGTTGTTTGATCTGAGGTTTACTTCCATAGAGTCTCAGATTCCTGAGTTTCAGTAGGAGATGCGTGAACGTATGAATGCTCTCACTCTTGAAGTTCGAGCTCATTATCCTCCTCATCCCGATCCTCCGATGGAGTATATTTGTTTCCTTGTTATGATTTCTTGGTTTTTAAAACTTGGATTGATTTTGATGTTCTGGGTTGTTTGCTTTGGATGTTTAAATTTGTTGGTTGTTGGATGTTCAAACTTATTTGATGTTTTATGGATTTTGAACTTAATATATATATATTTGGTTTGGTTGAATTTTCTTATTTTTGCATCATTAGACATATATGACCAATCATGCCATTTCACATTTGATTATGAATATTTATTATGAAACTAATGGCTAATCTCTCTTTTGATTGTGATCTTAGCAGCTTAATCTTATTTACTTATTATCAATTGGCTATACTTTTCAAAACCTTGTTTAAAATGATTTAAAGTCTTTTTGATTTAATAAAAAGGGGGAGAAGTGTAAAAGTGTTAAAGGGGAGAAGTGTTAGAGTAAGGGGGAGTAATTTTTCAAAATTTATTTTCAAAGAAAATCTTAAAATTACACAAATGTTTTGTTATATCAAAAAGGGGGAGATTGTTGAAAACATTTTAATGTTTCGATATAACAAATTAAGTTTAAATGAATTTTAAGATTTTACAAATGATTTTCTAAGTGTATTCGATTTAATTAATCGAATATCAAAATATTACTCCAAGTCTTTCAAGATCAATTTCAAACCTTACTAAATGTGTAAAATTGTGTTTTATACTTAATATATTTTTGAAACAATTTTCACAAAGTATTTTGAACCAAAATCAAGCCTAAAATCATTTTTTTCAAAGTGATGCACCGATGCACCAATCCATGCATCGATACACCATGGAATAAATTGAACATCGAATGCATTTTATACATCGATGCACATACCATGCATTGATGCACTCAGTGCATTTTGATGCATCGATGCACAAGCTATGCATCGATGCACTCTGGCTATTTTGAAACATAGAATGCATTTTATGCATCGATGCACTCTTAGTGCACCGATGCACTAAGGGTCCAACGGTCAAAATATTTGAATTTTACACTTGATGCATCGATGCACCATGGGTATGCATCGATGCACTGACGCTCCCAACTGCTTTAATTAATTGTTTTCACACTTAAACGGCTCTATTGACTCCACTAATCATCTCCAACATTCAGAATCAATTGAAGGAGTATTTAAACAAGCTTAGAAGCCATTGATCATTAAGAGAAAACAAGAAGAAAACAACAAGCAACTAGAATCAAGAGAGAATCAAAGAGAAATCATCAAACTCATTATTTGAGCAATTCAAGCCTATTTTTCATTCAATATTCATTTTGTTTTCCAGAACACTACTTGTACTCAATTGTATTCAGTTTTTAGTGTTCTTTTCTTTGTTCTAGAATTGTGCAAACATATTTCCTTGTGAGGTTTTCCTTGTAAGTTTGCAGATTTGTGTATTTCTCTTTGAAAAAGAGTGTGCTCAATAATTAGGGTATAATTCTTGAAGGAATTGTAAGGTTACTCTTTGTCCTCAAAAGAAAGAACAAATTAGTGAATTTGTTGGAAATCCTTAGTGTGGATAGCTAAGGTAGTGGACGTAGACTTTGATTGAGAAAGTCGAACCACTTTAAATCACTGTGCATCTTCTTTTAATTTTCTGCAAAAGCTTCCACCAACTTTTTAATTGCCAATTCACCCCCTCTTGGCCGATTCCGTCGATCGATTAACTCAACAATAATATATGAATAGTCAGATGATCAATTTACAACTTTTAATAGTCAAACGACTCAACAAAACAATATCCTATAACCAGATGACAATTTTATAACTTTTAATAGTCGGGGATTCAACAAAGTAACACCATATAGTCGGGATCATTTGTATACTTTACCCTATTTTTAATTGGACATAATGCTAAAAATAACCCCTCAATGTTTACTAAAATGATAATTGTAGCCAACATTCCTTTTTTGAAGCATTTTGGCTCCGCCATTTCACTTTGGGGCAAATATTCCCTTTAGATGGAAACTTAAGACATGATTAACGCTTTAAAATAAGGACTTTTAACCTAAAATAAAACATCGAGGGTTAAAATGTTCTAGAGAAAAAGAATAAGGGTCAAAGTGATTATTCTGTCAAATATTATGAGTTTTTCTGCCCTAAAATGAAACGTTGGGGGCCAAAATGCTCCAAAAATAGAATATTGTCCAAAATGACTATTTTAGCAAACATGGGGTTGATTTTGGTATTAAGCCTTTTAATTTAATAAATAAAATGTAAATTTTAGCACTTCACAAACCGACAAAACAATCCCAAAAGGACTAGTTCGTCATTTGGATAGCATTAATTGCATATCTAAGCGGAGGTTGGCAATAGTCGGCCGGCGAACCAGGGCGGGAGGAAACATCAAACCCTGAAGACTCAGAGAAAAAACAAACTGATATTTTATTATATTATAATCAAACAATTATTAAACATTAACCAATGTGCTCTAAACTATTAAAAATATTCTCTCTGCATACAGTCTTTCACCTGCAATAATTTTTATTTATTTCCTTGTAAAAATAATTTCCAATATTTCTTGCCATTTGGTTATTTACCCTCACTTTCTCTGGAACCAAACACCCAATCCTCTCTCTGCATTCCAGGTTTTCCTCAGAGAAAAATTTTGAATCCAAGAATCTAACTGAAATCCTATTTTTCCGAGAAAATTTTATATGAAGCCGCCTTGGTCAGCTCCGTTTTCTCCGGTAAGCTTCTCATTTTTTTTCCCGAACCTTGACGTTGGTCCAATCTCGTTGTAATTTTCCCTTTCTTTACTTGAAAGCTTGGAATTAGCACTTAACCAACAATCCACATGGCTATTGGCAATCTCGTTGTAATTTTCCTTTCAAAACAAAAATAGTCATTTCTTGAAAATAGCAGAGTTTGTTTTTATTTTCACAGTCGTGTTTGTAAATTCCATTTTTGGCGCGTTTCTGTTTCTCGCAATCTCCATGGGAAAATTAGCATTTCGTGTTATATGTTGTTCTTTTCTCCGCCTTGCTTAGTCCATGTTCGCGAGTTTCTTGTTTCTTTTGCTTGTTTTCGGATTCAAGCTGATAGTGATCCTCGTCCCGTCTTGGCTCGGATCGCTTTCACAAAGGTCATTTTGTTCCATACAATTTGTGGATTCATTTTTCTTCCATTCTTTTAAACAATTATCTTTTGATTTAATTGTTCCATTACTTACGAAAATATTGATTTCGATTTTCAATTGTTTTATGAGACGTCTAAACCAAATTTCTTAGCAGCGATCGTAAGTTTTTGTTTCTTCCGGGATTTCAAGTTCCCTCTCGCGGTGTTTGACTGTAACAAATTTAGATCAAAAATCAAATTTCTGCAAAAAAATATTTCCGTCTAAATACGTGTTTGCATTTGTTTTGAACTCGCAATGATGTCCAAATCAATAGCTTATTCATTAACGCTCATATTGCCTAGTTTTTTCTCTTTTATGTGGAGAGGCCTTTTCCTTGTCCATTTCAACGTATGCAATGTTTTATTTTTAAACCTAGGTGCATGAGAGGAAATAGTTGAAAATTATACATACATATATGTGTGTGTGTATATATATATTCTGAATGATAATTTGTTCATATAGAAAAAGGGAACTATAGAAATGAGACAAATATGCCATTTACTTTGCTGATGTGCATCCTTTTATTCAATTTGAAGTTCTTAAAGCTTGATTCCTTTCAGTGCAACTCGAGAGGGGTTGTGAACTTGTGGTTTTGTTTCATGGTTGGTAACAATTTCTGTGTCGAGAAGGGCAATGATTTTTTTTCTGTTCCAAATTGTTAATTGAGGGAATAAAATTAATATAACATTAAAGTTTTAAATTATGAATGTAATTTGAACTTTGTTTTGTGTTTTAAAATATTTGTTGGCGGCTAGTTTATAACCTATCTGACTCTGTTCTATTTTCCTCGGCATTTCAGTTGATATAGATTTGTTTTTAGTGATTTCCTGATTTGAAGGCTAAATTATGGATAACTCTGAGGTTGAAGAGAACCTATTTGCAGTTTGTGATGCCAAGGTAAGAAATCGACAGCATTTGGATTTCTTTTTTCTATTCTTTGAATTCTAATTAACTTCACAAAAAAGCACATGCTTGCTTGCCATTTTTTTTTAAATTTTGCAGAATTAGTTTTGTTGGTATCAATTTATCTGTTAAGTTTATAGTTCTTGTTACTTTTTTTTAAAAATAAAATACCTTCTGTTTTTGGGAAGTTGTAATGTTTGGATCTTGTTGCATTTTTTTAGGACAAGGAAAAAAAATCTGAATTTTCACAGTTTTCTAACCTATTTTCTATTTTTTGTTCTTATGCAGTTACATGGAGAAATGTGCAAGACACTTTCAGAAATTTATGGAAAAGTATTGTCGATATTCCCTTCCATAGAAGCAACACGGCCCAGGAGCAAATCTGGGATTCAGGCTTTATGCTCATTGCATATAGCTCTAGAAAAGGCTAAAAATGTTCTTCAACACTGTTCAACATGTAGTAAACTTTACTTGGTAAGATATATGTATGTACTCATATGTACTCTTAGAGTAGTGGTTCTTATTTTTGTTTGATGCATTCTCTTACTGATTTTTCTATGTTTTATTTTACACTGTTTTTTTAACGGTATTTTTCTTGTCATTTAGGCTATTACCGGAGATTCCGTTCTTCTAAAATTTGAGAAGGCCAAATCTGCTCTTATTGATAGTCTTAGGCGTGTAGAAGATATAGTACCACAGTCCATTGGATGTCAGGTAATGATTCCCCCCTTTTGGTTTGAGATTGAAAATATGTAATTTTTCGGGTGTTCAAATAAACAAGGAATTTTTTTGCAAGCAGTTACAGTCTGTGTTTATCCAAATCATCCTAGTGCATTGTTTTATTTCCTAATGATTGTGGTTCAAATCAACAAGGATTTTCAAATTATTAGGAAATTTGCTCTCATGGTTATATTGGAGTTACCTGCAATATGAATCTTCCTATGTGAAACCCTGTAGTAGCTGTTGCTTTTTCTCGTACACTAACGGTATTCTCGATTACTTGTTTGGCTTCAGGTGTTAGAGATTGTAAATGAACTCGAGGAGACTGTTTTCTCACTTGATCTGTATGAGAAGCAAGTTGGTGAAGAAATAATTGCATTACTCCAGAATGGGAGGAATTTTGAAGAATGCAATGATAACAATGAACTCGAGTCTTTTCACCAGGCAGCTTCTAAACTTGGCATCACGTCTTCTAGAGCAGCCCTTGCTGAAAGAAGGGCTCTCAAGAAGGTGATAGAAAGAGCTCGTTTAGAAGAGGACAAGAGGAAGGAATCTATCGTGGCTTATCTTTTATCTCTCATGAGGAAATACTCCAAGTTATTTCGAAGTGAGGTTTCAGATGATAATGACTCACAGGGTTCAGCACCCTGTTCCCCCACTGTTTTGGGTTCTCTTGATTATGGAGGGGCTGGTGGTAATGGCCACGCATTTGAGCGGCAGCTGTCAAAACTCAGTTCTTTCAATTTCAGGACAAGCATTAGGAGATCTGGACAGATACCCCTTCCACCCGAAGAATTACGTTGTCCGATATCATTGCAGCTTATGTATGAACCAAACGTAATTGCCTCTGGACAGACATATGAAAGAATCTGCATCGAGAAATGGTTTAGGGATGGGCATGACACCTGTCCGAAGACTCAACAGAAGCTCCCGCATCTCTCTTTGACTCCTAATTACTGTGTCAAGGGTCTCATTGCTAGTTGGTGTGAACAGAACGGAGTTCCTATCCCCGATGCCCCCCAAGAGTCTCTTGATCTTAACTACTGGAGACTGGCCTTGTCTGCATCCGAGACTGCAAATTCTAGATCAACGGATAGTGTTGTTTCATGCAACTTCAAGGGGGCTAAGGTGGTTCCTTTCGAGGAGAGTGTTACAAGTAAGGAAGTGGAAGGAAATGAAGCTGAAGATGAATCTCAATCCCCACAGAAAGAAGTTTTCGAGCTCAACATATTAGAAAGATATCAGGGAGTCCTATCTGTCCTGAATGAAGAAGATAACTTGATGGAGAGATGCAAAGTTGTGGAACAAATAAGGCTTTTGCTGAAGATGATGAAGAGGCCAGGGTTTTTATGGGGGCTAACGGTTTTGTTGAAGGACTAATGCGATTTCTAGAGTCGGCTGTGCATGAACGGAATGCAATAGCTCAAGAAGTTGGGGCAATGGCTCTCTTTAACCTTGCTGTCAACAATAACAGGTATGTTGCTCATGTCTTATGCCTTTGCTTAGTTAAACCCGGAGATGAATCGTTATGAGCAATACGTGTTATTTAATATTAGCACTGTTATTCATATGTCTGTTCGGCGTTATGTATGCCATTATTAAGATGAATCTTTTGAATGTTCTTGTTTTCCTCTAATAAATATCAGGAACAAGGAATTGATGTTAGCGGCTGGAGTGATTCTATTGCTGGAGCGTATGATTTCCAACTCAAACGCCGATGAATCGGCAACTTCTCTGTATCTTAATCTCTCTTGCTTTGAGCGAGCCAAATCGATCATAGGCTCAAGTAAGGTTGTCCCCTTTTTAGTCCAGCTACTAGGAGGTGATACTGATGCACAATGCAAGGTTGATGCCCTTTACACGCTTTATAATCTTTCAATCGACCACTCCAATATTCCGAGCCTTCTTTCTGCTGGCATAGTTAATCGCCTCCAGTCACTTGTGGTCTCAGGTGACCATACCTGGACGGAGAAATCCATTACGGTTTTGCTAAATTTAGCTTCAAGTGAAGCAGCAAAACGAGAGATGGTATCAGCCTCTGGTCTCATAACTGGCCTTGCAACTGTTCTGGATACCGGCGAACCCGTCGAGCAAGAGCAAGCAGTTTCATGCCTCTTACTCCTTTGTAACGGAAATGACAAATGTAGTCAATTGGTCCTCCAAGAAGGCGTGATCCCCGCATTAGTCTCGATGTCGGTTAATGGAACAACGAGAGGGAGGGAGAAGTCGCAAAGACTTCTGGCTCTCTTCCGAGAGCAACGCCAACAAGATCATCCGCCTGCAGACCGTCACCGAGGAGTACTAGAAAGCAGTCGAGACCCTCCACCTGCTTCGTCATCAGCTCCGGAATCAAAGCCACTAAGTAAGTCTACATCAAGAAGAAAAGTGCGGAAAGGCTTGAGCTTTCTATGGAAGAGCAAGAGCTACTCTTCATCCGCTCACTTACGTTGAAAAGCGTGGCTAGGGGCTGTAAATTTCCCTTTTATCATTTTTTTTACATTTCTCATGTCCTGTTCCATTGGACCCTTTTTTTATATTTTATTTTCTTTTGGTCACTAAAGAGAATCAGAAATGTACAGCCCCTTTGTAATCTATGGATTCTTTTAGGTCCTGAATTGTAATACATGTATAATATGTTTACATAATTTTTGAGTATATATTACTATTTTTTGGTATCTTTCATATTTATTTTATAATTTATATTTAAAACCAGTGATTATTTTGAAATGATATTATTTTTAAGATTCAAATTTAAGATTTAGAAACCTTAAATCTTATAAATAATTATTTATAATTCACATCAAAACGAAATTAAAAGATAATGCAACATATTAACCTCATTGATTTTTTTTAAAAGGGTAGGCATTAGACAATTTAATAATATTCTGAAAAGAAAATAACAATTGTAAGTGGGTAAGAGCGACTAAAACTCGATTGAAAAAATTGAATTTGTTAATTTAATTCGACGTTAAAAAACTCGATTTAACTTAATTCTACTAAAATTTTAAATACGTTTAAGATATAAAGTATGACTTGAATAACTCAAATAACTATTTTCAAGTTAGAGTGGAGTCTTTAACTCTACATAATACACGAATATTGTATAAAAAATATTAAAGAATGTATATATATATGCTATTACTTGTCTTTATGATGAGTGACACATAGATAATTAGAAACAAGGACCCTGAATCCACCAGGGGTGGAGTAGGACATGTGGATATGCATGTCCATTCGACCCGGCCTCAGCAAAGCCGGGTCAAGCTTGTCTTTATAATTTGTTGTAAACACTATTATTCTCTCGTCTCCACAGCTTGACCATAGCCCGTCGATGAAATTAAGCAACCCTGATAAAGTTCTCTGTCATGACGATAGATATTAGCAACAGTTTAGTGATTAATGGAACTTGTCTAGCCTTATTATGTGATAAAATAAATCACGATAATCACCTATGGTTTCGCTTACCTTGTTGTCAGTACCAGGCTCAGATCTCTCATCTTGTCTATTCTGGAGGTCAATGCTGCAATCGATTTCCTCAATCACAACCACTGATCGATGTTTGGTTGAAACCAACAACCTTCGGAGATCCGAGTTGTTATAAATGCTCGTGAGTTCGAGGTCATAGATATCAAATGTTAGGTAGTTGGCCTTGGCAGCAATCAGGCTTGACTTGCCTGTCCCGGGAGGACCATACAGTAAGTACCCACGTTTCCATACTTTTCCTACTCTTTTGTAGTAATCCCTTCTTCGAACAAATCTGTCCAAGTCGTCTATTATCTCTTTCTTGACTGCAGGATCTATTGCCAGTTTATCGGAAGTCGATGGATGGTCGAGATTGGTCGATCCCCATGTTCCATCGTTGTCGACACCAAAGTGTCCGAGTGAAAGGAGTTTCACCGCCGTCTTTTCTTCTTTGATGGCTTTCGACATCTCAATTACATATGGCAAGTAAGAATTTATTACCTTTTCCATGCATTTGTTATGAAAACTGAGCTCAAGCACTCTATTTTCATGATTTCCTTGATGACGCGTTTCCTTTGTTATGGCTTGAACCTCCCTAACCACGCCTCGGACCAGCATGGCCAATGCAGTGAATGTAGTGTATGTCGAGAGGACTGATGTCGTTGAAGGAATGTTTTTGACATAGAACATCTTGAGAATCTTAGGGTGATTAAATTGATAATTTGAAATGCAGGAAAGGGTATGATTTTCACTAATGTTTTATTTAGTTAATATTTTGTTATTAATTAACCGGTGTTAGTTCTTTTTATAGTGCTAATTTGAGTTATTTATGTTTGAATATGTGCAGGACTCTATTTTCCAAGAGAAATTTTGGGCAGACCATAATTCTTTAGGAATTAAAAATTATAATTAAATTTAAACATTTGAGATTTATTATTTAATTAATTAGGAATCTAATTTGCTTATAATTTCAATTAGGATTTTAATTATTTATTATTAGGATTTTAGTTTACTATTAATTAGAAATTAAGTGTTTTAATTTTCTTGAGAGTTAATATTTTATTTTCATTATGTTATCTCAAAGTTATAAATACCTCTAGGGTGAAGCTTGGAACATGTTCATATTTCAGTATAAAACTGATTTTGACTTTTTCTTTGTTTCAATTTCTTTCAATAAAATTATTTTTTCTCATCTTTTTTTCTCTTTCACACGCCAAGTATGAATTCTATCATATTTGGCTAAAAATTTTCTTAGCTGATAGCTAAGATACGACTCGATTTGATCTTGTGAGAATTGCAAAAGCGCTTTACATCCCCAGGTTCTTTCTTGATTTTCGACTTTCATGGAGAGGCAATCGGCATTTTCTTTAAGCATCTCAATATCTTTAATCTAAGGAGTGCATATTGGCTTGATCGATGTTGTGACCTACAGTTGGGGTGGAGAGTCGACTTGTAGCAAATTCAATTCCCTAAAAACAAACTTAACAGCAGTCTACTAAGAAAAATCAAGATCGAGTTCGATTCTCATCGAGACACCATAATCTAAGTGTGGGCTTTTCCATTTCCTAAACCAGCATTGACGTCAATATCGATAGTCGATATTAATCTATTTCATTGATCGAGACGGATCGAGACAAAGTGAATTGGAGGCTATCTCTCATCTTAATTAATTCTCTACAATTTACTTTTCTTATTTGTATTGCTTTCACTTTAGTTTTATTTTATTTAGTTACTCGATTATTCAAAACCCTCTTTTTAATTCTTTTGTTTTACATATTTCTTGGTTAGCATCAAATCAAAGTCTAAATTAGAAATTTCTGAATCCCTGTGGACCGGCCTCTTTTTCCTTATTCTACGTTTATAACTTACTTATCTGAGAAAAAAAATTATTTATTTGAAAATTACGACGTGGTTAGATTTTTAGATTTTCAACTATCATAAAATATCATTGGCTTTTTATACATGGGAGATTTCTTGTGTTGCAAGCTACTCAAGCTCCCATTGGTTAAGCTTCCCCCTTTCCGGGCGCCCGCGGTCAATAAGTAATATTGCGCGACAAGACAACTATAGGTGCCTTCGTCAATGCTATGTTTAATATTTTCTTCGCCAATGCTATAAAAATAAAATGATAATCCACAAAAACTTGAAACAAACCTCATTTTTCTAATGATTTTTGCCTTCTTTCTCATCTTAATAACCTTATCAATTTCACCACCCGTCTCTTTTTCCTTGCTCTTATTTTCGTACTCATTTCTTCCATTTCCGTCCTCTAACCCCGCCTCTATTCCGTCAGAGTCGAAATTTTCCGACTTCGATTTCTTGTGTTGAAGAAACTTAACGTGTCCATCGAGGGCTACATCGATATCTTCACTCTTCATAAGCTCTTCCGCGACTTCTGCAGGAGTTGCCTCCACTTGCATCATCAGTTCATCAATTTCATGGAACATATTATGATCAGAAATGCATAGATAATTCGAGGCAAGAACTCTAAATCCACTAGGGGTGTAGTAGGACAAGTGAATATGCATGTCTATTCGACCCGGCCGTAGCAGAGCAGGGTCGAGCTTGTCTTTAGGATTGGTTGTGAACAGTATTATCCTCTCATCTCCGCAGCTCGACCATAGCCCGTCGATGAAATCGAGCAACCCCGATAAAGTTAACTGTCATGAAGATAGATTACGGTGTTTGTTCAACATAAATGTAAAAGTACAATATACGTAACGTATTATTGAGAATGATGTACTTACTTGTTCTTTAGTATCCTCCTCAAATCCGTCGTATTCCCCAAGCTCGAATCTCTCGCTTTGTCGATTATGAAGCTCAATGTTGCAATCAATATCCTCGATCACAACCATTGATCGATTTCGGGTCGAAATCAACAACCCTCGAAGCTGCGGATTGTTTAGACTGATGAGTTCAAGGTCATAGACGTCGAATTTTAGGTAGTTGGCCATGGCAGCAACCAAACTAGACTTGCCTGTGCCAGGAGGACCATAGAGCAAGTACCCTCGTTTCTATGCTTTCCATACTCTTCTGTAGAAATCTCTTCGTCGAACGAATCTGTCCAAATCATCGATCAACTCTTTCTTCACCGCCGGATCTATAGCCAGTTTATCAAACGTCACCGGATGGTCGAGATTGGTCGATCCCCATGCCCCATGTCCGTCACAAATGAAGTTCTTGAGTGAAAAGAGTTTCATCACTTTATTTTCTTCTTTAATGGCCATGGATCTCTCCATTACATATGGAAAATAAGATATTGTCACCATTTCCATGCATTTATTATTGAAACGAAGCTCAAGTACTCTATTTTCATTCCCTCTATTTCTTTGGGGATTCCCTTGATGACCATATTCCTTCGTCTCAACACATATCATCTCCCATTTGAGTTTGATTCCTTCATATACGTCAATAACCTTTTGACCTTTGTGTATGATCATTGTTACCTTCGATGAATGACACAAAATTTTATGTTACAAAATAAATTATGTGAAAATTCGACTCGTTAGCCTCCTTAGGTCATCTTTAATTACCTTGTTGTCTCTCGAAACCTTGAAAGCCTTAACTCTCTCCATTGAGGTCGATATTTTCGTCCATATATTAGTCTCGGAAGCTTCATACAGTTCGTTGATATTGAACCCTTCGTATTTGTTGATGACGAGAGTCATTTGGTGTTGGATCCCTCCTTAATTGGATAGGTTCTAGAAAATTCTAGAGCTTTCTGGAGAAGTGTATAATTTTATAAAATATTTTGGAGAATTCTAGAGAAGTGTAGAACTCTCTAGAAGCTTGTGGAAGATAGTGGAATCCTCTGGAATATTCTAGAGATGTGTGAAACCTTATAGAGAGTATGGAAGAATATGGAAGGGAGTGGAAGAGTGTAGAGTTCTTAGAGTGTGTGAAGCATTTTAGATAATTAATATCCACCCTTGGATGTAAGTAATCTCCACCACTCATTGTGGAGGTGGAGTAGTATAAATAGGGGTGAAAGACTTCATTCCTAACCATCCAAGAAATCCAAAAATACTAAGAGAGTTCATTTCTTAGAGTGAGAAACTAGTGAGTTAGAGAGCCTCTTTGGGAGAATAGAGATAGTTTGGGAAGTCTTTATCATCAAGCTTAAGTGAGCCACCAAGTGTAAGTCAAATTTGTGAACATATCCTTGTAATCCTATTATTCTTTTGTATAGTGGAAGAATCTCCAAATTGTAAAATTATACTCTTGTGCATTTCGGAGATGTTCGGGGATAAGCTGGCTCACTATGGCTTGAAACTCGCTAACCACGCTCCGGGCCAACATGGTCGATGCCGTGAATGCAGTATACGTCGAGAGGACTGATGATGTAGAAGGAATGTTCTTGACGGAAAATATGGTTAAAGAAATGTGGATGATCGTGTTGATGTGTTGAGAGATATAGAAGAAGCTACGAGATTCGGAGGTTTAATGTTTTGATTATGTATTTATCATTAGTTTCCGATTTGAGTGAAATTCTTAGTTTGGATTTTAAATTAACAGAATATTTTGGTTAATATTTCCTAGTCATGTATCTTAATTTAGATTTTAAATCGATAGAATATTTGAAAAGATGGTATTTTTAATTCAAATTTTCAAAAATTAATCTTGTTTTTAATTATTTATTTATTATTATAATTTCAATTTCAAATCTTTGTTTTTGGAATATTTAATTTAATTTAATTCAAATTTAAATTTTAAATTAATTCAACTAATTCGATAATTAATTTTAGATTTTACATTGATTGAAGTCGTTTTCTCTCTCTCTCTAAAAGGTAGGTTAAAACATTGAGCGTACTCAATGGAATAAGCTACATGCGGTACAAGTTGAATATGATGGTGAGCTCCGAGCTAGGAACTTCCGTCATCTTGATCAGTTAGGATAATGTCAAATCAATCATTAGAAAAAGATAAAAGAAAAAAAAAACCAAAGAGTCAAAAACATAAAAAAATGTGTCATAAAGGCGATAAAAACGTGCACATGTAGATTTATTGAAAATCAAAAAACAAAGAAAATAAAGATATGATATAGAGAAGAAAAGGCAATAAAGGATATCAGCAATCGGCAGCGAATACTAAAGTTGGTGCCGCCACCGCCAATTAACAAAGACAAAAAAGAAAAGAGATGAACGGTACACTAATGAGAGAAAATTAAGTTTTTTTTCTATTGGATTTATTTTTCTAAAATTAATTAAAAACGATAGTCTTTAATCTACAGACTCTCAACTATTTGATGACGAAAGTTAAAATCCTGCAATTGTTGGTGCTCAAACCCAAAACCTCTAAAAATAACAATCTTCCCTTCAATAACATTAACTATAATATTCAATATATATTGCTATGATCAAAATCTTAAATATACGATTTTTTCCAATAATTTAACGTGTCCAATCCTCCCTCTAAAATCTGGATCAATTTATTTTCTCTACTAGTTGCCTAGATTTCTTTTATTTAATTATTGGTATTTAATCTATTAATTAATTATTTTAAATCGATTTTTACTAAAGTCATTAGATCAATTTATTTCATTCATAAATACTAAAATTTAAAATTTTAACCTTATTTATAAGATCTAATGTTTATCTACTACACCGATTAATTGTCAGTTACCCTAGAATTTAATAGATAGCGAGAACATGAAGGCTATTAATTTTAGCGGGAATAACACTTAGGGTGCGTTTGGATGGGGGAAAAGAAGATTACCGGGGGAATTTTTTTTTCAGAATGTGATACCTATGTTTGGATTGCAAAGATTCCCAATAAGGGGTAATAAGTCATTCCCAATAGTGACATTTTGAGGGCTTATTACTGGGAATGTCATTTCTCCCAATCCTTAGGGGTGTGTTTGGTTCACGGAATGTAAGATTACCAGTTGAAATAAAATATTACAAGGGAATAGGATTACTGGGAATATTACATTACTTTGTTTGGTTGGTTTGACAGGAATGTAAGATTACAGTGTTTGATTGAAGGAATAAAAGATTACTGGAATGTATATTTTACCAAATTGTCCTTGTTTTATATTTTTTAACAAGTGAAATTCTAAATATTTAAATAAAAAATATTTATATAAAAATTCTATCTGTTGATAATTACTTGAGTATTTAAATATATCATGTATTATTTTAATTTTAATTAATAAATTTCACATAATTTATGTAAAAATATATTAAAATTTTATTTTTTCTATTTTATTTTCATGTTCGATTTTGTCTCGAATTGTTATTTTGCGTAACAATCTTAAGACAAAGTAAATTCTTTCTTTCTGTTTAATTTTATAATGATATTTCAATCATTATTATTTTTCATTTCATTCTCGGATTAATGAATTTTTTCCAACAATCTTAAGACATGTTATTATCTCATTATTCTACCTTTCTTAATCCGAGATAATTCAAAAATTATGAGAAAATCGAAATAACAAATAAATGTGTTTCGAGATTTATCATGTTGTCTTAACAAGTTTGTTAAAATCTCAAAGTGGACAAACATATATAATAGAAATTATCGTGAACGTAACTTTGGTTTCTTTTATCGACAAAAGTCAAATTTTATTAATAAAGACCAATCTAGTTCAAAGCCTCATTAAAAACCTCTATAAACCTAATTAGAGGAAAGAGTACTTTGAACCGAGCATAAGAAAACACATTAATATATTAACTACCTAAAGCATATAACATCCAAGCAACAAGAGAATAAAACTTAACTAAACTACATAGAATTACAATCTGGGATTTTAAACCCAAATCACTAGCAACCCTTAAACCTCTTGGACACACACAAGGACAACAACTCTAAATAGGACACACAAAAACACAAACAAATTTAACACCACATGTACGCTAATTATCAGCCAAAACCAGCATAACACATCACAACAAGATCGCACTATGTAGAGGCAAACTAATTTGCAGTAGCGAAAACTACAAGTAAAGAACATCTTGAACAGCAGAACAAACAATAATCTCAATAACTTCAAAACCTTTTATCCAGCGGAGAGCAACCACAAAGAACCTTACACCTCGTGACTTCAAAACAAGATTCCAAGCATTAAAAATCTTAAGACGACCACACTTTACACACATGAAAGCATAGACCTCGAGAGCTTCATCTTAGACGGAATTAATTTCGACGGAAGTCATTTTTGTTACTGCACTCGAAACCGATTGCCATTTGATCGAGCAATTTGCTTTCATGAGACTCGCAGATTGGTTCTCCTCGTGATAACCTTTTTCCTTGCATTTATCCAGTACATTTCTGGTTGGTCTTGCAAGGAAGCTCCAATCACTTCAAGCCAATGGAAGTACTTTGCATTCATTAACAATCTATCAAATCCAGAATTTGAAAAACATCAGCAAAGATAAGCCAGCTTAACTATATCAACTACTAACCCTTCAAAATCATTCTTAGTTAATTACCTGTTTGATCAAAGTTGCATTGCCAGTCGGAGGAATCGACTTTTGTCTGAAAGCAGAGTAACAAATAGGGACATAGATTCATCTTCCCTCAACAACTCATCGACAATGGAATTCACATATATATTCGATGCATAAGGGCTTACAATCACTATAGTTGCAATTCACAAAGCTGGAGTATTGAACTGATCTCTGCAAATAAAACAAAGAACATTAGAAATCATAAAGAAATTAGATGATCGAGGATAGTTAAAAAAATGGATGTTCAGAAGTCTGTAGCTCACACTAATAGTTTTTCCTAAAATTCTTTGGATCCTCCTGGTCCTCAACGGGTAAGCACCAACCAACATAACATAAAGAGTCACTCCACATGACCATACATCTGTCATCTGAAAAAGGAATGCAATCCTAAAATTAATCAGAAACAAAAATGAGAAGACTTTATCTCTGCTTTGGAAAGACTTAAAAGAAATCCAGACCTCGGTTTCTCTTTGCCAAATATCTTAGGAGCTATTGCTTTCATGATCGTTAAAATGAAAACCTTCATGATAAAGTGCACTACTAGTAGATATCCAACCAATTGATAAATATTCTGAGCAATTGATCTTTAACCAAGCTTATAATCACCCTCAACAATTCTTAAAATTATCAAGTAACATCTGTCTATCTTTATTCTTTAGAACAGTAAGTTAAGGCATCAACCACTCCATCATAAAACTATTTAGCATAATAATACAATCATAACTGAAAACCCTAGTCTCGTAAACAAGCCACTACAACAATATTTGAAAAAAGTAGATAAAGACTAAAGTACCTTGCCATCGTATTCTCTCCGAGAAAGAACTTCGGGCAATATAAGCCGGAGTACCAACCGTTGACTTGGGTCTTGAATGCAACAGAGATGACTAAAAGGGGTAGAAGGAAACATCTTAAACAACAACAATTTTGACATGCATTTAATTATGTTGACTGTAATAATCCTATTTTTAGTATTACCTTTGAGTAACCAAAATCACAGATTTTCAGACGAGGAGCAGGGCTCCCATCCAACAAGGTATTCTCTAACTTCAAATCTCGATGGCATATTTGCTGAAAGTCAAAATGGGTAAATATGAGAAGCTTGCCCAAAAATAGGGACAACTGTAACATCCTGTAATAGAATGTTAAAATCTTATTTACCATGGAATGACAGTAGCTAACTCCTGAGATCAGCTGCTGGAAAAAATATCTGGCCTGAAACATCACATTAGACAGATCACCGCCAGTGGAAAGCTAAAAAAACATGAAGCATCCCACATCTTACTTAGACAGTAATGAAGGATTATTCAATGATAAGATGATACATTTCATCTCATACTAGTTCCTTCATCAATTAAGAGGGAAAAAGGAAAATAACAAATGTAGCCAGCAACAAGTAAAAGAACTCAAACTAACGTAAACGTCATCAATCTCCCCTCTTTCTTTTCTTTCCGCAGAAGAGCATATTTTCAATAGGCAAACATATGAATCGTATTATGGAAGTAGCTTGCACTTGGAGACGAAGCAAACACAGAGCCAAAGAATTGGGAAAATCGATTCATAATTCGAAAATGATTGTGGAAATCAGGGGGACTTACGGTTGAGAGCTGAGGAGGAGGCGGATAGAGGATATGATTGAGAGGCGGATACTGGTCCAGGAGATAAGGCAAAAACATGTACTCGGTTCCCTGGTACCCTTTGATCCCATCCAATGTTCGCATCTCAGGGTTGAGACCGCACAACACGAAGTACTCAAATAAGCTATATACCTTCTTAGTTCATCGCCATTTCTTTCCAATGAATACTGGAAGCTGTGCAGGAATTCTTTCATCTCCACCCATGTCTTTATGCAACAAATTCATTAGTTCCGAATGAACATATATTTCTGACTTAAGCTTCCATCTGCTTGAAACAGCTGCATCGGCATTATCCTCATCATAATTTTCTATCAACCATAACCAAGCAGAGAGAATGGTACTTTAGACAACAGGATCGGGAATAAACAAATATCTAAGAGAGATGAGGGTATGACATTCCCGGGAAAGTAGGAAAAAAATACCACTGTTGGTATTCATTCATTCCCTGCACTTGGGAATGTAGTCCATCCAAACATGGGTATATTTACCTGGAAAAAAACATTCCTCCCAAAAATGAAATATGACGTGAACCAAACGGAGTCTAGGTATTAATCTTTTCCCATGATTTTTGACTAAAATGACTTTAAAACAATTTTTTTTTCAAAAATATCATTCTCCTATCCGTTGATAAAAAAATTCTATGAAAGGTAAATTACAAATTTATCCTTAAACTATTTTAGATTTACAAAAAAAAATCTACAATTAAAATTTTATATGAAGTTCAAAAGTTAAAATAAAATTAAACCTTTTTATTAAACTAATTTATCTTTTAAATTTTGAAAAAAAATTATATAAATTATATAAATTTATTTTTTTAAAAAGAAAATATATAAATTTAAAATAATAAAATTATATATTTTCTATGATCTTTTGTACAAATATTTTCTTTTGAATATTTATAATTCAACTTGTTTAAAAAACAAATATATAACAAGGATAATTTAATAAAATATATATTCCAGTAATCTTTTATTCTTTTAACTAAACATATTAATTTTACATTCTGACTAAACAAATCAAACACAACAATACAATATTCCCGGTAATGTGTTAGGTATTGTTACATTCTAGTAATCCTATTCCCGGAAGTAATGTTATATTTCATGAACGAAATGCACCCTTAACGGTTATAAGAACATGCAAATTTGGTCCCCACGTGGCAAAATAATAAAATGCCACGTACTACTCTCTACTGCTCGAGTGAAATTATTCATGAAAAACGAAATGAAAAATCAGTATAAAAGAAGCTAGAAAATGGAATTGGATTCTGTAATATTGGAGATGGAACCACAAACGTTAAAAGATATTCTCAAGTTTGCTCTATCACTTTCCAGCTCTCTCATTCACCGGTAAAACTCCTTCCTCTTCTTTTTCTTGCGCATAATCGCAGAAAATCCCAAGTGCTCATCAATCGATTGATTTTGAGGAATTTTCTCTTCTTTTTCCTTTTTCAAATTTGAATAAAAAAATGCCTAAACAGGAAACTTGGATTGGTAACGCTCCAGTTCGACCTCGATCTCGATTTTGTATTTTACGTTTTTGGATACTTTTCTTGGTGAATTTGTTCTCTCTTTTTTTTTCTAGTAATATTCTTTACTTTGGCTTTGATGGTACGACTTGTTTGTGAAGGTTTTGAGTTCTGGGTTTGCATTTAATAATGCTGTTTTCTTCTTGCCTTCTCATAGTTCTTTGTTGCAATTATTATGGAATTCGGCTCAGGTTTTATTTTAATAAAACTTTTGATTTGCGTTTGTTGATTCTATCAGAATAGACACGTTAAAGCTAAAGGGTCTTTTTGTTTATCTTTGAAAAGTTCATTTAATTTGTTCATGTGCTTCATTTATTAGGATTTTAGCTTATAGGGAATTCTGGATAATGTTTGTTTTGCAGATTGTTTGGGCTGGGAAACTTGTTATTATGCTTCTCTCAAATTCCATATGCACCAAATTCATTTATGTTCGAACTTATGCATGATTTTTAACGCAGGCATTCCCGGTGATGGGAGATGTTTGTTCCGGTCAGTAATTCGCGGCGCTTGGCTGAGTTCAGGCAAGCAGTCTCCGACTGAGAGCCGCCAGAAGGATCTTGCTGATGAACTCAGAGCTAAAGTACATTTCTATTCTACTTTTTTCACAATGTGTCTGATTCCATTTACATCAAAGCATCATTTGGATTTTAGTTCTACTCACTGCCGAATTCAATATAACTTGGATGGAATTTGCCGGAATTTTCAATTTTTCTGCTACCCCTTTTCAGTTTTCGTGTTAGCTGCAGATGTCTTTCTTGCTTTATCTTCATTTCGAACCACTTTCGATCTACCACAACTCGGGTTGATTTAGCTGCATTTGGTTTTTATGCAATCTGTTTTCTTTTTGTGTTAGCTGAAGATGTCTTTCTGCTTTAACTTTGCATCGGCACTATATAAAAGGTTACATGTCTTGATAGGTTGTAGATGAATTCATCAAGAGGCGAGCCGACACCGAATGGTAAGCATTTTTCTCTTTTCTAATGAACCTTTGTTGTCAAAACTGGGGCACCACAAGCAAGTAAATCTTTAAACTTTTGCAGGTTCCTCGAGGGTGATTTCGACAACTATGTCTTGCAGATGCGGCAGCCTCATATCTGGGGAGGAGAACCCGAGCTGCTCATGTGCTCACATGTCTTACAGTGAGTTGTTCCTTGCTCAAATGAAACTTCTTTGCTATCAATATATCAAAATTTTCTCATCTGTCAATATATATATTTCACACACAGGACCCCTATAACAGTTTACATGAAGGATAAGAATTCCGGTACCCTCAAAATTATATCCGAGTACGGTCAGGAATACAGTAAAGAAAACCCCATCCGAGTTCTATATCACGGTTGCGGGCACTATGATGTATTGATGAGTCCAGTAAGCAGTGCCTCTTCTAGACTGTAAGATATGCCCCTTCACTTGTTTTATACTGGTTTTTCACCCTTCGTTAGTACCTGTATGTGAATCAAGCATAAGGTCATATACTCCGATCATTGAAATTAGAAATCGGTTCAACCCGAAGCATAATGTAGTTAGTTCATGCAGTCATTCTTAAGAAACGGTATTCGTCAGGTCTACGGTTATGAACATTGATAGTAGTCTGCTTGCTAAATTTGGCAGGTGGAAGAGAAGATGACTTGGGGATAATTGCACTGCAAAATGGGTGATGCTAGGCCTTATGTACTCTAAATAATCTTATGTGAAATGGTCTATTGAAAATTTGATCATGTGATTCAGATTAATGGTCCTTGACCGTATGAATGAACCCTTAAATATCATATAACATGTAAAGAAGATTTTAAGGTATCTTTGCAATCATCTTCCCTTTTACTAGCAACCGTGCAATAGGCGATACGGATTCGTAGTCCGAACATATGTAGGATGACCCATAGGAAAATACCTATTTTTGCTCAACTCCAACAAAACTCAACAGCTTAATAAACCAGCCTATGATCACACGCATATATACAAAAACATGTTTGGTGAAAGTACAGGGGGAGGGAAAAGAAACATTGCTACTCATCATCCTTCCATATCTCTCGGATTAGTTCATATCTAACGACTTTCCGGCCTCCCTTTCCCGTTCTCATCTGATTGGGTTCTTTTGAAGTGGGAGAACTGCGGGGTTTCTCGATCATGATCGAGGTAATGGGTGAATCCAATTCATCGAGCTCATCATCACTAGTGTATGATTTTCTAAGCACCAATGACCGACTCCTTTCCATGGTTTGACCGACTGTAATGTCCTTTAGGGAATTATTGGAAGGTGGCGAATAGACTATAGGAGTAGCCATACATGGGAAGTTTGTAACCGAATCTTCTCCGGCCTCGGAAAGGTCCTGATTGAGAAGAAAACGAAAACCGAGTGCCATAAACTCGCAACTGTGCAGAGTGATGAAAGAAATGGAAAAGCTGTATTTTAAGCAAACAAATTGTATCTTGTTTTACAACAAACCTCCTCCAATGCTTCAAAAACTGCCTGTGAAACTGGATTCGGGTTGAACTCGTCGGGTACAAACTTGTTAAGAACTCTGATGATCAGGGGGGCACTGAACATAGGGCATACCTACAGCATTAAAATTCGAAGGGAAGATGAGGTATAATAGAATATATAGATATATATTATTACTTATGGAAATTAAAATGAACGTTTTAATAAGTTCAGAACTATACCTCTTTCCTAGTGGACCTATCCACAAGCATCTCGGATGGAAGCATCATAAGATCACTCAATGCATTTAGGAGGCAAAAAGGCTTAAAGGAACCGTCACATACAGCATTTTTGCGGTCGCCTACTTCCTCGCTGTCTTCGGGACTCTCATTGTCATCGATACCAAACAGATCTGTCAGCCATCTTGACCAGTTTCCAATCTGGCAACACAATGACAGAAATGTAATATATGTCTACGTTCTTATGTCATTATTCAAGCAACTTCATTGAAGCAATTTCAAATCCTAATCTCGATCTTTTATTATCTGTTGACATAACATTTGGAGCAAGGAACCACAAGGTGCAGACATTTCACTTTCTTTAAATGAGTAATAATTCTGTGACTGACAAACAGCATCTGATATGTTACATAGATAAGATCTCGCACGTCAAGGAGGCAATTTAAAGTATTAAGGTAGCTACATAGAAAGAATTCAAAGAACTCCGTTACTCACGGCATTTTTTAGCTGTACACCTGCCCCAAAACTTGATTTTCCTGCAGGAATGGGAAGAACCTTTGAATCGCTTATTGGATCGGAGATGGGATCCATTGGCATTTCATCAGCTGATTCACGAAGAATAGTATTGAACATTGCAACATCTAATCTACTAACCAATTGCTCCATTACCTAATGATGGAACAGACGACAATGTCTCTATCAAATTTGCATTTCAACAGCAATATCAATTAGATAATAAAACCATAAGAAACAAGGACATGTCCTCCATGCATATGTGAAAACAAACTATATAGTATATCATAATACCAGTTTAGCCAGCACAGCTAAGCAGCCGCATTCGTGGCCGCATGCCCGAAGGGGACAAAGCCTTTCACAGGCATCTTTAAAAGCCTTCTTCCAAAGCTCAACTGATAAGTTCCCCTGCTCTTGATCACCTAATCCATGTCTTCGGCCTGAGGTTTTCCTTGAGCTTGAGCTCTTCGCAGCAGCAGACTGCATATATGGAGTCAAAGTCTGGCAAGTATATAGAAGGAAATAATGTCAGGTTATGACCTCTGAAGATAAAATGATGTGAGCTTAAAGAAAGGATTGACCTGCCACCAGACAGATTCGATTATTCTGGAGAAGAGCCAAGCTTCAAACTTTTGCAATGCGAGTGAAAATGTCTGAGGATCCACCCAGTCATCTGAACTTTTTGAACATAGCTGCATTTCCCCAATAGTGTGGGTAACAGTTGCTCTCAATACAATTGTATTTGATAACCAGAAGGTTAACCTAATAAAATGGTAAAGAAATGAATATCAGGTTAAAGGTGCAAAGAGAGAAGCATTATGCAACAGATTACTAATTTTTATTTTGTACAGCATGCAAACCAAATTAACATCTTTGAAAAAAGAAAAGGAAGAATCTAAAATCCCCCAGATTTATTTTCTAAAAAGAAAAAAATTGCGGAAACTATTAGTGCACACCTTGGAACATCATTTCCACATGCTTTAGAGATCAAAACCAATCCTGAAATAGCAGCCCTTGCAGCACTTGCCCTCTTATCTTGGGTATTTGCTCTACAAGCATGAAGATAGAATCTAGAAAGTCGTCTAGCTGGGGCATGAACCTTGTTTGTAGAACTTCCATGCTCTGCAGCAACAGAATAAAGACTAGCCTCGAGAACTGCAGCTTCTCTTAATTCTTCTTCAAGCATTTCAATTTTGGAGTACAGTTCAACTTTGCTGTTGGAAAAGCTCTTTGCATTTTCTTTGCTTTTATTACACGTATCACTTGTAGAACTATTATGAATCTTTTCAGAAATATCATTTTCCTTTACCCTCTTGACCTGAGTTTTCTTTAGTAGCCCATGACTGTTTCCCGACTTAACTTTGCTGTTAGAAAAGCTGTTTGCAACTTCTTCCCTTTCACCCAGTATGTCAGTTGTGGTACCATTAGAAGTCTTATCAGGGATAGGATTCTCCTTAACCTTCTCCATGAACTGGATGTTTGACGGTCCAGTGCTCTTAGCTTTGTTAACATGTAACTGAACAGGTGTCACGTGATTTTGTCTACCATTCGGAGGGAAACCACCTTTCAGTTCAATTGTTGCCCTACTGGCTGCAAAAGTGTTACTCCTCAATGCGACTTGCTTTCTCGGAGAATCCTGAGGAGGTCTAAAACCTAACCTCTCCTGCAGAGAATATTCCTCGGGACCCAAAATCTGGCTATCCAGCTCATCATCCCATGATGACTTTTCAGCATTTTCCTCCCAATGACGAACACGTGAATTGGTACTTAAATATCTGTCTACATGGCTTTGGTCATGTCTCCTGGCTTTTCTAGCATCCTCTGTCTTTCTTTGGGAGTCTTCATCTTTTGCATTATCTGAGTTCACATCTACAGGAATGGCAACACGGGCCTTCGAGGATGAAACTTTACCCGTGTGATGAGTTACAGGATTCTCGGGATTGGAGGACAAGTGCTTTGAAGATGAAGGAGATGCATTCCCATTCAATTGCTTGAATACTTCACCCAATGTACTTACCCCTGAGTATGCAC
Source organism: Hibiscus syriacus (assembly GCF_006381635.1). NCBI lineage: Eukaryota > Viridiplantae > Streptophyta > Magnoliopsida > Malvales > Malvaceae > Hibiscus > Hibiscus syriacus. Next base: position 267,877 of record NW_024063330.1, on the reverse strand, counting down.
TTGTTCCATCAGAAGGAAAAGCGAGTCCAGGCCTTGCTATCCCGCCATTCACTGGTTCTGATCCAATCTGTAGTCAATGGTGACTTGCAATCAAACATTCAGAAATATATACTTTGCTAGGTTGATGACAGTCATCAAATTAACCGGAAATTACAACAGCCCAATAATAGAATCATGCTTGTACATAGAAACTTCAATCCAGTGTCTGTCCAAAGCTAACATATAGACTATCATAAAGCAGTAACAATAAATTTTGGTCATGTTATTGCTCCAAGTGATTTTCAGGTCAGGGTATGGCCTAATTGCCATCATTATTCAGAACGATGCATATGCTCGGTAAAAGTAATTTCAAATAGCAACAGCATAATACAGAATTATCAATGCATAATTGTTTCTTATTCGCATGAAAGCTTTACTTATGGCAATGCTTCAAGAATCCTTGAGTCTGCCAAGACAATTTCAGAAATCTTAAAGCCAACTCAATTTAAAACCACTAATTCAAGGACATTATAGAGACAATTCAATGTAAATGGAAACAAATAACAAAAGGAGAAGAATGAACTCAAATACCTTATCATGTTGATTACGTGAGCCCCCAGAAGGATCAAAAACAGAAGAAGAAACAGTCTGAGATGAATGTGAAGAAAGATTATCATCATCAGTTAAAGAGGCAATCTCTGCTTCTTCATATATCGATTCGGAAACAGAGTCACTCCCATCCTTATCAAGTGACGGTCCTTTTGGCAAGCTGCCTCTCGCTGACGAGACGGAGCTACCTTTATCAAACGGTTGGATATTAAGATAAAGAACAGGCTGTTCCGGGATCCCAGTCTTTGAACTCTTCTTCAAGTTAATAGGAGTGGCAACACTTATAGTTTCCATGATAATCCCATAATCAGCGAGGTTTACAACAGCAGACCCTAAAAGTTGACCCTTTGCATTTTTGTCCTTTCGAGGCTCATACAAGTAGAACTCCAAACAGTTCTTCTGGAAACCATCACGGTTGGTGCTCCTACGGGATGATTCCAGAGATAAAGTTACCGGAAGCCTGAAATACTCGCCGAACTCGATTTTTCCATTCCCATTACAAGAAACCAAGGACCCGGAATTCTTATCACCATTTTCCCATTGAAGCAACATAGATTGAGGCGATGGCAAAGACTGCAATGCTGTCCAAGGACTAATTTCCTTAACACATACAATGTAATGAACCCGATAGGAGTCCCCTTTTCTCTTCTTAGTTCCCAAGCCAAGAACCATTGTTCGAACAACGAAATAACCGATTTCACTTCCGAATTCTGATCAATCAAAATGGCTTCATGTTCATGAAAACCATACATTAAAGATCTCCATTTGGGGGGGGGGAACAAAATTCAGAAACGGTATATGTTGAAAGATACTGAACAGAAATTACAAATGAAAATGAAAAGAGAGAGAGAGAGAGAGACTTTACCAAGAAAACTGAGTTGTGAACAACAAAATGCAGAGAAAATAATGGAATCAAAATGAAAACAGAACGTGGGTTCATGTATATAATTCTTAGCAACATATTCTTAATTCATCAGTCTTCATGTAATTCCATTTTTTTAATATATTAAAGTCAAAAACACAAAAAAAATTAAAAATATCGAACTAAAACAACCACTCTACATGAATCTCCACCACTAATTAGCTGATGTAAGTATATATAAAATTCGAAGAAGAAGGAAAAAAACAAGTTGATAACAACCAATCAGACTATACTCAAACTAAAGACAATCAAATAGATAAAAATTGAACCCTACTTTACACCAACAAAAAAGAAAATTAATTAAACGAAAAAAAAAAAACAAGAACAAGCAGTCTATGAATCAGATATACAAAATACAAGCAACCCAGTTCATGCAAACATCATTAAAGCAAAAAAAAAAAAGCTTACAGAGAACAACGGATCAAGAGAAAAGGAAAATCGGATAAAAAGGGCAAGCGAAACGAGAGTTGGAATGTACGTACAAGAGAAAGGAAAGGGAGCTTAGGAAACACTAACAGAGAAGAAACGAATAAGAAAAAGTTAACCGATGATAAAAAGGGTAAAGTTGCCTTAGAAAATAAACAAAATAAATAGCCTTACATTGTCGTCGCTGTTTCTATTTTCAATGTTTTCCATCACTAGAAGTCCATTACTATACATGGATGGCTGCTAAAAGGGCAAGCGAACGAGAGTTGGAATGTACGTACAAGAAAGGAAAGGGAGCTTAGGAAACACTAACAGAGAGAACGAATAAGAAAAAGTTAACCGATGATAAAAAGGTAAAGTTGCCTTAGAAAATAAACAAAATAAATAGCCTTACATTGTCGTCGCTGTTTCTATTTTCAATGTTTTCCATCACTAGAAGTCCATTACTATACATGGATGGCTGCTATAGCCACGCTTAGTAGAGATGAATCATTAGATCCTTGAAGTAAAGTGAGGAGTTTGAATTCCGACGTCTACAAATGGAACAAAATTATGTTAGAAAGATCAATCTATGACGAACATTTGTAAGTTCAATTAAATTAAACCTCACACCTTGTACTTTAACAGTTGATTTTTCATAAAATAAGTTTGGGTGGTTGGTTTTTTGATCTGATCCTAAGCTAGCATAGATCCAAGACTAGCCCGGTTGACACCGAGGCCTCGTTAATAGATCCCATGTGCAGCTGAAAAATAGTTGAAAATTTTCACTCACCACCACCATTAAAAGATTGCATCGTCACACATGTCCTATCACCGTTATAAATTATACCTATTCAGTTGAGCATTTATTTACTAATCATCATCAAATCCGATTTCTTTTTTTTATTTGTTTCGAATTAATTGATTTTGGTGACAAAAGAATTATTAGTATTCTTTGAGATTTCGGGTTCAAGCATAAAAAAATATTATGAGGGTAAGCGTTCAATGTCAAATGATTGAGTATTACATGTCATGAATTAACTATCTCTGATTTATTTGTATGTAGCATGGGCATCAGATGAGATGATTGAGGACATTAGATGAGACAAATTTATTGATATATCGAATCTGTCGAGGGTTCTCTGACATAATCATATAGTCTAAGTCAAACGGAGGTATTTAACAAAATTCAACAGTCATTTTATTGAAGAGAAAAAATTGATTATGACGGTTATATGTGGTTTATCTTTTCTGGTTTGAACATAAAATCGTTATCCATGATGGAATTATCGTTGATCAATGTCAAAATCTTATGTCCCATAAGGAGGTAGAAGAGGGATTGATAAAAGGAGTGTTTTGTATTCTTCTTTCGATATTGATCAAAAGGTTTTATAGTGATTCTTAGTGCAAGTGTCAGGTGTAGAATTATTATATCCACTTGTATATTAGCAAATTGAGTATATGATCGGCTGACATTAGATTTAGCTCTGATAGACCATGTGGGTCTATCGAAAATCATGTCAAAGAGTCGTGACTTCTTAAAGTATAAGGCATCAAGAACTTTATATTCGAAAACATTTTTTTAGGATTTTAACTACGGTGGGGATCCTTGGATATCCTGAAGTACAATAATTTTCGTCATTTTGCATGAAATCATTCATGTGTACTTGTGACACACACGATCATCGATAGCTACTCAGTCCTTTTCTGCAGGACGTGCACCATCCACGATGATTATGTTTGTGAACCGGAATGGATACAAGATTTTATGTTAAGAAAATCAGGCTTATAAAATTTTGTAAGTGATGAAAACAATATAAATATACGAGGAACGATAAAAAAATATGATTCAAACTAGGGATGTGAATGGGTCGAGTCGGGTTAGGTTATCGGTCCACCCGATCCGACCCGAACCCGACCCGATAGATATACACCTTTCACCCGACCTGATTTTTTGAGATAAAATTTGAACATAACTCGATCCGACCCGAAGTAATATATTTATTAAAAATGCTATTTTTATTCAATGAAAATAGGGATTTAATTAAAAAAATATATACAGAGAGAGGAGTATTATTGCAATTATCCCTAAATATATAAGGTAAAATTAAAAAAAATCGAGTCGGGTCGAATATTTTTCACCATAAGCTTGAACCCAATACAACCCGAACATAACATTAAAAAAAACACGACTCGACTTGACCCAAACCCGACTCGACCTGACCCGAACCCAAATTTTTTTAAATAATCCGACTTGATCGGGTCGGATTTGGTCGAAACCTATCGAGATCGAGTCTCATGCCCATCCTAATTCAAACAGAGTTCGAATCACAAAAATTATAATAAAACTCCAACATTGAAGTTCACTTCTATTAGAATCTAACTGAACCATCTAATTGACAATGCTACCAAAATACGAGGCACGTCCAATGCTATTTGTAATAAACAAGAGAGTGAATCACTTTCCTGCAGGCCAAATCCGGAACTACTTTAAGTGACCATTGTAAAAATCAAAGATTCAACAACAAACATCAGAGCCTTTTGTTCAAGGAACATGACAGCGGTGCATGGCGATTCTGGCTTCCGATATATTGGCCGGAAACTTGTGTTTCCGGTCAACTACGAGGAGCAGGTTTCACTGAGGCTCATCGATGCTTTGCACGGAAATTATTCGAAGTTGGCGTGTGAGTGTTTAGCTGATCCTTTTGTGGACACCAACTTCGTCGGAACGGTGAACTTGAAGTCTAAGACGACCGAGATTTCGTTGCACGATGAGGCTGCCGGCGAAGTTCTCGTCAAATATGAGGAGTTTAAGACTGAAGTTACTCCCCTTTTCCTTGCTGCTCATGTCGGGAACATGTTTCTCGTTAATAAGTTGCTGGTAAAACATTTAGTTTATATATGTGTGTGTGTATGTAGGAAGGTGAAATAATTAAAGCAAGGTCATCATCTTTTTTATTTGGCAGAGTTTAGGAGCTAACGTGAATCACAAGCTATTTCGAGGCTATGCTACCACAGCGACAGTCGGGGAAGGCCTTATGGAGATACTCGAGGTGCTCATCAACAGTGGTGCGTGTGAGGAGGCGTTTCTGGAGTCAAGCTACCTCGGGCATGCCAAACTCACCGAGCGGCTAATGGCAACCGATATGATCCGCCCGCAGGCTGCCTTACGAGCTCTCCTATCCGCCTGCTGCAGGGGGTTTGTTGATTTTGTTGACATGCTTATCAAGGTAAAATAGTTCTCGCCATGACAAATTTTCACCCGTTTTTTAGTTTTTAACCGCGGTTATGCTCATGACAGTGCGGAGTAGATGCCAATGCAACTAATCGGGTGCTTCTTCGATCTTCCAAGCCGTCTCTATACGCGAATATCGACTCTAATGCGCTATCTGCTGCTGTTGTTCGTCGGCTGACCTCTGCTGTTAGATCACTTTTGCAGGTATGCATCTTGGAACACAATCGATCGATGAAGATCCATAATTATTGTATAGGGTTCAAGATCAAGTTGTTGCTTGTTTAGTTACATGCAGAAAGTTCTCAAATTCCATTAATAACCTATTCGAAACCGATGATACTAGGCCGGCATTAAGACAGACGTAAAGGTCAGAGTTGGAGCTTGGTCCTGGGATATCGATACGGGGGAGGAAATTAGGGTCGGTGCCGCCGGACTAGCTGATGCTTACCCCATCACCTGGTGTGCTGTGGAATACTTTGAAGTCAGCGGTTCGATCTTACGGTTGCTACTTCAACGCCTCTCCCCGAACAACCTTCACTGTGGCAGGACCCTCATCCACCATGCCATCTTATGTAACAATGCGTTAGCTGTTGAAACTAAATATTAACAGTACTCGTGGATTAGATCGAGTCATTTACTTTTATCTACTTAAAAATATAATTTTGTAAAAACTAAATAAGTTTCAACACTATAATTTAAAAATTTTAAACTCCTTTGAGAATGGTCACGGATAAGATCGAATTAAATTTTTAATTCGTCCAAATTCGACACGAATATAATACCCCTTCATTATTACGAACCAATGAGTTGTTGATGATAATAAATTTGTCTCGTCAACTGTTAGCGGTTAATAAAATCTATTAAGAAATCTCGATTAATAAAGGGCTAATATTTTTTCAAAAGTTATCTGAAGAGATATAATAATATTTTTTTAAGTGGACTGAAATTTTAGAATTTAAAATATAATATAAATATTAATAGTAAAATTTGACCGAAAGTTGATATTTAGTACCACAAATTTCCTTTTTTTTTTCTTTTGCTTTTTCGCATTCACTCACCCACTACGACTCCAATCAATTGATGTAAAACTTACGTTGAATTTTTAATAAAAGGGTAAATTGCAAATATTTATCACTGGACTTTATTTTCTCTCTTATTTTTCTTATTAAACTTTAAAAAATTTCCATTTTTTACTAAATTTAATATATTGAAACTTTTAGTCATTAAACTTTACACGATCTTATTTTGATTAATTTGTCGTTAAATAGTTAATGACGTTAAAAATGACATCGTTTTAAAAAATAAAATTTTCACCAAAACAACATTTTTTTGTATTTATATAATAGTTCATTTTAATGCATTTAACTATTTAATGTCCGAGTGATAAAAAAATATAATATATTAAATTTGGTGAGAAAATTAAAAAGATTTAAAGTATAATGAGTGAAATAGAAGATAAAAGTAAAATCTAGTCATCAAATTTGTATTTTACCCTTAATAAAAATCAATAATTGAAAACCATTATTTTGAACTTTGTCCACACAATCTTGAGCAGTACTGCAAAACATTGCCGACGTTTTAGCGGTCGGTCCGTTTAAAAAATTATGAACAATTTATTGGAATAAAATTTGTTTTTAGTTTAATTTATTAATAGTTTAAAGTTTAAAAGTGTTAACTACACGGATATCAATTATGTTTGAGTTTTGTATATTTTTTATCACTGATTTTCAAAATACATAATATACGATCACATTCGTTTATTTTTAATTAAGATATGGTTATTTTTTTATTTAAAATGTGATCACCAAAGATTAACTTTCGTTAACAGTTAATATATTAAGTGACATGATATTTTGGTATAATCACATATTCGGTCACTGTTATTTATATATCCTCTCGATTTAGTCATACTTTTAATAAATTAAAATAAATTTAATCCTCTAATCGAATGATGTCACGTGTCACTGGTGTCATGTGTCGTGCCACGTGTCACCATTAAGTTAGATGACTAACTTTATTTTAATTTATTATATTTATTTTCCACCAGTCTGCTTTGCTTTGTTATATTAAAATAAAATAAATTAAAATAAAGTTAGTATTTCAACATAATGGTGACACATGAGACAAACACGTGGTACCAATGACAGTGGCATCATTCGATTGGAGTATTAAATTTATTTTAATTTATTAAAAGTATGACTACACTGAGAGAATATATAAATAACAAGGACCAAATATGTGATTATACCAAATATTTATACAAGGCCAAATATGTGATTATACCAAAATATTTATCGGAATTTAACTCGTGGTGGCCATGTCTTAATTAAATAAGAACGAATGTGACCATATCTTATGTATTTTGAAATCAATTACCAAAAGTGGACAAAACACAAAAATAATTGATCATCCGTGTAATTAACCCAATTTAAAATTATAATATGTATTTATATTTAATAATAATAATAATTTTCAAATATTATGTAAAAATTATTTATTTACTTTATGAACGAATATTTTATGTATTGACAACATATCATTTTATACATCATCAATAAATTATAAGATAATAAAAACATAAATTAAACTAATTAAAGAAAAATCACTTGATGAATGACTTGCCTACTCTGCTTGCAAATTCAATATGTATGTATGTGTGTGTATATATATATATATATACACACACACAGGAGGGAAGCCATAGCAAAAGCTTCTAAAAAAATGACAGATTGGACCAAGAAGACAATCCTCAGAAACGATGCACTGCAACAAGTAATTATTATTTTCATATATGTCTTTGTTATTTCCTGTTACAGTGTCAACAATTTTGCCTCTGTTACTGTATAAAATTGCAGTACATCTTTGAAACAACTGCCTATCCCAAAGAACATGAGCAGCTGAAGGAACTGAGAGAGGTCACTGCCGAGAAATACAAAGAACTGTAAGTTGATCTTCTTCCTCCTCTTCTTCTTCTCCTTTAAGAATATCGCTTTGAACTTGATTTAATATTTAGATATAAAAACACAGGAGCGTCATGAATGTGCCTGTTGATGAAGCTCAGTTCTTGTCTTTGTTCCTAAAGATAATGAATGCCAAGAAGACCATGGAAATTGGAGTTTTTACAGGCTATTCCCTTCTTGCCACCGCCCTTGCTTTGCCCCAAGACGGCCAGGTATTTATCGATTGTATACGTAGGGGTGATTACGGGAGATATTCTTAAATATATATAAGAGATTATTATAATATTATATCGAATTGGGTCGGATTTTTTTTTATCTTAAATCATCCGTCCAATTACATTCTTAAAAGAATCCGACGTCGAGTCAGGTCAAAACCAGTCTGGTTCGTGTGAAATGCAGCTAAGCTAGCCGATTTGCTTTCCAAGTGCAGATCATAGCAATTGACCCTGACCAAGAAGCTTACCAGACCGGTGAACCATTTATTAAGAAAGCCGGAATGCAGCACAAGATCAAATTCATCCCATCAGATGCCTTCTTAGTGTTAAACGATCTCATTCAAAAGGTAAGTAGCTACGTTCGTATGTGCGCTGATTCGTATAGGGATGGATGTCGTCCTTATGAAAATTTTAAATTATCATATAAATTAGATATTTTCTTTATATTTATTATTAATAATATGATTTCGGTTCCCTAAATTTTCTAAATTCTTTCTTCTCAAATTTCATAAATTCATCGTTCTAGTACAAAATCATGCATACAATCATGCGTCCTACGTACGTCTCTAGATTTGTATCCTTGTGCAGTAAAGCAAGTTGACTGGCTCGAACCTTTGCAGGGGGAAGAAGGGAGCTTCGATTTCATATTTGTTGATGCCTATAAGAGCGATTATCTTATGTTCCATGAGCTGACGGTGAAGTTGGTAAAGATCGGAGGGATCGTAGCTTACGACAACACTTTATGGTACGGTTCGGTCGCCGAACCGGAGGAGGAAGTGACGGACGAACTTGTTAAGATGTTTCGAAACTTTGTGAAAGAATTCAACAGCTTCGTGGCAGCCGATCACCGGGTTGAATCATCGATCCTTTCCATCGGCGATGGCCTTACTCTTTGCAGGCGTCTCTATTAGACAAAATTTTAAGTCCTCCGTGAGGTTTAATACCGATATAAGTAAATAAAATAAAAAATGTAACATTTAACATATACTTACATAAGTATAAGTCAATAACTTAGTACTTAACAATAAACACATAATTATATTAATGTACGTATGTTTTTTTTTTATTTTCATAGAAATAAAAATTAAAAATAATAGAAAATAAATATTAAGTTATTTGTATACAAAATTTATTAAAAATATAAATTATAAACAATATAAAATTATTTTAAGTTATTTGTGTTAAAATATAATAAATTAAAAATATAATTATAAATGTCATTTATTAATGGTTAATCGTTTGTTAATCGTTTATCAAAATTTGTAATCGTAACATTAACCGATAATCATAATTTTTAGCGGTTTAATTAAACGAAACTATTTAGTATTAATGTTTCGGTTAAATAACTTGTTAAATATAACGGTTATACCGATTAACGATTAGAGTTAATGATTACGAGTTTTTCCGAACACCCCGATATAAACGATGTTTCTTGTTTTTCTTAAGAAAATGCTTTTAGAAATTATAAAAATAAACCTTTTCTATTGGAAAATGAAATTCGTCCCTTATTTATAATATAATTATAATAAAATAAATAAATTTTAACTAATAAAACAACGACAAAATGGGCAAAGTTGTAATGCGGGCCGAATCTGCCTAGTTCTGGATCCGGGTCTGACCCATTTCACCATACAAAGTTTGTTCAAAGCGCATTTTCAAACCGTTACGTGGCGTTTAGTTAGAGCTACACGTCATCGATAACTTGATTTCCGTGCAGACAGCGATGCTAACTTCGATTCAAAAAAAAATTCAAAAAGATTCGGCCAACGAGGCACTGCAATTATTAAATCAGCGACTCCAGATTATTTATCTACATGGCCCTTCTACTTTTAAAAAGTTTGTATTTTAACCGAATAATTTGATGGGCATTGCCAATTAAAAACCCTCTCAATGATATATAAAATTTTATATAATAATAAAACATGGTAAAAATATTAACAATGTCTATGTTTTATTATTTTGACGATTTAATAATATTAACATTTCTTTTATTCAGAGTTTGAACCCTACTTTTCCTCCAATACAATACAAATATTTTCAATGTTCATATTAATATTAAATTTCATCATAGATATGATTTTTCTCATAAAAATATATTATATAAAAAATCTAAATTTAGCAAATAAAAATTCGATAAAAACAAAAACAAAAAGTAGGCTCATGGGGGTTAATTTTGTATTTAAAAAACAAGAAGGGCTCGTGCAAGAAAATTAATAAGTATAGGAACCTATAAAGAATTAAGACAAAAATGTCAGTGCCTCGGGACGTAAAATAGAAGCAAAAAGGGGGACGAAAAATTAATCTCCCTCCATTTCAAATTAGAAAAGAAAATCAGTCCCCAACGGCGTCGTTTTAATCTTAATCATCTTAAACACGGCACAGAGAATCTCAATTCCCACTCGCTCAATCATAAATTTAAAACCACTCTCCATTTCCTAACCGCCACGTTATCCATTTACGATGTGTGTAGCGAGTAGCGTGGACTCAACATCAATCGCGAGTAGGACATTTTCTGATAAGAACAGAATTTTTTAAAATAAAAATCTCATTCTATTCAAGCAAAAATAATTTTCGTTCCTCTTCGTTTCATTTCATTGTTTTCCCTCTCTTTCTCCGTCTTTGGAGGGAAAGCAAAAACCCCAGAGAACCTAAATCCCATTAGGGTTTCAATTTACTCAATTTCGCATCTCTCTTTGTCCCCATTTTTCTTTTTTCAGCTTATCTGGTAAGCAATTTTGTTTTCATTTTAGTTCATGTTTCTTGTAGCTAAAGTTCGTAGCATTAGTTGTTGCACACAGCTTTTCTTTGATGAACTCTATGTAGCTTAACTTAAATGCTATGTTTATAGTACTGGTTGGACTATCCTTGTTCGAGAATCAATAGGGTTTAAGTTGGTTTTGTGCATTTCTTCATTCGGTTGTTTTGTTTGCAATTACTTGTAGGTTTAGTGTGTTCTGTTTTGGGGAGCTGGTGTTCCCCAGCGTTTTAAAATTTCCCCCCTTTTCGATGATTTAAATAGAATGGGAGCTAGACTTAAATTAGGAGAACAGTTTTGGGTATGATCTGGTTTTGAATGGAAACAATTTTAAATGAGAAGAGGCTAGGCTACTGCTTTGAGTAATCTAAATCAGGATTAAGCTAGAGATTTTAGACGATTGTCTTTTTCAATTGTTTCGGTCTATATTAAATAAGTCAGAACATTGTTTGACTGGAGTTCAAGTTTATTTCTGAAAAAAATTGTTTTATTATAAACGCTTTAAATTTGATGCTATCCTGAAGATTAGGACGAAACTTCTGGTCCAATGCAAACAAAGAAAATAATTTCTGGAAGAATTGCTTCTCGAGATTATGCCAGTCCCAAGGCTTCAAGATCTCAGAAGAAGGTATCCGAGAAGGTACAAGGTCCAGAGAAGAAAGTAAAAGAGATAATTACATCTTCTGTTAGGAAGAAGAAACCTGGTATGTTGCTAATTTCATCTCATTATTTGTTTGATTGAAAGGAGATTGCATTGATAATACTTTTCATGTTATCAATTTTGGCACCATTGAAAAGTTTCAGCAGGTTTCATTTTATGTGGTTTCCATGTCAAAGTCTGTCCTTAACTGTCAGATTTGCTATGTTAGTTAAATAGTGAAATTTATCAAATTTCAGCTAGCACACTCCCAAAGAAAAATGAAGTGTCTGTTGAGGCTACGAATTTAAATGCTAGATATGGCTTGCCACATGATGATGCTTGTCTGGGATTTGATGTGGTTAATGGTGTTCATGTAGATCATACGGTAATTTGTTTAGCTTTTGTTTTAGTTAGCTCTATGCTGCTGAGATTTTGCTTACTTCTTTAATTGTGTTGCAGGTCACTGATCATCATATGACTGGTACTATATTTTCTCCAGGCTTCCACATACCTAAGAATTGCGGAGCTGAGATTTCATGCGCAGGTAGGTGATATATATATGTGTGTCATTTGTAATACCTGTCCATGCTTTTATTTCATTTATGTGATATTGTTATCTTAATGCGTGCATGATGTATCCATATGACTTTGTCAGAGGTTGGTATGTATGCTCAAACTGGAGAAACTCTTAAGTCTACTTCTGTAGAGGTGGACATGAATCCTGTTATTTGTACCAAAGATTCTGGAGCTGTCCTTTCATCTGAAGCTTCAGCCATATACATGGCCATGAAAAACTCGAAATTGGAATGTATTGATGAGCGCAGTCAAGATTCTATGTCAACTGATGTCTGTGTGGAGGATGAATACTATGAGGAATTTGATGACTTTGATCCTTATTTGTTTATAAAGAATTTACCGGAGTTGTCATCTCTTGTTCCTGCTTTTCGGCCTGTGCTGCTACCCAAGCAGACCCGAAGTTGCCCACCTACGACTCTAGTCTTGGATTTGGATGGTGAGAATACTTTTGAATAATTAAATTGGATGAACTTTTATGCTTACAGTTGTGTTGTAGGCAATATTTTAAACCTGAGCAACAAGTTTTAGATTTATATTCTTTTTTATCTTAGTATTTAAGCAGATCTGAATTTACAACTGATTCTTTGCTTAGAAAAATCTAAGCTTATTTTTGAAATGCCATTAGAACTCCTTAATAATTTTTTAGGTTTGTCTATATTTAACATTTTTTAGCATTGAATTTTCTGCTTATAATTGGTAAGGATTACCCTGGGATATTGATTCGATTGTGTTGCTTTGGCAGAGACTTTGGTTCATTCTTCACTACAACCTTGCGACGATGCAGACTTCACATTCCCTGTAAATTTTAATCACCAGGAACACACTGTTTATGTTAGATGCCGTCCTCACCTAAGAAATTTTATGGAACGAGTTTCCGGTCTTTTTGAGATAATTATATTTACAGCAAGCCAAAGTATATATGCTGAGCAACTTCTAAATGTGCTTGATCCAAAGAGGAGAGTATTTCGCTGTCGTGTTTTCCGAGAATCATGTGTTTTTGTGGATGGTAATTACCTCAAGGATTTGTCAGTCCTTGGCCGTGATCTGGCACATGTAATCATTATCGACAACTCTCCGCAGGTACTTTTGGGCTCTTGTGTGGACTTTGTATTAGTGCTTCTGCTGAACACTGCAAAAAAAAGGAATATGGTTATTTTCCAGTAATGCACACCCAGTATGTAGGACATGGTCTTAGCATTAAGAAAACTATTTCTGCTATGGTTCTGATAGGTTTAGTATGGAAGGCATATAGATACATCTATATTTTTTCTTATTGGTTATTTGGTTTATTATATTTGTGTGGTCGACCACACTTCTCGCACGCATAATCTGATGAAATCCGTGAAACCAGTTTATGGAACCTTTGGTCTGTGTTTTGGGAAAAGAAAATTATCCGATACATAGTCTGGTTTATACAAGCCTGTCCATTTTAGGGTTTATAAGGCCTATTTGGGGTTTATGGTTGTAGTGATTAGGGTTGTGTGGAATAAATTTTGCGTGTGTATCAAATGATAACCTTTTTACGAAATGGTTAATATTTCTCTCGAGGAGAGTTAGAAGCTGAGTAGTTCAATCCTTCTCAATGTTTGTCTATTGAAGATGCCTATTAGTCTCGATATCCTTCTCAAACATTGTTTCCGAAGTTTAACCGAGGTGTTTGTTGGCTTTCTTAGGCATTTGGGTTCCAAGTGGACAACGGAATTCCAATCGAGAGCTGGTTTGACGACCGTTCAGATCAAGAACTACTTTCACTACTTCCGTTTTTGGAGAGCTTGGTTGGAGTCGAAGATGTGAGGCCATTGATTGCGAAGAAATTCAATCTTCGGGAGAAAATAGCCGCAGCTGTCTATCCCACTTCAAATTTGAGCAGAAGAGACCCTTTTGAAAGGTGAGCTTCATCATGAAACTGAACTGCAAACGCAAGGTTTATAGTTTTGAATAGGGATTGATTTTGATCCTCTATCGTAGACAGTTATAACCATTCTCTTTGTTTATGGCATGAGCCTAACTCTGACTCGGAGGATCTTTGAACGAGTCGATCAAAAGACTCGAAATCGAGAGTGTGGGATTCCAAATAGGAAAAAAAGGGTGGGAGGGAGAGAAATAAGTCCAGGTGTAGTCGTGTGTTCGAACAGTCTGAAAAAGATTTAACATAGGCTAAAGTGTAACTCCTATTCAGATTGAATGATGTTACTGTGTGCGTAGAAAAATAAATGTTAAAGAGTTGTGTGGATTTAATATCTGAAGCTGGTCGAGTAGTTTTCTTTTAACATTCTGTTGATTATTTACGATAATATTCGTAACTATTCTCGAGTTGGATGTGAAAGAAGTCCGAAGTTTATAAATCGAAACATTATGTACATAAAATGAAGCTCGAATCGAACGTCCTAAGGCTTCGACCAATGCGAGTTTGATCATGTCTTCTGAAGGGGTTATATGCATTATTGTTTTATACACTTTCTTCCTTAAATCGCACTTAATATCAATTTAAACAGAAAGGTTGCATAATTTCCACGAAGTAAACGCCTTCCACCTTTCCATCGCGAATCCCTTGTTTTTCCTTTCGTCCCTTTGATCAAATATCCATCGTTGGATCCTCATCAAACGATCCAGCCTAAATTCCGGTCTGTTACGGTCCACCATCGGCATCGTCGAGGGTGCCGTCACAACCATAATTGGCCCCGTCTATGAGAAGTTTAAGGACGCTCCGGGTCATCTTCTTGTGTTTCTTGATAGGAAGGTAATGTATATTTATGTTTAATGGATTATAGTGTGTAATTTTGCGAACTGTCGGTCAATTGTAAAATTCTGTTAGGATCATATTTTTTTCAATTAATTATGCGAACCAGTTTGTTCTTAAATTAACTGCGCAGGTAGACGAGGCTACTCACAAATTTGACGAGCATGTGCCACTAGCAGGTAAGGAAATGGTGAACCAAGCGCGATATTTGGTTCACAGGGCTGCACAATAGGCTCAGAAATTAGTCGACAAGGCTCGAACTAGCGGCGCTCACGGCTCTTTGAACTTCGCCGCGAGTGAGTACGGGCAGTTCGTCCTGGTGATTTCGACCAAGTTGTGGGTGCAGGTGAACCACAGTTCAGCTTTCCACTCGGTTGCGGAGATGATCATTCCCACGGCGAAGAATTTGTCCGAGAAGTACAACTGCTTGGTTGAGGACATGAGCGGGACACGTTACCCTGTGTTCAAGTATTTGCCATTGATCCGTTTGCCGAGTTGAGTAAAGCCGTCAAACAAGCTGAAGCGAAGGACAAGAAACACGTTATCGATGCTCGTAAATCGAATTCAGGGTAGGGAGGTTGTCTTTTTCTTTCTCTCTTTGGTTGTCTCATAATGATTTGCTTTTGCTGATAAATCAAAGAATTCATATTTGATCTTTGCAATGTATAATCAAAATATGGAATAGGATATGGTGCTTAAGAGATTCTCTGAATAGTACAAGAGATAAAGAAAAAAAAGATAAGAGTAAGCCCCCATCTATGCACTCATCCCACATGGAACTAGAACTGCGCCGTTCCGGCAACCATTGTCGTCGGTGAAGTTTGATATTTAACCTCGAATTTACCACCAAAACTGGCCTCGATTTCTCCCGTTTTTCATTTTTTTTTCTTTTACCCGTGGCCTTGAAAAGTTAAAACTAAATAATAAATTACCGTGAGCCTTTTTTTTTAATTTTCTGCGACGGCTTCATCGTTCCCATTTACCGCTTCGTTTCCCTCGCCACCATCGCCTTCTTCGCCGAGCCACTGGTCCACCGGAGCGCACTCAGCTTTGTGGCGGAGCTTCCAGTCGAGAGCCTGGCAAGCGCGTGAGCAGTAATTCACTGTCCCGCAAACGGAACACCTCCGGAACTCGTGTTTTCTCGTCTCCGGTCTCCCGCACCCGACGTGGGAGCATAGTCTCAATCCCGGGCCTGGCACGCCGCCCCGAGCGCCGAACCATTCGACTAAGAACTTGCTAGCCGGATGAGCCTCCGGAGCCGGCACATTGCAACCAAAATCGCTAAGCAACGGGCAACCCGCCAGGATAGGGTGTGTGCTCCATGTGAGCCAAGAGCGTGTCAATTTGTTCGAAGCAGCCGCCGTTGATGACAAAATCGCCGCTAGCTCTCGAGCGTTGGCTTGGACAAGAAACCGACGGCCCTCGACGATGTTCTTCCGGACGCCGTATCCATCTTGAAGGCAGTGACCGAGCTCGCGGAGAGCGTCGATGTGGCCAAGAAAAGCTGCTCGAGCACACAAAGCCACGCCGCCTCTAAGATCCTTGTCGTTCTTGGCACCGCCGCTTCCGTTAAATTGAATCACAGCTAAGGAGTAAAGCGCCGGTGCGTGGGAGCTAAGCGCCGCCTTAGCCATAAGAGAGGCTCCACCCGCTCGATTTTCCAAACAGTAAAAAAGAATCTGTTTCGAATCATACAACAGTTAACCACGATATAGAATGTTTATACTCTTCAATAAAAAATTAAAAAATAATATTTGAAACTCACCATGCCGAGTGCATAGCAAGCTTCCACATTCCCAGCATCAGCACAGTTCTTCAAGAACCTCTGAGCTGAGTCGGACCAGTTTCTAGCTTTAATCTCAAACATTTTTGGAGAGGCTTTGGATAATACCAGACGATGAAGCGCTAAACAATTAAATCTCTTGCATCTGTTTAATAAAACAAACCAAAAAATCAATAATAAAGAAACAAACTTCAACGAGAAACAAGCAACTCCAAAAAAAAAATCTACGTACATAACCAAAACGTTGGCGAAATCGGAAGGGCGACGGGCGGTTGAGCTTAGTTTGGAGAGAATAGAAATCACAAGATCATCAGGCAAAGCATAAAAAAAGTCTCTCTTTCTGGAACTCTCCGGCGAGAGCCTTCGTCGTTTCCGGCAACCCATATTATCTCCGGCGAAACCCAAAATTTTAACATCTATCTTCTCTAAACAAACATCGGCTGTGGGATAACAAAGACCCCTCCTCGTTCTCATTTTTTTTGTCTAGAAAAAAAATCTATACCCTAAGTGATCTCAAAATCTGTGCACTCATCGTCCTCCTTTTACTTTCTCAAACTTTTTTCTTGCCGCCCTTAGTGGCTCAATATATACACACAAGCAAAGCGGAAACCTTTTATAGAGAGATCGAAACAGAATCGAATCAGATAAAAAAGTAATAATATAAACAGTAAAACACCTGTTTGGTTTTAATTACACCCTTAACCCTGTTGAGTATTTGTTTCTACGGTCAAACTCCATTGACCCAGATCCCTGAAAGGAGAACACTCTGAGCTCTGTTTTTATCATTTTTACCATCTTGTTCTTTTACCTGACCTTGAAGGCATAATGGACGAGAAGAGGTACTTTAGAGGGAGAGGTAAAAAGATGAAATAGATTTACCTTTTATGCTTGGTGCAGGTGAAAAATGGTTGCGGGTTTGTTTTGAAAGCGGTTAAATTTGTTGCAAGTAAAAGCAACTAACTACGGTTATTTTTTCGTGTAATTCAGTTTTGCGTACGGTTAAGAAAGAAAAATCAATCAACGTAATTCCGGCGCGTGAACACCGCCGACCGTTTTGGGATCTTGGTTCGGAAGTGAATTCCACGCTCTTTGTTTGCGGGTGGGGGAAATTTCCATCTCCTTTACGAGCTCAGGGTTCTGACTATAGGTATGTCAAATGTATTAATCAGGACGAACGAACGTTCAGCTACTCTTCATTGTTTTACTAATAAGTCCCTTAATTTTGGAATTTATATGGTCTTAGTTGAATTATTTAAATTTTTAAGGGACTAAAACTGATACTCTTACCATTAACCAATGCAGGCTAAGGTTTAGGTCCATGCTTGCCAAATTTTGGGTAAAATATGCATTTAGTACCTAAAATATTAATTTGGTCCATTTTAATACTTAAATTTTCATATTTTTTTTCAAAATCATATCAAGCATTTAGTTTTTGTTTTATTTTAGTACCTCCACGTTAAAAACTTAACGGGTGTACTGACATAACATAGTTTCGGTGGACAGACGACCAATCCGAATGTTGAATCACGAGAGAATGACGAGTCAACCAACATAATCTAGTTTCAGGCCCATCGGACGGTGAACCATAGGGATTGGAGGATAAAGAAATGAAATATTACATTGTCAATTTGAGGAGATTGATGCGTTTTTCTCTGAAACAGATATAGAAATCGAGTTTAGGGGGTCGAAAATGTACGAGTTGGAAATTTTGAACTTCATTGACCGACGGATATAACAGCTGACGACTATAGACTCGACAACCATTGAGTCGTCTGTTAAGTTTTTAACGACAAATTACTAAAACGAAGCAAAAACTAAACATTATGAATTATTTTGAAAATAATGAAAATTTTGATACTAAAACAGATCAAACCTGATAGTTTAGATTCTAAACACGTTATTTACCCTAAGGGGGTGTTTGGTTCAAGGAATGTGGGATTCCCATGGGATGGGAATCCTGCATTCCCATGTTTGGTTGGCCGGGAATCTCATTCCCGGTAATGTTTTATTACCAATAGTAGATTTTTTGGGGTATATTACCGGGAATGTCATTACCTCCCTTCCCTTAGGTATTGTAACATTACCGGCGTTTTGGACTAAAATATCCTTAAATTTTTATTTTTTTTCAAAAATATCATTCTTCTGTCATTGAATAATAAAAATTCTACGAAGGTTAAATTACAAATTTATCCTTAAATTATTTTAGATTTACAAAAAAAATCTATAATTAAAATTTTATATGAAGTTTAGGGGTTAAATTTTTTTTACCCTTTCATTAAACATTTTTTATATTTTTAATTTTGTAAAAAAATTATATAAATATTATGAATTTAATTTTTTAAAGAAAATATATAAATATTTTACAATTTGTAATATTATACAAATATATAATAAGGACAATTTGGTCAAATATACATTCCAATAATCTTTTATTCCTTTAACCAAACACGGTAATCTTACATTCCTGCTAAACCAACCAAACACAAAATACAACATTCCCAGTAATCCTATTCCCTGGTAATCTTTTATTCCCACTGGTAATCTTACATTCCGTGAACCAAACGCACCCTAATTGTTTTTAAACATAGTACTAAAGATTATGAATTATTTTGAAAATAATGAAAATTTTGATACTAAAACAGATCAAACCTGATAGTTTAGATTCTAAACACGTTATTTACCCTAATTTTTTTTAAACATAGTACTAAAGATTATAAAAATCGAGAGGAATGACGTGGAACTCAAGAGTGATGTCGACCACTTCATGTCATGCCACGTGGAACCCTCCTGTCCCCTTACACTTCCCCCTTCTCCAAGGCAGGGAAAGCAAACACATTTTTATTGATAGAGATTTTTTTTTTTTGAACTTTAAATACACCGTTAAAAATTCAATATTTCTCCCGATTAACCATTTTTAAAAATAAAAAATATTAATTAAAAATATATAATATTTTTTTTCATAATTTTATTTTATTATTTATATTTGAAATCTGTGATTTCTCACTCCTAATGGTAACGTGTTCGATGTTTAAACGTAGTCCCCAGAGGCATCATTATCCATAATCAAAAGAATTACTTGTTAACTTCGTGAAATTAGGATCAAATCTAATAATGATGATAATGTTTTATTATTCCGACGAATAAAAACAAGCATCGGATTGCTAATATATGTTAGGGCCGGCGCAGACAAATAAGAAATTGATTTCGACGCCTAATAATACAGTCTTAGCCTTAATTACATGTTGATTATAGACAAGACGTGTTTTATATTTGTACGCTTCACCCTTTCATATCATGCTTTTCTTAACTATCACGAGTAAGGTTTTAAATTACGGTCGTGGTCGTGTTTTTAGTTATTTCAGATTTATCGTGATTGCGGCGGTCGCGGGCGTTAGTACGGTTGTCGCGGACGCTATTGCTGCCGTCGCAGGTAACTCGAACAACGGTAAAACCGCTATATCGCGGCCAAAATCACGATCATGGATCGTTTTTTAAAACTCTGATCATAAGCATTAGCACACTTACTTACTTTTGTACTTTAATTATATTCTTATAAAATAGAAAACCAATTGATAAATGGATTGCAGATTCTAATAAAAATAGCATTATCTAAAATAGTTGTTATCCAACTCATTTAAATAATGAACAAATAAGAAGCAGACGTGATCGATAATTAAAGGACTTGTTGTTATTAGGATCGAGCATCGCATATATATGTATATAAGCGTTTATTGTCGAATGATTGAGAATTTTGAAACATGTACTACCTTATATTCACCCTTATAACATCTATGCATAAATTTAAATTATAGGGTAAACTACATGTTTAGCACTCAAACTATCAGTTTTGTTTCATTTTAATGCCTAAATTTTCATTTGTTTCGAAATTATACCTAAACGTTTGATTTTTGCTTTATTTTAATACTCAAACGTTAAAATCTTAACAACTCTGTATTTTTTATGGGTAAATTATATCATTCACCACTCAACTATCTTCTCACTCCTATTTTGGTGACTAAAGTTTAAAAAAATCAATTTAACTACCCAACTTTCAAATTACTCCTAT
Organism: Hibiscus syriacus; assembly: GCF_006381635.1. Taxonomy (NCBI): domain Eukaryota; kingdom Viridiplantae; phylum Streptophyta; class Magnoliopsida; order Malvales; family Malvaceae; genus Hibiscus; species Hibiscus syriacus. The sequence continues at coordinate 246,992 of NW_024063330.1, read as the reverse complement.
TTTAATCACTCTAATTTATTTTATTAATAAATTTTTTGATATGACATTTATTATTATTATTATTATTTTATTAGTATATAATTAAAAAAATAAAATTGAAAGTGAGAGTGATTAAATTAGTAGTGATTTTGAAAGTTAAGTAATTAAATTAAAAAAAATTAAACTTGAGTGACTAAACTAGGAGTAAGAAGATAGTTGAGTGATGAATGATGCAATTCAACCATAAAAGGTATCCAATACAGCAGTGTCGTTAAACTTTTAACGGTGAGGTAGTAAAATAAAACAAAACAAAAGGTAAATGTTAGGTGTGATTTTGGAACAAATAAAAGTTTATGTATTAAAGCAAAACAAAATTGATGGTTTATGTACTAAATGTCTAGTTTACCCTAAATTATAACACCTTAACTTGACTTGTTATAAACGATTGGCTTACGATGTTACTCTGGATCTTTCGAAGTGAATGTCAGGGGAGTGAGCTTTTAAAATTTTATAAATGGGCGAACTTATAAATTTTTAGGAGGTAAAAATATATTTTCTATAGAAAATACATAAAAAAATCTCTAAAACATATGATAATTCTAAATTTTCAGGGAGTAAATGCCCCAACCCGCTCTCACTCGCTATATCCCTGAGTACTCTTAACCTGATGCCATCAGATCTTTAAAATTGAATTGTGAGTACAAATGGGGTTGATTCAAGTGGTAAGCAGTTTGATATCGCTTAAGCAATATTTAGTGTTAGAGTCATTGTGTATACAAAAAAATTCTGTCGAGAGACTTATCCACCAAAACCAGTGTGTGACGCTGGTCGATCCGGATTAATCAGGACGGAACCTTTAACCCAGGGGGAATTGAGTTGTGGGTTATGTTGGATTAATGGGAGCACATGCAACTCCAACAACTTATCTAAATGTTTAACTAATGTCATAGAGTTTTCCAACCAACAACATTACCGACCGATGGAGGTTGAGGCCTGAAAATTCTAGTCACAAATGGCAAAACTTGTTTAATCTTTATACTTTTAAAAAACCGCACCTATAAAATAATTGTAGATTTTAATTTTTTATGTATTTTCTATTAAAATATATTTTCAACCCTCTAAAATTCTATAAATTTAAGTTTCCCCTTAAATTTTAAAAGTTTAAGTTTATCTCCTAACATAAAATTATGCGTCCGTCCGGAGCATATGAGAGATATGATGATGGGGCTGGTTGGGAGCCACATCTCACATGCAAGAAAGAGCCACCTAGGACTGAGATGCCCTTTGATTTTACTACAATGAAAAATATATTTACAGCTGATTGAATCTTAATTTATATTCAATATCATTTACGAAGTAAAGGTTAAATTTATTATTAATCCATAAATCATAATCGGAAACCCTACGAGAACACTGCAGGCTGCAGCTGCAAGACAACATATATAAATTGCAGCAATAATATATGTGTAGAATCATGTTACATAATGTAAAACTCTTTTAGTTTTATACAGATTTAAGACCGTTGGATGAGTGAAAATAGATGAATGGGATTAACAGTAGAAAATGTAAAAATATTCACCGAAAAAAGAGAGAGTCAATCTCAACCATCTATTTTCACTCATTTAATGGTCTTAAATCTACGTAAAACTTAAGAATATTACATTATATATATATATATATATTCTTCGATCCTTAAGATTTGAGTAGAATTATAATTAATTTACGTTGGGATTTGCGAGAATTTAGCGTAACGAACCATAAATGGGACTTAAGGGTCGAAGGAACTAAGGTTGTGGCTTAACGTATTTGGCATCTGTTTTATTAGGGTTTCGGGTCACCAAAACCCTTATTTTTTTGGCCACCCTCGTGCCTTGAGCATGATATCCCACTGCATGATCTATGGCGTAAATCCTCGAGTAATTTTTAAGCTATCCTAACATTCTCTGTTTCAATCAATATTTTTTAATGAAAAAATTATGTAATTCTTTACTAAAGGTATATAATATCAATACATCAATGATTCTTATCTATAGTTCGAAACTCGACATCATTTTAATTACGACTAAATAGTATCGGAAGATTCTAAAGGTAAACATCTTTTTTGGAAGAGCTTATTGTGCAAAATAAGTTGAAAATGACATATTTGATCTTATTTTTTTTCTTCATAATTGCATCCTTACCATAAAACCTAATATAATGAAACAGCCTTCATCCTAATATATTTAAGCTGGAATTTTATTTTATTATTCTATTTTTAAGTGGTAAATTCCCAAATATATTTTAGTTAAGAAAATATAGCAAAACATGAAAATGTAGCGTTGATATTTTATAAAAAGTTAATAGTATGTATCAATCTCACAAGGTTAATATTTGTAATTATTAAATTTAAAAAATATATTCAAAATCCTAAAAAATATTCACTACTTTTCTTAAGGAATTTTATTTCCTTGTCAAAAACATTTTATCCGAATAATTTCACCCAATAAAAACTAAAGTATTATAAAACATATATGTACTTAACAACTAAATGTATCATACCTTTATTTTTCATTTTACCTATATTAGTTAAATTTTACCAAACACTTCTATATAAACAGTTAATCATATCGGTTTCTCAAATCAACTAATCAAACCAGCTACTAAAATCAACTACCAACTATCGATTATCAGTTGTTTGTCAACCCCACAATTTTTCCTTAAATATGTTCTAAAGTTTTTCCTTAAATATGTTCTAAAATTCAGGATTTGAACTTTAAATTATTTCCTTCTACATCATGGTAAAAAATTATGTAATTCTTTACTAAAGGTATATAATATCAATACATCAATGATTCTTAACTATAGTTCGAAACTCGACATCATTTTAATTGTGACTAAATAGTATCGGAAGATTCTAATGGTAAACATCTTGTTGGAAGAGCTTATTGTGCAAAAGAAAATGATATATTTGACCTTATTTTTTTCTAGAATTACATACTTACCATAAAACCTAATATAATGAAATAACCTTCATCCTAATATATTTAAGCTGAAATTTTATTTTATTATTCTATTTTTCATTTGTAAATTCTCAAATATATTTTAGTTAAGAAAATATAGCAAAACATGAAAGTAAAAAAATGTAGTGTTGATATTTTATACAAAGTTAATAGTATGTATTAATCTCACAATGTTAATATTTGTAATATTAAATTTAAAAATATATTCAAAATTCTAAAAGATGTTGACTAATTTTCTTAAGGAATTTTTAATTCATTGTCAAAAGCATTTTATCCGAATAATTTCACCCCAATAAAGACTAAAGTATTATAAAACATATATGTACTTAACAACTAAATGTATCATACTCTTATTTGTCATTTTCCCCATATCATCTATCAGCTAAATTTTACCAAACACTTCTATATAAACATTTAGTCAAATCAACTAATCAAATCAATTGGTCAAACTAGCTACTAAAATCAACTACCAGCTATCAGCTATCAGCTATTAGTTGTTTGTCAAACACCCCACAATTTTTCCTTAAATATATTCTAAATTTTTTTCTCTCATAGAGGCAGAGGTTGTCAAAATTCAGGATTTGAACTAAAATCAACTACCTGCTATCAGCTATCAGCTATATATCGTTACCTATTGTGGCGTTTTTTGTTACTAAATGCCACAAATTTTAGCGGCGTTTTTTGCGGTGTTTGTCATATCGTCACAGGTATTTTTTGCGGCGTTTAAAAACACCGTTATAGATAAAAAAAAACGTATTATGAATTTTTGTTTATTTAAGAGTTTTTTTTAAATAAATAGTTAAATGAAAGGTGATTCAAAGGAAAAGTTGAGTAAAAGAGACTTTGAGCGTTACTAAATTGAGCATTGGTAAGATTGATTGATGCCTGCCAGTAATGGGACAACCTTTACGTGCATGGTAAGTGAAGTTAACCTCAACTCAATGCTACCCAAACGCGTTTATATTCTTCTTTTCTATCATTTTTTTTCAATTATATATATAATAAGATCGAATTATATTATGTAAAACTCTTTAATTTTATATTAATTTAAGATTATTAGATTTTTATTTTGTTAAATCGTGATTGTTTTGTTCTCCTAGTGCGTGCCGTTGTCATGTATAGGAAAAGTTATTGGATGGTTCAGGCACACTGTACCATCTATGGTCCTAACTAATAATATTTTTTCGTCTTATTTTTTTTTCAAGGTGAATCTTTTTCTCTTTTTTATGTGTAAATGAAGAGTGGACATTTATTTAGAAGTTATTTTAGAATTTGTGACTATGTGGACAGTTATTTGAGAATTTGTGGCTCTGAAACCATGAAATAATTTCTCCATGTACAAGGCATTTTTTTAGTGTTTGTTTTGTTAAATCTGGAATTGGTTCAAATGGTAAACAAATTGATATTGCTTAAGTAGGTTTGGAGTTCGAGTCATTGTGTATGCAGAAAATCTCTTCTAGGATTGCAAGAGACTCACCTACTAAAGCTAAGCGTGCGTCGCGTCCTGATCATTCTTCCTTCACTCTTCATTGTTTGTATAGGATCGTGTCTCGATTCGATTCGATTATGAAGGATTTTTTTTAAAGAGATCACAACAACAACAACAAAACCCTATTCTCATATGTAATGGGATAATGGGGAGGTAGGGTAGTAGGCTGCCCCCAACGCCAGGTTGAGAACAGCTTCCGTGGAAGACCTCTGCCAGTCAGAAAATTAAAAATGGAGATAAAATGCAATGCATGTATAAATAAATACATAGTTGAACAATCTTCATATGCATTTTTCATATGCGCGTATGTAATGGGAAGTAATCCATGCAAATAAATCCCTGCGTAAAAAATCTCTGCATAAAGACAGAAACGTAAGACCCGACTAAATTTAAAAAGATGAAACATGAAGAGAAAGATACATTAAAGTCAACGATAGCAAGCTACGAGAAGGAATAAAGTCAAATGGGTTAAAATATTATTATATGATAACGACATTTATGATTTATAAAATTTAAGTTCATGTATGCAATTCTTAAAATTAAAATGTATGTATCACGATGTCAATTTTTGGCATTACGAAGGGTGATATTGACATGAACAATAAAAATAACATCCTCAGTTGTCACTTTTCATTTTTGTCTAAAAAATTTCCGACTTTCTTCTTTGATGTTTACAGGCCTTAGAAAATAAAAAGCAGCTCAGCTAAGTGAAAACAACGTTGTTCACCTGTAATTTCATCTTTATTAAATTAATTTATTTTAAAAAAAAAAGCTAAAACCAAACCTAAACTTGGACGAATAAGTAAATAAACATACAAAATTGCTCAGGTTTACCTAAAATATATGTCATATTGACGCAGGTATAGATAGGGTAGAGTCAATAATTTTGTGCTCGAAATGTTAATTTTTTTATAAAATAATTTAAATTAAATTTTTAAATTTTATGTATAAAAAATAATCAATATGGACACGAATCTTAGAATCGATATAATCTAGGTTTATTATTTTTCATATATAAATAAAGCTATTAGTTTTATTAAAATGATAAAATATTTAAAACTACAATGAAGTTCATAAACAGACACATAATTAAAATATTTTTCTATGATTAATATCAAAAAAATAATTAGTCACTCGAGATTATAGAAGGATCATATAAGAAAAAAATTAAAACACCCATCCAAAAATATCAAAGAAAAGATAAATACAAATAAATATGATTGTATTGACAAATGAAACACAATATAGAATTAAACTACTGAAAAACTATTAACAATAGTAAATTAATAACGAGCGTAGTAAGAAAACCATTTCTTTTTTAAATGCGGTGACGGATCTAGAAATATTTTTTAAGGTAAACACACATGGGCCAGTAACACAAATTTTTTTAATAGATGGACACAAATAAAATTTCTTTAATAGATGGACACAAATAAAATTTCAGGGTGTATCATCAATAAAATAAGAAACTAATAGAAAAATTCAGATTTCAGGGTAGACACGCGCCCACCTCAAACTATAAGTAGCTCTGCCACTGGGTAAAGGCAGGGATGGACCGAAGGATGGCGAGTGAGGACAATCGTTTTCCCGTAAAATTTAAAATTATCATAGATTTTATATTTTTCCTATGCATTTTCTACTGAAAACATGTTTTCGTTCCTCTAAAATTTTATACGTTCAAATTTACTCTTCTAAAAATTTAAAAAGTTTAAATTCACCCCAAAACATAAAATTTCGCGTCCATCCCAAGTGGTTGCATAAAAAGTTTTCCATAGTTCCAATCAAACAGGGTTTGATGTTGTTGGTGGACCGTTCAAAAAATCAGTAATGAATCAGGTTTAGATGCATAAGTAACCACCCATTTGCTTCCTTAAAAAAGATCTAAACTTTCACAATAATGTTTGGGTCGAGCATGCCATGTAAAAAGAAGAAGTTTTGATTATAGGAGGCGATGAGGGGGAAAGGATGGCAGATGATGATATATAGGGTAGATTATCTATTTATTCACTCTTTATTACCTTGCTTTTATTTTGGTCACAAAATTAATATTTTTCAAAATCATACTTAATATTTTATTTATGTTTTAATCACCCATCGTTAGATTTGATCGTCGACTTAACAAAAGTAGTGGCATGACATGGTATAATAACAGCTTTACACCTCAAAGCTCACACATTCTATAAATAAAAATAAAACATAACATTAAGTATGACTTAAAAAATAATGGTTAGATGATCAAAACAAAAACAATGTAATAGGTGGCAGATTAAATAGGTAATTTGCCCTAATATATAAGTTGGTCAGTCCACCAAATTTTCCGTTTCCTGGTCGGTGCTTTGAAGGACGTTGGTGCAAATTGTAATATAGAATTTGGGAATTGGGACCTTTTGCCATTCGTAATACATAAGAGTTCATCAGCTTGCTATTCGTAAATTATCTTCATGCAACGTTGCCATTACGGCGTTTGGTGGCTCAAGAAAAGTTCTTTCATTAAAATCTGCTTTCTCCACAAGCTTCGCCATTTTATTCGCTGCCATGTTGGCTCTACGTTCCACCTGTACTATGAATATTGTCCATGTTCGCTCCAATAATTCACACATGTTCTGTAAAATGGTCGGCGATGTCCTTCCTTGTTCCTTCCGTGTCAGCAGGCGATGTGCTTCCCCACTGTCTATCTCTAGGATTATTTTCCTTGCACCTATGTTCCAAGTGTGTGATAATCCTTCTACGATACCCCATATTGAATTGGTTGTAGATTAAAACCTCAAATTATGCTATTCATTTTTCATAGGTATTGTCTTTTTTTGTGTGGATTATAGATGTTATTATTTACTAATAGTAACAATAATAATATTGGGTTTTATACTGGATATGCATACACTTCTTTATGACAAGAGTCCTGGCCTTGATGGCTGTACAGTTTGATTTTTCAAGTCTGTCTGGGAGATAGTCAAAGTTGACTTTATTACAGCGGTGAGGTATTTCTTTCATACTTCCTCTTACTGTATGGTTTAATGCAACTGCCATTGTACTTGTGCCTAAAACCTTTAGTGTTTGCATGGTTAAGGATTTTAGACCTATTTTTCTGTTGCTCGGTTGTGTACAAAACTATTACTAGAGTCCTGATCACTAGATTAGCAATTTACTTCCCTAGGATGATCTCTCCCAATAAGTTTGCTTTCATTAAAGGGTGAAGCATTGTAGATAATACATTGTTGGCTCAAGAGTTAGTCAAAGGTTATTCTAGGAAGCCTCCTCTCCCCTAGGTGCATCATTAAAGGACTTGCAAAAAGCCTTTGACTCTGTTGTTGATTGGATTTTCATGTTGAGAATTCTTAAGACTATGCTTGAGGTCTTCAGAGGATGGACCAAGGCATGTGTTACTTCCTCTAGGTTTTTGATCTTCTTTAATGGCACTTTGGTGGGATTTTTTTAAAGGAGTTAGAAGGGTGAGGCAGGGGACCCTCTGTCCCTTTACCTCTTTGTTTTAGTGATGAATTCCTTATCTAGGTTGCTGGATATGGCTGCTCAGAAAGGGATTTTTAGATTTCACCATAAGTGCAGAAGGATTCCCCTTACTCGTGTACTTTGCAGATGATTTGCTCATTTTCTGCCATGGATCTATTGATTCTGTTATTGGGGTGTTGAATGTGCTTAAACAGTTTTACAGGATGTCTGAGTTGAAACTTAATGTGAGTAAAACTAAGTTATTTGCTTGTGGGCTTGATGGTAGTGAGCTTATTGTTTTTCAAAATGTGACTGGGTTTAAAAATGGAAATATGCCGGTGAGGTATCTCGAGATTCCTTTAGTTACAAGGAAGTCCACTGAAAAAGATCGTTTTTCCTTGCTAGGGAAGATTAGAGAAAAACTCGGGGTTTGGTCAAGAAAAAATTTTAGTTATGGGGTCGGCTGCAATTGATTAAAGCTGTCTTGTTCAGGGTATCAAATTACTGGTGCATACATGTCTTGCTTCCCAAGGTGATGATCAGGATGATTGAGCAGATGTGTATGGGATTTTTTTAAGGGCAGTGATGAGCCTGCTCATGGAACTCGTGTTAGTTGGTAGCAGGTGTGCTCTGTCAAAGCTGAAGGGGGATTATGGGTTAAGAGTTTGTTGCGATGGAATAGGACTTGTAGCTTCATGCTAATCAAAAGCATTTTGGGGGATTAGGGGTTAAAGAGTATGCCTCTAAGGGAGACTATTGGTATACGAAATGTAAATTTCATTATAATTAGACTCTAGAAATAACGACAATTCTTTTACTTAGTTTGCTTGGATCGTGCACCAACTTGAGATTGAATCCGAATAAGCACACACCAACTATCCACAAAGGGAATCATATCAGATTATGCTCGACACATGGCAAATCACAAGCTTATTCCATATCTACTCCCCTTATTCATCAAGATAAGCCCCTTCGTACATTAACATATCTGACGCACAAACTCATTCAAGGCACCAAAATCTGACCCCTCCCCCACAAAGAAAATGGCCTCAGTTTGTGCTTCCTCGGCTATTGCAGCTGTAGCCATTTCACCCGCCAGGCAAGTTAAAATCAAACCCTACTTCGTTTCTGTTGGGAACGATGAATTAGTTAGGTTTGATTTCTATGTTATTTGTTGTGAGTTTTATTGATGCTGTAAACCTGTTTTCAGTTCCCAGAAGACTAGATCAGTTGTGGGAACTACAAAGGCATCGTTCCTCACAGGGAAGGAGCTTAGATCAGTGAGCACACAAAACGCGCCGCCGCGTCAACGGTTCCGGTGTGCGCCGTCGCTGATCCCGACAGACCCCTTTGGTTCCCCGGCAGCGTTCCTCCTCCATGGCTCGATGGCAGGTTCAGTCACTTAAGAAATCCATATTTTTTTGCTATATTCTCTCTTCAACCTACGAGAACACTATTTTTTTTTTAGTGATTTTCTTTTTCGGTCGTCACTTTCCGTCACTGTTTAATTGACTATTTTCTAGGTCAAATGAGTTCATCGCTATATGTACTCATTCTTGTAGTGACGATTCTTTTTAACATTTCATTTGAACCCCTTGTTGCAGTCTCCCTGGTGACTTCGGTTTCGATCCTCTCGGCCTTGGTTAGTGTTAAATCCTCACCAGTACCTCAATCGGCAGAGATTTAGACGACGGCACTAATGGTGTTTTTTCTAACAGGATCTGATCCCGAGACATTGAGATGGAACGTGCAAGCGGAGCTCGTGCATTGCAGGTGGGCAATGTTGGGAGCTGCCGGCAGTTTCATCCCGGAGTTCTTAACGAAGATCGGGATCCTAAACACTTCTTCATGGTACTCGGCCGGCACCGAGGAATACTTCACCGAAACCACGACACTCTTTATCGTCGAGCTTATCTTCATCGGCTGGGCCGAAGGTAGAAGATGGGCTGACATCCTCAAACCGGGGTGCGTAAACACCGACCCCATCTTCCCTAACAACAAGCTCACCGGGACCGACGTCGGTTACCCCGGTGGCTTGTGGTTCGACCCTCTCGGGTGGGGAAGCGGTTCGCCCGAGAAGATCAAGGAGTTGAGGACCAAAGAGATCAAGAACGGTAGATTGGCAATGTTGGCCGTGATGGGTGCGTGGTTCCAACATATCTACACCGGCACCGGTCCCATCGACAACTTATTCGCTCACCTTGCCGATCCCGGTCACGCCACCATTTTTGCTGTGAGCACTCCAGGCCATGGTGATGTGTCATTTGCTTGTTTTGTGGGAATCTAGATTAAGTGTTGTTGTTCTTCGTTGCAGGCTTTCACCCCCAAGTGAGACGCCACGAGGAAGAACCCTAACAGCCATTAAAATGCTGGATGGTCGTACACCTTTTTCTAGCTTTGTAAGGACTACCTGATTAAGGTTCTGGTCCGAATGGGTGGGTTCAAATCCCACTCTCAACAAAACTTTTTCTTTTTCTTTCATTTTATTAAAGAATCGATCTTTTAACCCTTTTTATTTCCATAATTTTTTATTCAGTCCTTACAATGCTTTGTAAGGACTACCTGATTCTGGTAACAGATTAGTATTTAACATATAAGTTAAACCACAGATTTTACAAAAGTAGTTCCCAGAACACAACCTAACATGGCAAGATTGTGCACCGGTAATGCCCGTAACACGACCCGTAAGTCGAACCGCTGACCTGGACCGATGAAGAAACAGTTGTACAACCAAATGGCGTTCTAGGCTCAAACTAAAACTAAGAGACTTCTCTGGTATTGATGTTGATCCTTGAAGTTCTTATATGGTGTAAGAAACAATGACCATCCACATTCAATAGCAGTAAGTCAATAGGAATGATTTCAGCATTTACTTCATCCATGGTGCACCTGCAAGAATCGAGTTTCGGGGCGGGATGATTAGTCGGTTTGATAAGATGCTTAAGAGCAATCGATCACGTAAATGAATAAGGTCATACATAAATTGCAGCATTCGAATCGCTCTTTGATAGAGAGATGATTTTGTCAAATTCACGGCTAGAAAGTATTTAAACCAGACAGTTCGAATTCCTGAATATACAAGCAGATGGACTAAATATTCAAAACTCGAAGAATACAGGGACTGGATCAGAATTAAGCCGAAAATTTTCAAGATCAGGTGCTCTCGGTACCACTGGAGGTTGCTTAAGTTTGTGGTTTGGGCATTCTAAAATGGCCAGTCCCTTTTTTCCTGGATAAGGGGAGGTAAGATAATAGATTACCTCAACACAAGGTTGAAAACAGCTTTCGTAAGAGACCTTCGAATTATGAAATGCCTTCCGTGGGACTCGATCCCACGACCTCAAGATTAAAATTCTTGTGCTCTACCAACTGAGCTGGATGGTTATTTCTGGTTTGAGCATTCTAGTTTCGTTAATTTCACGACATGAAATGACAATTAGCCCTCATAGGAATTAATCGAGAAAATATCAAAGGAGGGTAGTTAAATAATTTCAACTGGAGCGCCCGTAGCAAAATCATGACAAAAAATATATAATTCATGAAAATAGGAATTAATCCGGAAAGCAGAAAAGAAATATCAGAGATGGCGTGCATGACGGGATTGCATTCCGTTTCTGTAACGGATCCGTGGAGACCACCGCAAAGAAACGGGAATTTCCGTTCCGTCAAATCGTTGAGGTGCTTCGGAGTTTCGCCGGCGAAGAAACGGAGCTGTGTAGTTATGGCTCGAGACGTTCACTTCTGGACTCGGAAGCTGAATTCATCTAACAACGAAACGTCGTCATCTTCTTCGTCCGAGGAGGATGACCTCGAGCAAGGCCCGCCTCAGGAAGCAGTTCTCAAAGCAATTTCAGGTTCCCTTTATCTTTTGAATTGAACTTTATTTTGATTGGTTTTTTAAAAATATTTGGTGAACTTGTTTGTTTCTTTTTGTGGAATAAGGATTAGTATATTTATTTTGATTGATTTTTTAAAATATCATTAATTGAGTAATATAATTTATTTATTTATATTTTTAATTTTAATAGAATATTAAAGTTGTGAAATAGATTTTAAAATTTAAAATAATATAGAGATATTAAGCATCCTTAAAGGCCTTTTTACACCATATTTGGATAAACCTTGCGATATTTTTTTGGGTTTTTAAACATGAAAAAAAATCTATATTCAATTATGAAAATGCCATGATATTCTATTGTGCCACCATATACTTTCGATTAGGGCAGTAAATGAGACGAGACAGATCGCGGGTTATTCGAGATTGACTCGATCAAGACTCGATAAATACTCGGATCGAATGGACTCGACTCGAGTTCTTAACGAGCCGAAACGAACTACTCGATATTTGACTCGAAAATCTCGTGAACAACTCGAAAATATAATATATTAAGATTTATGTATTGATTTTTTAAAAAAATATAATAAGATTTTCATGTATTTAAGGTTTATGTTCGAGTTTGAGGCTTCAATCGAGTTAAGTTTAAGATTTTTTTTATTTCGAGTATTTTCGAGCTACTCACGAGCTTCAGTTCAGGATTTCGAGTTCAAGTCGAACTTGAAAATTTTAAACTCGTGAGTTTTTGAGTCGAGTCGAGCTCAGCAATACTCGAGCTCGACTCTGCTCGTTTACACCCCTACTTTCAATAATAGAAGGCTAAAAATGATGAAACTAGAGTGGAAAGACTAGATATGTAAAAAAAAGTATAGTATAGGGACCGTATTCATAATTTGACCAAATGTTACTACTCGATACTCATTCTTCCATATTTATGTTCTTCCAATCTCCAAGAGCTTAAAAGATATTTTTCAAGTGGGATTCCAAAAACTCAAGTGAAAAGAAGCAGAGAAGAAATGGACAAAGAGCAACGGGGATTAAAGGGCTCGACAGTTTCAGCCGCGACGGCGATCACTTTCTTGGTGAGTCGTCGGTGCAGCCGACGAGAGTGGGTTAGCGAACCAGTGCACCAAAGATTTCCATAGCGTGATGAGTTGCCTCAACTTTGCTCAGGGCAAGGCGGGGACTTCGTCGAAGGAGTGTTGCAGCTCGGTTTCGAGCATAAAAGAAAACGAACCGAAGTGTTTGTGTTATATTCTTCAGCAAATCAGGCATCCGGTTCTCAAAGTCTCAAGGGCTTGGGAGTCCAACAAGATAAGCTCTTCCAGCTCCCCTCGGTTTGCCAGTTGAAGAACGCTAGCGTCAGCGATTGCCCGAGTAAGCTTTTAAATCTCCTTCCTTTTTTTTTTATCAAATATGTATTGAATGAATGAATTGATTGTGTTGCATGGTATGGTGTTTTTTTCTGAACGAATAGAGCTTCTTGGATTAGCCCCGAACTCGCCGGACGCCGCCATATTTACGAGACGACGACGCAGCGGGCGTCGTCGTCGTCTGATTCGCAGAATGGTGATGATAAGTCCGGCGGGGCGAAGGTTCAAACTGGTGGCTTCGTTGGTTCCGTGCCGCTGGTTGCTTCGGCTGTGTTTTTCCATGCGCTCCCGGAGGGAATCGCTCAACCGCTTTAGGCGGTGCATGGGGTGGCGGGGGATCAGACCATAGGAGTGAACACAAAAGGCTTTGATTTCTTTTCTTTTCCTTTTCGCTACTCCCTGGCTGATGCAACTTGGTTTCGCCATTGCTGTTGTTTCTTACATAAAAACCAAAAGGGGGTGAATTAATGAGTTACAACCATACATAATTTTAATGGAGGTACGGACTTGTGGCCGAGAGATTTCATTCACGTATCTTCTATTTTAATGGAGAAATGTCGAATTTTAAAGGCATTTCTGTCCGTTTTTGTTCATTCAAATTGGAGTTTCGAAATTAATGCGCGAGTATATATATATATATATATATATATATATATATATATATTAGTAGAAGTAATTAATTTTTTTTTAAAATAGAAAATATTTCAAATTATAATAAAGATTTATAATTATAATCGTATATTAAACACATAATTAGGAAAATTTCCTATAATTATTGAAACAAAACTTGTAACTTAATATCACATAAGGAACATACAAGGAAAGATTAAATTTAACCAAGAAATTCGAAGAAATATAGATTAAAACAGATCTGATCGCATCGGCAAATGATCCACAAAAGGAAATCATATATTAAAAGACCACCGACAAACCGCAAATCAGACTCGAGAGACATGAAAAACTATCCACGAAACAAACCGGGTATCTAAATCCAATCTAAGGGTCCAAAGCAGAAAAGATTAACAAGATATCATATAATCACCTTGATCAGTTGTGACAATATCAAATCAACCTTTAGAAACAAGATAAATGAAAAAAATGACAAAATAACCCAAAAAATGCAAAAAAAAAACATAAGAAATTGTGTCATAAAGACAGATAAAAATGTACAACACAAACATACTTATTGAAAAAAAAATAAAAGAAAATAAAGATAAGATGTATAAAAGAAAAAATTAATAAAATATACTGACGATCGACAATTAATATTAAAATTAATGTCACCGTCGATCAATAAAAAAAATGAAGGACACACTAATCAAAATAAATTAAGTTTCTTACGTAAATTATTGAGTTTATTAATAAAGAGGATATGTATTTCGAATGTCAGTTGAAATGAATTAGGACATATAAAATTAATGACTCTCCCCTGCGGTTAAAATTGATATGACCGAGCTCTATTTCGAATGACTATGATACATTTCCATATTAAAGATCTTGGATTTGATTTTTGTTAATGAAAAAAAATATCATTTGAAGAAACCATTTTTAGGATAAATTACATATTCAATACTTAAACTATTAATTTTAATCTGTTTTAGTACCTAAACTTTTAATTTTTATAAAAAGATAATAAATAATGTATATTTTTCATTTTATTTTAGTACCCGATCATTAAAAATTTACACATTTAATACATATACTATCAATTTTGATCTGTTTCACTACCTAAACTTTTAATTTTTTCAAAACTTGAAGTTAAATTTTAAACGGGTACTAAAATGAAATAAAGACTAAAGTTTTCAACTACGGATGCTAAAATGAAACAAAGACTAAATTTTAGGTATGATTTTAAAAAATTGAAAGTTTAAGTACTAAAACATATCAAAACTGATAATTTAGATACTAAACACGTAATTTACCCTTGTTTTTAAAACGAAACCACCATCTTTCCATCTTAGGGAGGCTTTTTGGAAAGAATTTAGAATATCTGTAATATCAGTAGCGGTATATATATATTGTGTATAGACTGTATACATACGATATTAAGTTATGAACCAAGTCTTATCTTATGGACAACTGCACAATATACCTGTCTAATCTAAACAAATAAAATCCATGAACCGAGTTATAGCCCAAACTAAGTGCCTTAAAACTCGTGGGGGAGGGAAATAGTAAAGAACACGATTTAATGCATATAAACCGTAGTAATTCCCTACCGACAATATTCGTTTCATTGCTGGCCGAATTTGTGGTTGCAGCTATCTACCATGGCCTCCACAGGCAGCAGAGAGCACCTCTTTAGTTGCTCCGCCTGCTTTCTCATTCTCATTCAACTAAAGAACTTCGGCGAAGCTCTTGGACATTTTCTTTAAGAGATCATTGGGGAGTGCAGCAAGGTTCGGTCCTTCGTGAACAAAGTCGTCGGAAGCCACTAGGGTCGTTAGCCGCCTGGCCTTCCTTTCCTGCATTGCTTTCTGCCGCTCTTCGTAGAAATAGAAGTCGTCTAGGATGGAAGAACAACCTACATAGTTTTTGAAAATGTTTATCATCTCGATACCCTGTTCGAATTCAACCTGCAATATCATTTGATGCAGCAGTGTCAGACACCATTCGATTACGTTGTTGCAATGAAAGAAAGATTATATGAACCTTACTAGATGTACAAAATAAGTATAATGGGCATGCATGCTCAATACCTCATGGCTCATGGCTCGTGACATCACAAGTGGTGGGCATGCAATACATGCCTATTGATTAAATGGAAACAAGGGTAGCTATCTTCTAGCTCTGGGATGTACAGTGTTCCGTTGAGTTTACTCCAGTTATATACATCATGCATTTCAACAAAAATCATAAGTACTCTATATGCTTGAGAATTACCAAGAAGATAGAGAGCGGAATTGTGGACAAGTTTCATGCTGGCTTGGTCGAATCAAATTTGATTCTAGACCGACATAATCACCACAGAAACACTAGTAAGAATAGCCATGAATGAGACAATAATGAGACTAATTTGAATGTAACCAGAAACACCAAGAATCAGATCAGCACGCTATAAAGTGACAATCCCAAATGCATCCTTTACCTCTTGAGTATCTCTACTGTTAGTAACAGGCTTGTTGCCATTACTTTCGAGCAGAATGTGGCGGAACTGACTATTGGGCACATCTTTAACAATGTGCCACTTTACAGGGAATTGCCCAGACCACTTATTCTGAAGCCAGTAATCCACACTTCTATCGAAGTCAACAGGTCCTACCATCTCGGCCACTCCACAAAACTGAGCGCTTGCATTCACCTGCGTAATAACATATAAGGATTTAAAATGAAACAGAAAAAAAGCACAACGGTTACATACTAAGGACAACTGATCCTAGTTGATCATAAATAATGCATTACCACAAATTGATTCTATCCACCAACCATTTTAGGTTAAAATAGATGGCTTCATCATTTTTTGTTTTCCTTTTTACCCTACCAACACTTACAATGCAACGTAGCATAGATTACCGAAAATAAGAGAAAGATGGGACATGTTCCTTGTTTAGCTTTTGCCTCGTGATAAGCAGTATCCAATTTTTTGCTGCCGATCGGAGTGCTTGCCCAGACACCGTACTTTATGCTCTTATGAACATTATCTTCACTATAGGACTTGATCACAAAGAACTTGGCATCTTCATAATCAGTAGCAAAATTGTTTTGATTGTATGATCCATTGGTAATGTCATTAGTTGTTCCATTCTTGCTGATACCAACAATATAACCCTTGGTAGTTATCTGAGTTTTAGGCTTAAATGCCCTAGGTCCCCTGTTACGTTCACTTAGTGTATCAAGTGTTACAGTACAACTGCAGGAGAAGTCATTGCAGCTCCTTCCTTGCCTTGCTTCATCAAGGGTAGGCCAGTTATGACCACTTATTCCTAAACTAGAAGAGGAGACTCTTCCGTGACAAGCACTTGAATCACTTTGGCTACCAATGTAGCCTCTAGAGTTGGAGCCAGAACAAGAACCAAACCCATTAAATGGTCCATTTTGAAAAGACGCCTGCATATGACTCGACTGTTAGGCAATAAACTATAATTGATCAATTGGCAGTATCTATTTCAGACATTTTTTTTAAGGTATTTCTCAGAAAAAATACATTTAAATTGTTAACTAACTAGAAACATCTCAGGATTGGAATCTAATGATGAAAACATAAGTCACATTGTCGCACCAAAAACACAATCAGAAAATGGCATACAGGGCTTACAAAATTAGCTACCTATTTGAGCTACAATTCCTAGAGTCACTAATATTTTCATCAAAGGTAAGAAGAATATTCGAATTCAATTTGTTCCTGGTTAAAAAAAAGGTTGTTCACAGTTGATGAGGATTAGTTCAGGGAGCAGCATTTAAGTACTTCAGTACTTGTGCAAAGAATTGGTCTCCATGAACTTCACAAAATTTTCCAAGAAAAGTGTCTGACAAGTTTGAATTATTAAGGCATTGAAACACACATTTATCTCAGAACTCTAAACTTAATGTTGTCAACTTAATATAAGTTCTTTCATTTGCTTTTGCTAGAAAGTAAATGACAAAAAGTTGAATTGAGATTTTAAGGCTAAAAATGGATCCTAAAATGACCATTTAACAACTAACTAGCCAAAGTAAAAGGAGAAAAAAGATGCCAAGAGTGGCAGAAACAAACTAGGACTAACGAAATTAAATACCAAAACAGCTCTCATTTTCTCCTATACCACCAACATGCCCCCTGCTATTCTCCACTCTCTCTCCACGCATGCTAGCAATGATCTTCTCAAAAGGTCAAAGAAGTGTCATGCTAGAAAATGCTGATAAATATATGAAGTGGCAGAACAATGAAATTGACAGCAGTTTACTGAGGGGGGGGAACTCAATGGAGAATGGAAAGCTTCCTGTCTATTTGATCATACAATGTGAAATGAAACAACTTATTGCAAGAATGTATAAGAAAATTCAAAATCAAACAGAGTTGTGTTGTAATGCTAGACGGTGAAAGAGAGAAAGGGAGGAGACAAGGTAGTGATAATGTTGGCTAGAGTGAATATAATTTAAGGTGATGATTGCTACTAGTTTCAGTGAGTAGAGTGCTTGTGACTTCAAATTTGACTTTGATATTAGCATTTTATTAGTTATAATTGCAGGACAGTTCTAGGATTTGAGCTTAGACTTGTGTTCTTTCCTTAATCACCTTAAAACTTCGTAGCTACATCAGCCAACTGTGTCATTAATACTAGAACCGCTTTCTATATGCAGGTGCCAATGAGGCCAACTTAATAGTTGAATTAATCATACCATTGCAAGGTCATTTGAAGAAATCTCTAGTGAACCTACTAGTTTTGGAGAAGCTGATGGATATGATGTATGAAACAAAGAACTCTTCCCATTAAAAGGCTTTGACCAGTCTGAGCAGATTCCACCAACTGCAAACCCTTCAGACGCTTGGTATGAGGAGCAAAGACTGCTCGAGCTTGCTAAGAAGTTGCTTCCTCCACCAAATGATCCTGATTGAGGAAGGTAATTGGGTCTCAGCCCAAATCTTTTTCCAACCAGTTGTTGCTCAATATTTACAGGAAACTCTAAATGAGAAATTTGGGCCTTTGAAGTAACATGTGGAATATTTTGGGGAACTGATGGCTGGTGATAAGATGAATCTAAGGTACCGAAATGCCTTGCATTGGACAGTAGGATAGGATCTCCAACACGAGAAAGATAAGATGAAACCGGAGTATAATCTCTTTGTGGCATTTGTGGGGTATGCCCAAAACCATGAACTCCAAGAGATGCAGTTTCATTATAGATGTCCTGGGTGAGGTGAATAGAAAGTAACACTTTTGTAAGACATACTGATAGAAAGAAAGAATGCAACGAATGGTACTAATAATAGTAAATGATTAGAAAAGATAGTAGGTTTACAAACATGGAAACCGTTGTCCAAACCCTCAGCATTAACATATGGAAGCAATGAACCCTGTTTGCGAGCTGCATTCCACAAGCATGGAAAAAACACCATGAGTAATAAGCAAAGTAGGAAAAGAGTATCATGAGCCATACAAAATTTATTCTGCCAGCAACAACCTTGCTAACTAGCTACCTAATCTACCAAAGTCCATAAAATTGCATGTCACGCCTCACATCCAATTAAGAATCACCTTCAGTGGAATCTAAAAGAAAGAAAAAAGAAAAAATCTTGTTTCTTAAAAACAAAGCCAATTGACATTCTAAATACTAACAGAAAACATCAACCTCAAACACATATGTGAATATCAATACAAATCCACTACAGACTTGGAGATAATTTGATGATAGTTCTACTCAATCACAAACCAACATGGCGAATATAAGCGATCGCAAAGTAAAAAAGAGAAAAAAAATAAGACACCAACATTTACGAGGAAAATCCTAACCGGAAATAGTGCAGAAGAGGAGAAATTTCACTATGTCAAGAAAGAGATTACAAGAGGATTGCAGCTATGCGTGATTTGAGGGTTATTTATAGGAATAAGTAGTTAAATACAAAGTAAACTTGCATAGAAAGAAATCCACCAAACGAGTTGCATCAAGAACTCTTCTGGCCGGATCAAATGAAATTAGACTCACACAACTCTAACAAAACTACTAAGGAATAATAAAAACAATTTCTTTTATCGTTAGGTATTGTAGATTCCATCTTCAAAGACCACCACCGTGTTCCCCAAATCATATAGAATACTGAATCTTGACGGAGAAATCCAATATATAAGAAGAATTGCTTACCGTGAAACAAATTACCCTTCCAATCAGCACAAGAATGAAAATCACTTCACTAAGAAATATCCAAGATGTGAACCTTACATTTGATACACCGCTAATCCCGGGTTTATACATATTTTTTAACAAATACAAAATCAAAAACTAGGTTTACATAAACAATATAAAGTTTTTTTCTTCAATGAAAAAACTAACCTTCATGATAGAACTGTGCGTCGGGAGAATAGACATTGGACAAATATGTTGTCTTAGAGTCAACCACAGATGACATGAATCCTGACTGATGTGAACCATCCCTCAAGGAACCAACAGTACCCAAATCCTGTGTACATAGATTAATAAATAACCACATCCTAAGTAATGAATAAAGGTACTAAAAGAAATCAGCAGTTCACTTCACAGTAAATTAAAATAATGTCAATGATAATCTAATCAATAAAAACAATAAAAATGAAGCGATACAAGCAAATATGCACCTTATTAGTCAAAGCATTCGGATTAGCATGGTTGCTGTTGCTATCCAGAATCAGAACGTTGAACACCTCGGCCGATTCTAGAATTCCAAAAAAAAAAAGAGTCAAAATCTTTCGATTAACCTAACAAATACATGTAGCATGTAAGCATACAAGTGCACTAAACATCGAAACATAAACACACAACAACAGATCATCAAACTGTCAAACAAACAAGGCTAGGCAATACTATTCGTTGCCAAACATAAACTAAATCTAGATTCCACGCTTCTCATTCGATAACTCCTTAAAATCAAACAACGTAATTAAATCTAGGAGCAAAAGCAATATTGAAAATCTAAATGATAAAAAACAGAAGGCGTAAATCTTTTCTATTTTTTCAATTTTCTTTCTTCGTTTATAGAGATAATGATTTCGACGGCGACGTACCAGTAGAGGCAAATCGATCAGCACTCTGGAAAGCCATTGGCATAAATTATAGACGAACGAAACGTAATTTTAACAATAATAATATTTATGACTTAGATGATAAGTTCTGTTTGGTAAATATATATATTTGAGTTCGGAGATCGAGAATCGAGCGAGTTGGGGAGGTTTTGGTACACAGTTGTTAACATGAAAATACGTTTTGGAGAGTTCTATTTTGGTGAAGTGTTGTTGTGTTGAGAAGAAGAAGAAGAAGAAGAGAGAAACGGCGGCATTGGGAGAGATGAAGGAAGAGGGGGGAGTGAAGGAAATATCTGCGAGTACGGAAGAGTTGGCGAAACACTACTCGTCCACCTCCTCTCCCCTACCCGAGCAGTTTTTCGCTTATGTCACTTTACGTTACTCCAAAATTTCCCTCTTTAATTTTTGGGTAAAATTTGAAATGGTAACTATAATTTAGGATTTATTCATTTTGGTCACCAATTTTGAGAAAGCTATGTATCGGTGAGATAGTGACTTGCGTTATCATTTCGTTACTTACGTTATCAATATTTATATTTTGATCACTGAGTTATTGACTCCTGTAAAATGATATGAACCATTAATAAAAGTGAATAATTTTTAATTAAATCCCTAAATTTTTTATAAAATATCATTTTGATTTCTAAACTTTAGATAAAATATTAAAGCTTAAGAGTCGCTTTTGTCCATGTAATATACTTAATTTATCATTTTCATCCCTTTAGTATTTTCACATCAATTTAGCATCAAAGTTGTTTAATTGTATCAATTTATACTAGGGATGGGCATGGGATCCGATCCGACTCGATCGGGTCGGGTTATTTTAAAAAAATCTGGGTTCGGGTCGGGTTTTTTAAATATGTTGATCAGGTCGGGTCGGTTTCGGGTTTAGGGTGGAAAATACTCGACCCGACCCTAAAAAAATTATAATTTTACCGTATATATTTAGGAATAATTACAATAATACCCCTCTATATATTATTTTTTTCCAATTAAGTCATTATTTTTATTGAATACAAATAATATTTTTTTTATTATTTCGGGTCAGACTTTTAAGTTATATATGGGGTCGAGTTCGGGTCAGTGAAATCTTGTTTTGGTCTGATCGGGTCTCGGGTAGAGGATTCCTTGATCTCGGATCGGGTCAAGTAGACCAAAAACCCGACCCATACCATCCCTAATCTATACCCTACACCTAACTTAAACCTCTAAATCCTAAATCTCAAACTATAACTTAAAACCTTAAACAATAGTAAATATTTTAAACATTGATGCAATTGGGAAAATTAGAAGGCTAAATTGATGCAAAAATAATAAATTAAGTCTATTATAAAGACAAAAGTGACCCTTAATTCAAATATCAACTTGAGTCATGAATTAAACCAAAATCTCTTACCATCGACCATCGTTCATCATTATCAACATCTATTATCATCAATTTTGGTTGTCGGAAAATAGATTTACGTTGAAGCGAAGACCATATTTATATTTAAGAGATTAAAAAAAGAATGTACTAATAATTTTGTTCAAAATATTCCACGACGATGAGTACCCAAATTAAGATTTATCTTTTTCTTCTTTTGATTTCGGTTAGGTAAACTAAGTAAATTGAAGCTCAGATTGGTAAGCAAACCAATTGTAATGAAATTTTAATTATTAATATGACGGTACCAAAATATATTAAGGGTAAAGTACACAAATGGTCCACTGATTACAGGGTACTACTTTTTTAAGTCCCTCGACTATTAAAAGTTACAAAATGATCCTCTGACTATAGAGTGTTGCTTTGTCGAGTCCCTCGACTATTAAAAGTTTCAGAATGATCACTCAACTATTTATTAAGTTCAAAACTCATCTTTTTCCGTTAAAAATTTAACGGTATTCTGAGTTGAACGTTAACGTGCTAATTGTGATATGATAAAATCTTATCCCAAAATATCAAATGACTATCATATCTCATTCATCATGTTATCGTTCAGTTTAAAAAGTTATAATTTTTAACGGGAAGGGACGAGTTTGAAACATATTGAATAATCATATGACTATTTTATAACTTTTAATAGTTAAGAGACTTAATAAAATAACATTATGTGGTAAAATGATTATTTTGTAACTTTTAATGATATTTGAAAGCAAACTATTATAGTAAATTAACAGGTTTACATAATTAGGAATGCATAGATTCAAAATAATGATTATTAAGGAATCTTTTTTTTATTTATAAAAATCACAATCTAAGCCAATTATGAAAGTAATGATAACCTATTTATATAATGCGAGAGTCTATACTTTTATCGCCCTAAAATAGACATTAAAATATATAGCAATGTCATCAGCCCAAAACAGTTATGAATGGCCCACATCGTGAAGAAGCAGGTATGCAAAAAATTCAATTGAATTTATCAGAGCCAGGTTTCGATCCTGGGACCTGTGGGTTATGGGCCAACCACGCTTCCGCTGCGCCACTCTGATTTGCTGGCATTGAATGAAGACTTAAATTATTTAGCTTCAGATAATTGAGAACAATGATACAATATGCAATCTGCTCTGTTTCGAGTTGATTTAATTAGGAAAACTACGTATATGTTTAAAATAAGTAATTTCTAGTCTTGAGTTGGTTAACAAAAAAAATACTTTTGTAAATTGTGACTCAGACTAGAAAATCCTTATTCAAAACCAGTCCAACCTTGGATCAAACCTTCCCAAGTTCAGACAGGTTTGCGCCTGTTGGTCACTTCTGAATTTCAGCATTTATACCAAGTTGATGAAGAAATTGTTAAAAGTTCAAAGTTTGGCAATTAATTTTGAAAAAATGATTTTTAAAATTTGGTAAATGTTTCTTTGAAAATGGTTTTCAAAGTTTGATAAATGTTTCTTTGAAAAATGGTTTTTCAAAGTTTGGTAAATGTTTGTTGAAAAATTGTAATGAGATAATTATTATTAGTCATTGGACTTTAGGGTATTTATAAGATTGGTCATTAACCTTCAACTATAAATACCCTAGCTCATTTAGCTTTAAAATCATCCCAAAAATAATTTCTTTCTCCCAATACTAGAGAGCTTTCTTGTGAGTAGTGAGTGTTTTGTAAACACCTGTAAATTTTCTCTCTTAGTAAATTATCTGCAGCAGTCCGGAGACGTAAGCAAATTGATTGAACTCCGTTATCAATTTCGGGTATTATTTTTCCGTTTTTATTTCGTATTCTCACTAATCTGGTTATAGGGAAATTACTTGTTACTCGTTTTATTTCCCAACAACTGGCATCAGAGCTTTTGGTTGTGAATTTTTTCAATTTTTGCGATGTTACTATTTAGTATTATTCACGTGAATAGTGAATTTCGTGAATAGTACAAATTTTGTCGGCGATACGAGTTTGTCGATGGAGGTGTTATAATACATGGTGGTTCGCACAAATTGTCAGAAACAATCTGAAAAAGCCAGATTCGAGTGGGAGCGATGGCTGCAGACGAAGTGAATGTGAAAATTGAAAAGTTCGATGGTGCGGACTTTGGCTTTTGGAAGATGCAGATTAAAGATTTTTTGTACCAGAAAAATCTATATCAACCTCTCTCAGGAAAACAACCAGAGGGCATGAAGAATAAAGACTGAGCTCTTCTCGATAGACAAGCCCTCGGAGTTATCCGACTGACGTTGTCCCGAAATGTTGCTTTCAACATAGCAAAGGAAAAGACCACGGCGGGTCTTATGGCGGCTCTCTCCAGTATGTATGAGAAGCCATCGGCCTCAAACAAAGTTCATTTGATGAGACGATTATTCAATTTGCGGATGACAGAAGGGGCATCAATGGCTCAACACCTAAATGAGCTCAACACAACTCAGTTGAGTTCCATGAAAATTGAATTTGATAATGAAGTTCGAGCTTTAATACTCTTATCATCTCTACCAGACAGTTGAAATGCTACTGTTACAGTAGTTAGCAGCTCGTCGGGAAACAACAAATTAAAATTCGACGATGTTTGGGATCTGGTACTGAGCGAAGAAATTCGACGGAGAGAATCAGGTGAAGCATCAACCTCCTCAGCCTTGCACACAGAGTCTAGAGGGAGAACTTCATAAAGAAATTCAAATCATGGCAGATCCAAATCCAGAAGGGGAAAATCAAGAACGGGAAAGAAAGATTTTACCTGTTATAACTGCGGCAAGAAGAGTCACTTTAAAAGAGATTGTCGAGCACCGAAGAAAAATACCGGTGCACAAGAATCTACCAACGTGACAGAGGAGACAGGTGATGTCATGATTCTAAGCGTCAACAGTCCGATTGAATCATGGATCTTGGATTCAGGGGCATTTTCTACTCCACCCCATGCCGAGAAATCATGGAGAACTATGTCAGTGGTGATTTTGGGAAGGTTCATCTAGCTGATGATGAAACCTTGAAGATTGTCGAAAAATGAGACATCTGATTAAAGTTGCCAAACCAGACCACCTGGACACTGAAAGGAGTAAGACATATTCCTGGCCTCAAAAGAAATTTGATTTCTATAGGACAACTTGATGGAGAATGATATAGCACAACTTTTTTAGGTTGTGAATGGAAGATCACCAAAGGAGCACTCGTCATTGCTCGTGGTAAGAAGAATGATACTCTCTATGTAACCTCAAATTTAGAGAATATCATTGCTGCAGCAGATGCTGATGGAAAATCAAACATATGGCACCAAAGGCTTGGCCATATGAACGAGAAATGGATGAAGACACTTTTATCAAAAGGGAAGCTGCCGGATCTAAAGAATGTAGATGTCGGACTATGTGAGGATTTCATTTTTGGCAAACAAAAGAAAGTCAGTTTTGCAAAGATTGGCAAGACATCCAAGGCAGAAAAGTTAGAGTTGGTTCATACTGATGTATGGGGATCATCTCTAGTTCCATCCCTTGCATACTCACTATATTATGTCACCTTCATCGATGATTCAACAAGGAAGGTGTGAATTTATTTTCTAAAGAAGAAATCAGAAGTCTTTGATACCTTCATAAAATGGAAGGCCATGGTGGAAAACGAGACTGATTTGAAAGTCAAGCGGTTGAGGTCTGATAATGGAGGAGAGTACAGAAATAGTATATTCAGAACATTTTGCGCAAACAATGGAATCAAGATGGAGAGAACAGTTCCCATGACACCGCAGTAGAATGGCGTAGCAGAGCGCATGAACAGAACTCTGAATGAACTTGCCAGAAGCATAAGGATACACGTCGGCTTGCCCAAATTGCTCTGGGCTGAAGCTATCAACACTGCAGCTTACCTGATCAACTATGGGCCCTCAGTTCCCTTAGATGGCAGAATACCAGAGGAAGTTTGGAGCAAGAAAGAAATAAACCTTTCACACTTAAAAGTGTTTGGTTGTATTTCTTATGTACACATAGACTCTGCTGAAAGAAGTAAACTTTATGCTAAGTTCAACAAATGTGCCTTTGTTGGTTATGGCAGTGATGAGTTTGGTTACCAGTTTTGGGACTATGAAAATCGAAAGATCATTAGAAGCAAAGATGTCATTTTCAATGAGAATGTGATGTACAAAGACAGATCAACCATAGAATCAAGTAGCTCAAACACCGAAGATGAAACAAAGAAATTTGCTGAGTTCGAGGAGATTTCTGGAAATGACATTCAGATCAGTCCTGAAGCAGTTGAAGAAGAACCAGGCATACCGGAACTAAGACGCTCCTCCAGAATTCCTAAACCAACCCAACGGTATTCTCCTTCTTTGCACTACTTGTTGCTGACTGACAATGGTGAACCAGAGTGCTATGATGAAGCAATGCAAGTGGAGGATTCAGTCAAGTGGGAGTCTTCCATGAAAGATGAGATGAACTCGCTTATGTCAAATCAGACATGAGAATTAGTTGAATTACCACCAAGCAAGAAAGTGCTTTATAACAAGTGGATTTACAGGATCAAAGAAGAGCACGATGGGAGCAAACGCTACAAAGCAAGATTGGTTGTCAAAGGCTTTCAGCAAAAAGAAGGTATTGACTGCAATGAAATTTTCTCTCAAGTTGTAAAATTATCTACAATCAGACTGGTGTTGAAAATTGTAGCTGTAGAAAATTTACATATTGAGCAGTTAGATGTAAAGACAACTTTCCTTTATGGTGATTTGGAGGAAGAAATCTATATGATGTAGCCAGAAGGCTTAATAGAGGCAGGAAATAAAAACCTGGTATGCAGGTTAAAGAAGAGCTTGTATGGTTTAAAACAAGCTCCTAGACAGTGGTACAAGAAGTTCGATAGCTTCATGAGTAGCAGTGGTTTTACCAGATGCCAAACAGATCATTGTTGTTATATCAAGAGGTTCGACAATAGCTTCATTATTTTATTGTTGTACGTTGATGACATGCTTGTTCCAAGCTCAGACATGCAAGAGATTATAAACTTGAAGCAAAAATTGTCGAAGCAGTTTGCTATGAAGAATCTGGGCGTTGCAAGCAGATTCTTGGGATGAGGATAAAGAGAGACACAAAGTCGGGGACTTTGATGTTATCACAGGCTGAGTACATTAACAAAGTACTCTCCAGGTTCAACATGCAAGATGCTAAACTAGTAAGTACACCTTTAGCTGTTCATTTTAGACTCTCCAAAGAACATTCACCAAAGACGGAGGAAGAATGTGCACACATGGTGAAGATGTCGTATGCCTCAGTAATTGGAAGTCTGATGTATGTCATGGTTTGTACCAGACCAGATATTGCTCATGCAGTGGGAGCTGTTAGCAGGTACATGAATAATCCAGACAAGGTACACTGGGAAACAGTCAAATGGATCGTCAGATATCTACGGGGTACCACAAAAAAATCACTTTGTTTCGAAGGTGGAGATACGATACTAACATGCTATGTAGATGCTGACTTAACCGGAAATGCCGACATTAGAAGAAGCACTACAGGGTATGTCTATACTTTAGGAGGAACTACAATGAGTTGAGTTTCCCAACTACAGAAGGTAGTTACTCTCTCCACAACTGAAGCAGAATATGTCGTTGTTACGGAAGCCAACAAGGAGATGGTTTGGCTCCAAAGTTTCTTGGAAGAGTTAGGCAAGAAACAATAAAACAATATCTTGTATTGCGACAGTCAAAGTGCTATACATCTATCAAAGAATCCGTCTTTTCATTCCAGGATGAAGCACATACAATTGAGATATCATTTTATCCGGTCTCTTCTAGAAGATGAGATTTTGAAACTTGAAAAGATTAGTGGAGCTCAAAATCCAGCAGACATGTTGACAGAGACGGTGACTACGGACAAACTGAAGTTGTGTTCAACTTCAGTTGGCATGCTAGAGTAACAAGACTATAAAAGTTGCTGCATTGATTGAGGTGTGAAGACATATTAAAATCAGTCTTCAAGTGAGATATTGTTAAAAGTTCAAAGTTTGGCAACCAACTTTGAAAAAATGATTTTCAAAGTTTGGTAAATGTTTCTTTGAAAATGGTTTTCAAAGTTTGGTAAATATTTCTTTGAAAAATGTTTTTTCAAAGTTTGGTAGATATTTGTTGAAAAATTGTAATGAGATAATTATTATTAGTCACTGGACTTTAGGATATTTATAAGATTAGTCCTTAATCTTCAACTATAAATACTCTAACTCATTTAGCTTCAAAATCATCACAAAAATCATTTCTTTCTCTCAATACTAGAAAGTTTTCTTGTGAGTAGTGAGTGTTTTGTAAACACCTGTAAATTTTCTCTCTTAGTAAAAGATCTGTAACATTCCGGAGACGTAAGCAAATTGGCTAAACTCCGTTATAAATTTCGGGTATTATTTTTCCGCTTTTATTTCGCATTCTCACTAATCTGGTTATAGGGAAATTACTTGTTACTCGTTTTATTTTCCAACAGAAACAATTATAATATTAAGCATGCTTTTGTAACATATAAAAGAGGAAACTGTGAGTTCGAATCGAAAATGTTTTAAGCTTTGAATTGATTCCAATGGGATCACAAATTCCAAATTATGGAAAGAAGAAAAATGCAGAATTGGACCATTTTGTGAAGTCAGTTCATCTGGTTGGAATAGAAGCCATTATCATAGGGAGCCTTGAGCGGCTGGAACTCTTGGAAATGGTTGTCACCATCACTGTTATGCACTTGGGATTCAGCTGTCTGATGTTCCATCAGAAATCCTTGCGAAATTGCATTCTTAGGCTGCTGAGACACACTGGTAGTAGGATCAACATGCATGGGGTAGGC
Source organism: Hibiscus syriacus (assembly GCF_006381635.1). Classification (NCBI taxonomy): domain Eukaryota; kingdom Viridiplantae; phylum Streptophyta; class Magnoliopsida; order Malvales; family Malvaceae; genus Hibiscus; species Hibiscus syriacus. The sequence goes on along the minus strand of NW_024063330.1, from coordinate 217,967 downwards.
AACCGAACCGTGTTTTGGCTCACAAGAAACCGATGAATCATTTGACAGAAGAGAGAGAGCACGATGAAGATCTTGAGCCGTAGCCATATCTGATGCAATTGTGGATTCTTCTACACCTACAAATTTTGACAGAACTTGTTTCGCTTGTAAATCAGTTCAGTAAGGAAAGCATCATGTAACATCAGTCTGTAGGCTGTAGCTCATGTATCATGTTTCGGAAAAAGTTTTCTGAGCTTAAGAGCTAACATTGCTAAATTATTTTTCTATAGGAACGTGTTCCTCGGGCTGCATTGCTCCATTCCCCATGGAGGGCAGCATGTCATTTAAATGTACACTGGTTATTCTTAAGAAACTGTTCCCTCAATTTCTACAGCCAACTCTCTATGCATGCTATTTCTAGAATACCAGATTCAAGTACAAAAGATTCATCAAATGCTATCCAAAAGTGTTCGGGATAAGCTTTATAGCACAAGGATCCAGAGATACAAGAACCGTTTTCATAAATCTAATAAACAAACCAAAACATCATATGGAAGAGCCTATGATGAACCAATTTACTTCGTGGAAAATTTGGCGTCATTCAAAATTAAGCAAAAGGGTTAGGAGGATGGGTGGCTCAATGGTTTGCTTTTGTGGTACGATATTTCCTTATTCGATGATTCGATGTCTTTTTTTTTCCTCTCATACTTGAGCTTGTCAGGGTCTGATCCCTAGCACTAAAAGTCTAAAGTTCTACCAACAAACCACATAACTACTAGCAACACTTTGACATGTCACAGCAAAAGCAAAAGCAAGGCACCTTTAGTTCTTTACCTTTTAGTGAGGAATTGAAGATATGTTATGATGAATTGGCCAGAGAATATTTTGCCAAAGTTGAGACCTAAATAGTGAAAGGGAGAGTTCTAGGGGCATTTACAGGTGCATTTCAAAGCAATTTATTTGTTAAAATAGCACTAGAAGATGGCACATAATATATCTAAATGATCAAAAACCCATATATCATAAAACTTAATTTCCTAGTAAGAAAAACAAAACAAACCTTGGTTAAGAACATCAGCTGTGCTTTGCTTGCCCTTCGTATGCAGGTATCCATTGGAATCATGACATCGCATTGTGATCGAACTCAACAGCTGATTGCCAGGAAGGTGTTGCTGTCCATTGACATTTCCAATTTTTGTAGGATTATAGCCTTTAAGTTGAAAGGGCTTGGAGTCAAGTGTGCTTTCCCATGCAAAATCCTCGTTGGGTCTAGCATTATGAAGAACTGATACTTTATTCCGGTCAAAACTCATCTGTTGCTTCCCATCTGCACCATGTAGAGGCACAGCTAATCGAACCATACACAAACTTGAAAGCTGGAACAGCAATTATATTATAATCATAGCATCCAATAAAGTATGATGTGAATCTTCCCCAAACTATTTGATTATATCATGTCCCAGAATAAAATCAAAGAAAATATTTGATAAGCACGAAATACGTAACTCTCACAGTATCTCGATGGACATGTAAAATGGCATACGACTTTTAAGTAATGCATGAAAGGAATTCAAAAAGCATCAGAAATTTGGACACAAGAAAAATATGCTTTTCTTATTATACAATTAGTCGCAAATAAAGGTAACAAATATGAAATATACAAGAAAACAATAACAAACAATTATACCATTGGCTTCAACACAAGTGTGCACCATTTATAAGAGTAAAAATCAGAAGAGGAAAAAAATATAGCAAAGCCTGGGCATACCCATTGACATTATTATTTGCAAACATTACGAAACATGTACAAAGATATTGTATTACCATTGCCTTCCAATAACCATTTTGAAGTTCATAAAAAAATATCACAAATGCCTATAATTTGAGAGCTGAGAGAAAACAAAAATGAAAGATGCTTCCAGTTAGTCAACTCCTGCGAGACTAGCATACAGAAAAAATTATATGCACAAAACACATCAAATCTATGTCCGAAGCCAATACCATTTGATGATGACAAAAGTCTTGCAGCATTGAAGTGGAATGCTTCCGTTTGTGGTTTACGGCGTCTAGCATTGTGATCAGAAAGACGCCTGCGACAACTTCTCTTCTTTTCATCAAATTCCAACAGGGCATGCAACCTTGAACATCATGAACATAATTATCATTTTAACATTCAGTAAGAGATTGAATCACAAGGCCAGTACTAATTAATGAAATAATTACTGCTAAGAACCGCATCTTCGATACTAAGAGAACTAAAATATCACAATGCAAAAGTTCACACTTAACAAGAAGTATTCTTGGATACAATTATGTTGAATAAAAAAAAGGTTTACTTGCTACACTGCTGGCAGAACCGGCGTTCTAGACCACGTACAATGACCTTTGGGCTCTTTGAATGACTTTCACAAATTCTGTGTTTCTGATGGTAATCCTTAGCTAAAGACAGGTCAAGGTTACAGCCTTCGACTTGGCAACGTGGAACGTGTGTGCCCTGACAATTGCGTTTGGATCTCTTTGCTGGGGTAGGAGATGGTACAGGAGTGGATTGATAAGACACATTCTTAGCATTGCTTCCTGCAGAAACATCTTCAAAGTATGTTCTTTTTCCAAGCTTTAAACCAAGCAATGGCTCACCAGAGCCAACGGAAGCCTCAAGTGTTGGGGATGTACCAGCCAGCTCAACCATGGAAGCTTCTTTCTGGCTGTTAATACCATCTGGTACAGCTTCAAAGGCTTCCAAAGTATGCCTGGCTGCCTTTACCTCCCCCGTAGATGAATTAGATGCCGATTTTGAACTTTTAGACAGAGAAGCAAGGCCCAAATCTGAGCCAGAACCTCCACTAACCCCAGCAGCACCGGGAGAATAGACAGACCTTAAGTTAATTCCTTCATCTCCATCAATATGCCACTCTACTGGTCTCAGCTTCCTTGGAATTTCAGTCGGTGGTGCATTTAACATCATTAAATTTTCCCAGTCCCATTGCAAGGGGTTTTTGGCACTCCAATCCATCAGAGAAACAGAACGAAAAGAAAACTAAGTGCATAAAAAAACACAAGCTAACTTGTCACAAGATCCTGAAAATATAACCTTGAGGCTTGTTCAGTTCACTGAGGAAATAAATCAGGAAAAAAGTTTCAATCAGGCATTCATGCTAAGTTCAACTATAGATGAAGGAGACCATTTATGGTTTCTATATAGATGTATAGCATGCAAAACAAAACAAAAATAAGCTTAATCATTCTGGTTGTACAAAGAGAAAATTTTACCTCTAAATCCAACAGCATCAGAGCTCACTCATCTCTGTTCCTCAGATCTAGAGGAGTGCAACTTAAAAAAAATGTCAATCCCCGTTAACATTAAAAGCATTTTCTGATGACAAATGGAATCCACTTCACTGAAAAACTGCAACCAAAGTATAGAGAGGTCGAACTAAATTAGCAACCACTTTTAATTCCAAGCAATTTTGTATGCTGATAACAATTTCCATCCTTCAAAAACTGACAACTCAAAAGAGACGGGAAAAAGACAACAGATTAGGCGACACAGATTCAGAACAAAAAGTAGTACAGCTTTCTCCTCCTTCCATTATGGCCAACACAAATAAGCTGACAACATAATTCCAAAGGATTTCTATTCGCTCTTGTACGTATGTAAGGCTACAAAATCAAGATAAAAATTTTCACTTCAATCCCAAAAAAGTATAAACAGGTATTTCCCAAACCTGAAAGTGTAATACTTGGATCAAATTCCACCACAAAAGTCCTAGAGGAATTTAGTATTTACCCTTCAACACATCGGAAACTAACTACCTTGTTTCTGCACCCTTAACAACCAGCTCTCTCTCTCCAATAATTGTAGGAAGCAGTAACAGATTTCAAGTAAAGGATTTTTTTTTTAGGTTTTAATTTTACTGATGCTACCGTACTCTAAAAACCTTCACACCTTCAATAATCCACATTCAATAATTCAATTATCTGGGCAATTCCACAAAGTAGGTCCCTGACTGTGACCCACAAAAGACTGAACTATACTTTAAGAAGTATTGAATGAAACCCTAATCCACCATAAATTCCAAAAGCTTACAGCCTTAAATATAGGTCAGATGTAAGAAAATACGAGAGCCAATCAACATATAGTCAAATACAGTAAATGCATAAAAAATTAGTTCAAACAATAAAATCATACTCATAAATTCATCCTCTAAATCCTATTAAAAAAAAGAAATAAATTAAATCAATTTTTATAGAAATCATTAAAGAAAGAAATTTTTAGAAAGTATTACTCCTTATCCAGGTATCACCCAACAAATTCATATCGTTATTTTAAAAAAAAAAACCTAGCTTAATTTTAGCCAGAAATATAAAGTGAATCGAAAAGGAAAATCTTATTTTAAACAGAAAGAAAAACCGTAGTCGTTTTCTTTCACTTTCCCCAGAAAACAAGAAAATAAGAGTGTGATAAAACAACAATGAGCAAACTAAAAAGGTGAAGCAATATAAATTATAAAGGAATCTATAAAATTATTTTCTTCTTTTTCCGAACATCTATTAATTTATTTTTCATATTAACTTTATCAAAAGCTCAAATAATTGACATAATAATAGAATAATGTATGAAGAAATTAATGTATCAATCTGAGCCGCAAAAGCGAGACGTTTCTCCATTTTCAGAAGTTCATGTGCTTCCACTATTACTCTCTTTATCAATCAAAAACAAGAAAACATGTCAAAGAAATGAACTTACTGGTGAGTTACTTAAAGATCGGCCACAGCCGAGTCTGACTCTGACTCGGAGTTGACTCGGAGACTGGAAATAGAGGGAAAAAACAACAACTGAAGCATAAAAGCGAGAGATGAAGAAATCTTGTGCTTTTTGGGACGATAGAATTTGCTTTTTTCCTGATTTGTTTTTATTTTATTTATTTGAAAATAAATAAGTAAATGAAAACATGAGGACATGTGGCGGTAAAAAAAGTTGGTTGCAAGTTGCGGCAGTTATTTGGACGGTACTGAAGGGGGCAACGGCAAGAAGCAATATTGTAAAGGCTAAAATATATAAATGGTAACTAAATTATGTTAAAATATTTTTTTAGTTAATAAAATTTTAAATTTACAAAATAAGTAAGTATACTTCCCAAGCAGTTGCAAAATCACCATTAAATGTCATTAATTTATTATAAATTGATTATTAAAACTTATCAAATATTTCTTGAATTATCAAAATTTATCATTATTTAACGTATGGTGGTCGTTTTATAATAGTCTAATAAATTTAATGATTAGTTTGCAATGATTTGATAACTTTAATGTTCATTTTACAAAATTATAATTAAATTTTATGTGTATTGTGGTATTTGATTTTTTTTGATGCAATCTGGTATCTAACTTTGGTATTTACTTACAATATAGTATCCAAGTTTTTTAATAGTACAGTTAGATACCTAAGTTTTTGGGGGCAACATTGTACCCAACTTTTATTTTTGATATAATTAGGTATTTAGTTTTTTTTTTAAAAATTATATCGTCTCATAATTAAAATTTTGGTGGCTGATTTTTTAATATTAACACACATTATCATTCTAACTAAACAACTTCAGAATTATAATTTAATGATTAAGAGTACTTAAAATAAATATTATTTTATAATTATCTTTAATTTAATAAAATAAATAAATACGTAACTATCATGGTTAAATAATTTAAATAATTGTTAGATATCTATTAGTAAAAAAATAAAAGTTAAATGATTAATTTACCAAAAATAAAAAATAAGTGTATAAGTGCACTAAAAATAGGTACTTAATCACATTTTTAAAAATTAAGCACTATAACCTAAAACTAAAATAGACGGCTAATGATTCCCTCCGGAGATTTTGGAAACCCTACCGTTTCCCTAGAAGTCAACCCGTCGGGACGGCCGTCGGATATAATTGGCCATGTAAGTGGATCGATTCCCCTGGAAAGACCGGGGAGTGAGACTGCCATGGAGGATAGGCCGACAAGAAAGAAACTGAAGAACGCTAATCTCTCAATGAATATCCCAGATCTCGATATGAGAGTGAGAGAAACAAGTGCATTGGATGACATCATGAGAGATGCGTTGAATGAAAATTCCAAGTCTCCAATGGATATGAATGGAAAAGAGGGTCTGAAAGATGTTGCTCCTCCAAAGCCGTCCTTCAAAGACACGGTTGCAGAATGCGGAGGGTATGAAACTAATCAAAAAGATTCTGTCATAGGCGATTTTGATGTGGAGTTATTGGAGGACAATGTTCAGAGGCATGGAAGGATCGATTTCGGTTATTCAGTTCTCAGAAAGAGTTCACCGATCTATACAAGAAAAACTATCGAACTCGTTAATAGTTCGATTACTAGGGAAGAAAATAGGGTATAAAGTTGTATTAATGCGGATTCAAATACTGTGGAGACTGAATGAGGATATGCAACTTGTGGATTTAGACAATGAATACTTCTTCGTTCGCTTTGCTCGGAAAGATGATTACCTTAATGTCTTAGGCGGGGGGCCACGGATGGTTTATGGCAGCTATTTAACAGTGTAACTTTGGGCGAGAAACTTCTCTACTCGGAAGGTTATCCCAAAACGATCCTGGTGTGGGTTCGACTACCGGGATTACCATATCGATATTATAACAAGAGTATGATTGTTGGAGCCTTGGGGAAGATTGTGAAAATCGACTACAATACCACAGAAGGAAAGAGTGAGAGATTTTCTCGATTGGCAATTGTAGTTAATTTAGAAAAACCTCTAGTACCAGGGATTATTATAGATGGGAATTGTTAGGGTATTGAGTATGAGGGACTGCCTACCATCTGATGTGGGTGTGGAAAATATGGTCATTCAAAGGAGACATGTAGTACAGATGGTATAAATGATACATACATGTAGTATGCAGGTGGTTCAAAGGAAGAAGAAAGCTCCAACGGAAAAGAGATTGATGGCCCCTAATAAGAACAATTATGAGAAAGAGAATCTCGTTGGTGGTTCCCGTTACGAGGCCCTTACTGTGCTGGAATGTGAGGAAAACCTGACACAAAATAATGAGAATGTAATCAACAACCTTTCGAAGGAGGAGAGGACCTCAAAGTATCCCGCTGATGATAATAGGGAAGCAAAAAACAAGGTGGATCATGCAATAAGCAACAAGGAAAAAAAAGCAGACTGTTTTTTGTGGTTGATTTGGCATATCAGTTACCTTCGAACAATCCTATTAAAAATAGTGTGAAAGAACAGGTTAATCCTAAGATTCCATCTATAGATACTGGAAGTAACGCTCATGCAGGAAGACGTGAATTAGCTATAGTTACAACCAACGAGAAAGTGGTACAAGTTTGCTCGCTTGGGAAGATCGGAAGCCACGCAGCTATAAAGATTGGAGTGGAAGAAAAAAAGGCGAGCCCTTACAGATGTTAATGGTCGATCCAATTTGGGAGTAATTCACAAGAATAGTTTGAAGTTACTAGCAAATAAAGGATTGGCAAAGAAAGGTCTTAGAACGAAGAAGAAGAAGGATAAGGGACCGACCAAACCGGTACTTGTGGATTGGATCGCTTCTCTAACTAGCAAACTTAATCAAGCAAGTTCTAGTTCGAATTTGGGAATTGCTTGTCTTCAGGAGCTGATTCACTCTGAAGGAGGTGATGTACAATGGCATACGAACACAACCTTCGAAGGGGATTCGAACGAAAATCGAGAGGTTTGATCATGCATTGCGTTGTTTTAATTTTATTAGTAACCTTGACTTTTGTTCTTTCTTGGCTAGCAATTGGAACAATCAAGATTCTATTTTTGATAATCTATTCACCTTTTAAGAGAAAAGCCGAAGATGGAAACTTGAAGTTTTTGGCCATATTGGAAAACGAAAGACTCTTCTCCTCTCTCGATTACTAGGAATTGAAATCGCCCTTGAAAAGTCCGAGTCACCTTTTATTTTGGACCTATATGATAACCTTAAGCAGGAACTCGATATAGTCCTTAAGCAAGAGGAAAGTCTATGGTACCAGAAGTCTCGTAGCAAATGGATCAAACAAGAAGATTGTAACACTAGATTTTTCCATGCGTCCATGCTGAATAGAAGAAGAAGGAATAATGTTTGTATGTTGAAGACGGATGATAATAAGTGGTGTGATGATCTTGAGGTTTTGCGGTAACATGCCTCTAATTCTTTTCGTAATTTGTTTACATCAAATGGTAGACAAATGTTGCTTGCAGAATTCATAGGCGGCTTTCAACATGTGCAGGAGAATCAATTGGAGCTTCTTATCAGAGATGCAACAATAGAGGAAATTCGACAAACTCTGAAGGAGGTGATGTACAATGGCATACGAACACAACCTTCGAAGGGGATTCGAACGAAAATCGGGAGGTTTGATCATGCATTGCACTGTTTTAATTTTATTAGTAACCTTGACTTTTGTTATTTCTTGGCTAGCAATTGGAACAATCAAGCTTCTATTTTTGATAATCTATTCACCTTTTAAGAGAAAATTCGAAGATGGAAACTTGAAGTTTTTGGCCATATTGGAAAACAGAAGACTCTTCTCCTCTCTCAGATACTGGGAATTGAAATCGCCCTTGAAAAGTCCGAGACACCTTTTATTTTGGACCTATATGATAACCTTAAGCAGGAACTCGATATAGTTCTTAAGAAAGAGGAAAGTCTGTGGTACCAGAAGTCTCGTAGCAAATGGATCAAACAAGAAGATTGTAACACTAGATTTTTCCATGCGTCCATGCTGAATAGAAGAAGAAGGAATAGTGTTTGTATGTTGAAGACTGATGATAATAAGTGGTGTGATGATCTTGAGGTTTTGCGGTAACATGCCTCTAATTCTTTTCGTAATTTGTTTACATCAAATGGTAGACAAATGTTGCTTGCAGAATTCATAGGCGGCTTTCAACATGTGCAGGAGAATCAATTGGAGCTTCTTATCAAAGATGCAACAATAGAGGAAATTTGACAAACTTTGCTCTCGATGCACCCTTCAAAAGCCCCCAAGAAGAATTTTTCCAAGAGAATTGGAGTATATTAGGGGATAACATTACTCGGTTTTTGGTGGATTTCTTTGCAAGGGATTTTCTTCCAGGGTGGGCAAATAAAACTCTTCTGGTGGTGATCCCAAAGGTGGATGTTCCCGAGCAGATATCATAATTCAAGCCTATCAGTTTGTGTACGACACCTTACAAGATTGTTACTAAGATTCTTGTTAATCGATTAAAACCTCAACTCCCTGATTGGATATCACATAATCAATCAGGTTTCGTGCCGGGACATAATATTACTGATAATATTATCCTCTCCCAGGAAGTAATTCATTCCATGAAACTAAAGAAATGGTCTAAGGCATACATAGCAATTAAAGTTGATCTCGTAAAAACATATGACCAATTAGAATGAGAGTTTATTGAAGAGACTCTTATTGAGGTGTGATTACCTCTTAAATTCATCAACTGGATCATGACCTGTGTCACGACTGTTACAACTCAAGTATTATGGAATGGGGTTGTTACAGAGAGCTTTAAACCTTCACGGGGCATTGGTCAAGGGGATCCTCTAGCCCCATATATCTTTGTACTCTGCATGGAGCGGTTGTCTCATGCTATCAATCGAAGGGTTGATTCTGGGTCTTTGAGGCAAATTCACCTCTCCCGAGGGGGTCGGGCATTTCACATCTCTTCTTCGTAGATGAACTAATTCCTTTTGCTGAAGCCTCAATGGGGCAAGTGATGGTGATTAAAGAGGTTATGGAAGGTTTTTGCACTTGTTCTATTCATCGTGTAAGTCAGGCAAAAACTAATATCTTCTTTTTTTTAAGAATTGCGATGCCACGAGGAAAACGATGATTGCTAATGCACTTGGATTTTAAGAAGTTACCAATCTGGAGAATTATCTTGGGATTCTCCTTCTTCATAACATGTTTACAAATGCCACATACAAGTATTGGATTGAAAGAGTGGAACAACACCTCTTGGGTTGGGCGGCTAAAACCTTATCTATGGTCGGTCGTATTACTCTTGCAAAGTCGGTACTTCAGACAATCTCATATTATACGATGTAGTCCTCTTGGCTACCGAAAGGTACGTGTGAAACGTTATAAAAGCTTATCCGATGATTTTTATGGAATACGAATAAGGGAACCAATACACTAGCCTTGATCAAATGGGAGGTAGTCAAGCAAACAATGGATGAAGGTTGATTGGGCTTCAAAGACTTAGATCGACAAAATAAGACCTTTCTTATGAAGCTTGGTATGAATTTGGTTGAGGATATGACAAATTATGGATACAACTCATTAAACATTAGTACCGTTGGCGTGGTCAAATTCCTGAAATCATAAACCATCCAAGATGTTCCAAGTTGTGGAAAGGTTTGGTGTACGTTTGAGAAGATCTCAAGAATAGCGTTATTTGGAGCATTCGAAATGATATGCAAACAGATTTCTGATACGATAATTGGTTAAATGATTCGGACTTGCTAGTTAACCATTGCCTTCACCACCCAACACCTCAACCAACTCCCATGCTCGATGATCATGGCTACTGGAAATTGGGACTGGGAGAGGTTGTGTGGTCTTGTGTCGAACCACGTCTATAGCAAAATCGCAACAATTTGTCCACCAAATCCTTTGCTTAGTAAGGATAAGTCGGTGTGGAAATTATTGGACAAAAGTACAAGAAAATGCCTAGCAGCTACCGGCTTAGACATTCAACATGGGGCGGCTGGAAAAACAATACATGGGCAGCTATTTTTGAAATGGAAATGAAAATATACAACTTTAGTCCATGTATTTTTAGGGTATTTACAAGATTAGTCCCTAAGCTTCAACTATAAATACCCTAGCTCATTTAACTTCAAAATCATCCCAAAAATCATTTCTTTCTCCCAATACTAGAGAGTTTTTTTGTGAGTATTGAGTGTTTTGTAAACACCTGTAATTTTTCTCTCTTTAGTAAAAGATCTGCAGCAGTCCGAAGACGTAAGCAAAATTGGATGAACTCCGTTATCAATTTCGGGTATTATTTTTCCGCTTTTATTTCGCATTTTCACTAATCTGGATATAGGGAAATTACTCGTTCTCGTTTTATTTCCCAACAACTGGTATCAGAGCTTTTGGTTGTGATTTTTGTCAATTTTTTTTGCAAGGTTACTATTCATTACTATTCATGTAAATAGTAAATTTTGTGAATAGTAAAAAAAAAATCGGCGATACGAATTTATCGACGGGAGTGTTCTAATACACGGTGGTTCGCAAGAATTGTCATAAACGATCCAAAGAAGCTATATTCGAGTGGGAGCGATGGCTGCAGATGAAGGGAATGTGAAAATTGAAAAGTTCGATGGTGCAGACTTTGGCTTTTGGAAGATGCAGATTGAAGATTTTATGTACCATAAAAATCTATATCAACCTCTCTCAGGAAAACAACTAGAGGGCATGAAGAATGAAGACTGGGCTCTTTTCGACAGACAAGCCCTCGGAGTTATCCGACTGACGTTGTCCCGAAATGTTGCTTTCAACATAACAAAGGAAAAGACCACGGCGGGTCTTATGGCGGCTCTCTCCAGTATGTATGAGAAGTCATCGGCCTCAAACAAAGTTCACTTGATGAGGTGATTATTCAATTTACGGATAGCGGAAGGGGCATCAGTGGCTCAACACCTAAATGAACTCAACACAATCACAACCCAGTTGAGTTCTGTGAAAATTGAATTCGATTATGAAGTTCGAGCTTTAATTCTCTTATCGTCTCTACCAGACAGTTGAAATGCTACTGTTACAATAGTCAGCAGCTCGTCGGGAAACAACAAATTGAAATTCGACGATGTTCGGGATCTAGTATTGAGTGAAGAAATTCGACGGAGAGAATCGGGTGAAGCATCAAGCTCCTCAGCTTTGCATACGGAGTCTAGAGGGAGAACTTCAGAAAGAAATTCAAATTATGGCAGATTGAAATCCAGAACGGGAAAATCAAGAACGGGAAAGAAAGATTTTACCTGTTATAATTGTGATAAGAAGGGTCACTTTAAAAGAGATTGACGAGCATTGAAGAAAGATATCGGCGCACAAGAAGCCAACATGACATAGGAGACAGGTGATGCCATGATTCTAAGCGTTAACAGTCTGATTGAATCATGGATCTTGGATTCAGGGGCATCTTTCCACTCCACCCCATGCCGAGAAATCATGGAGAACTATGTTAGTGGTGATTTTGGGAAGGTTCATCTAGCTGATGATGAAACCTTGAAGATCGTCAGAAAAGGAGACATCCGATTAAAGCTGCCAAACCAGACCACCTGGACGCTGAAAGGAGTGAGACATATTCTTGGCCTCAAAAGAAATTTGATTTCTGTAGGACAGCTTGATGGAGAAGGTTATAATATAACCTTTTCAGGCTGTGAATGGAAGATTACCAAAGGAGCACCCGTCATTGCTCGTGGTAAGAAGACTGGTATTCTCCATGTAACCTCAAAATTAGAGAATATCATTGCTGCAGCAGATGCTGACGGAAAATCAAACCTATGGCACCAAAGGCTTGGCCATATGAGTGAGAAAGGGATGAAGACATTTTTATCAAAAGGGAAATTACCGGATCTAAAGAGTGTAGATGTCGGACTATGCGAGGATTGCATATTTGGAAAACAAAAGAAAGTCAGTTTTGCAAAGATTGGCAAGACACCCAAGGCAGAAAGGTTAGAGTTGGTTCATATTGATGTATGGGGATCATCTCTAGTTTCATATCTTGCAGGCTCATTATATTATGTCACCTTCATCGATGATTCTACGAGGAAGGTGTGGGTTTATTTTCTGAAGAATAAATCAGAAGTTTTTTGATACCTTCAGAAAATAGAAGGTCATGGTGAAAAATGGGACTGGTTTGAATGTCAAGCGGTTGAGGTCTGACAATGGAGGAGAGTACAGAAATAATAGATTCAGAGATTTCTGCGCAAACAATGGGATCAAGATGGAGACAACAGTTCCCATGACACCGCAGCAGAATGACGTAGCAGAGTGCATGAACAGAACTCTGAACGAACGTGCCATAAGCATGATGATACATGACGAATTGCCCAAAAATTCTATGGGCTGAAGCCATCAACACTACAGCTGAAAGAAACCTTTCACACTTAAAAGTGTTTGGTTGTATTTCTTATGTACACATAAATTCTGCTGAAAGAAGTAAACTTGATGCCAAGTCCAACAAATGTGTCTTTGTTGGTTATGGTGGTGATGAGTTCGGTTACCGGTTTTGGGATTACGAAAATCGAAAGATCATCAGAAGCAGAGATGTCATTTTCAATGAAAATGTGATGTACAAAGACAGGTCAACCATAAAATCAAGCAGCTCTAACACTGAAGCTGAAACAAAAGAATTTGCTGAGTTCGAGGATTTTTTTGGAAATGATATTCAGATCAGTCCTAAAGCAGTTCAAGAAGAACCAAGCACACCGGAACTGAGACGCTCCTCCATAATTCCTAAACCAACCCAACGTTATTCGCCTTCTTTGCACTACTTGTTGCTGACTGACAATGGTGAACCAGAGTGCTATGATGAAGCAATGCAGGTGGAGGATTCAGTCAAGTGGGAGTCTTCCATGAAAGATGAGATGGATTCGCTTATGTCAAATCAGACGTGGGAATTAGCTGAATTATCATCAGGCAAGAGAAAGTGCTCCATAACAAGTGGATTTACAGAATCAAAGATGAGCACAATGGGAGCAAACACTACAAAGCAAGATTGGTTGTCAAAGGTTTTCAGCAAAAAGAATGTATTGACTACAATGAAATTTTCTCTCCAGTCGTGAAATTGTCTACAATCAGACTGGTGTTGAAAATTGTAGCTGCAGAGAATCTATATCTTGAGCAGTTAGATATAAAGACAACTTTCCTTCATGGTGATTTGGAGGAAGAAATCTATATGATGCAGCTAGAAGGCTTCATAGAGGCAAGCAAAAAAAAAACCTGGTATGCAGATTGAATAAGAGCTTGTATTGTTTAAAACAAGCTCATCGACAGTGGTACAAGAAGTTCGATAGTTTCATGAGTAGCAATGGTTTTACCAGATGCCAAGCAGATCATTGTTGCTACATCAAGAGGTTCGACAACATCTTCATTATTTTATTGTTGTACGTTGATGACTTGCTCATTGCAGGTTCAGACATGCAAGAGATTATAAACTTGAAGTAAAAAATTGTCTAATCAGTTTGCTATGAAGGATATGGGCGTTGTAAAGTAGATTCTTGGGATAGGGATTAAGAGAGACACAAAGTCGAGAACTCTGATGTTATCACAGGTTGAGTACATCAATAAAGTACTCTCCAGGTTCAACATGCAAGATTCTAAACCAGTAAGTATACCTTTAGGTGTTCATTTTAGACTCTCCAAAGAACAGTCACCAAAGACGGAGGAAGAATGTGCACACATGGTGAAAGTATCGTATGCCTCAGCAATTGGAAGTCTGATGTATGCTATGGTTTGTACCAGACCAAATATTGCTCAAGCAGTGGGAGCTGTTAGCAGGTACATGAATAATCCGGGCAAAATACATTGGGAAGCAGTCAAATGGATCCTCAGATATCTGCGGGGTACTACAAACAAAGCACTTTGTTTCAAAGGTGGAGATACGATACTGACAGGCTATGTATATACTGACTTAGCCGTAAATGTTGACATCAGAAAGAGCACTACATGGTATGTCTATACTCTAGGAGGTACTGCAGTGAGTTTGGTTTCTCAACTACAGAAGATAGTTGCTCTCTCCACAACTGAAGCAGAATATGTCGCTATTACGGAAGCCAACAAGGAGATGGTTTGGCTCCAAAGTTTCTTGGAAGAGTTAGGCAAGAAACAAGAAAACAATATCTTTTATTGAGACAGTCAAAGTGCTATCCATCTAGCAAAGAATCCGTCTTTTCATTCTAGGACGAAGCACATACAATTGAAATATCATTTTATATGGTCTCTTCTGGAATATGGGATTTTGAAATTTGAAAAGATTAGTTAAACTCAAAATCCGGCAGACATGTTGACAAAGACGGTGACCACGGACAAACTGAAGTTGTGTTCAACTTCAGTTGGCATGCTAGAGTAATAAGACCAGAAATACTGTTGCATTGCTTGAGGTGTGAAGACAGATTAAAATCAGTCTTCAAGTGGGAGATTATTGGAGAAAATGTCTAGCAGTCGGCGGCTTAGACATTCAACATGGGGCGGCTGGAAAAACAATAAATAGGCAACTATTTTTGAAATGGAAATGGGAATATTGCAACTTTAGTCATTGTATTTTTAGGATATTTACAAGTTTAGTCCCTAAGCTTCAACGATAAATACCCTAGCTCATTTAGCTTCAAAATCATCCCAAAAATCATTTCTTTCCCCCAATACTAGAGAGCTTTCTTGTGAGTAGTGAGTGTTTTGTAAACACCTGTATTTTTTCTCTCTTTAGTAAAAGATCTACAACAGTCCGGAGACGTAAGCAAAATTGATTGAACTCCGTTATCAATTTCGGGTATTATTTTTCCTCTTTTATTTCGCATTCTCACTAATCTGGTTATAGGAAAATTACTCGTTCTCGTTTTATTTCCCAAAAAAATAATAGGTTTACTGTGAAGTCGTCTTGCATGAGTCTATTATGGCGTTGCATGTTAAGGATAGTGTGGACTGGAAGTGGATTTGGAATTTTTAGGTTCCTCAAAGAGTTAAAGTCTTCTTTTGGATTGTGGTTTATGGCAAAATGAGGACAAATGAACGTACAAGGCGCCACCTAGCAATTTCAACAAATTTCCCTCTTCGTAACGCGACAGTGGAGGATATAATGCATGTCCTTCGACGGTGCAACTTTGCCTCTCAAATTTGGAGAAGAATCATTGAATTGGAGCAAATAGTTCGTTTTTTTTTTCGATTTCAAGTTATTCGAGTTAACGCGAGTTATAAATTCGGTTTTTGAATTCGAGTCGAGTTAAAATTTTAAATTTTTGAGTTACTCAAAAAACTGAATATTTGACTAAGTATTTTTTACAGTTTTATGTTTTAGTCCATTATTTTATTATTTCTTCAATTCCTCCTCCATTTTAAGTTCATTTTTACCAAATTTGAACCACATGCTCTTAAACCATAGTAGAATACATGTATAATTTCAATTCATCTTTTTGATAATAAATTTTCTATTTTTCAATTTAGTCCTTCAATTTTTCATAATCTCCTTATTTCTTCAATTCGTCATTTATTTTAAGTCTATTTTTTTTACGAAATTTGATCTACATGCTCCTAAACCATTGTAAAATACATGTGTACCTTCAATTCATCTTTTTTATAACAATTTTTTTATTTTTCAATTTAGTTATTCAATTTTTCATAATCTCCTTATTCCTTCAATTTATGATTTATTTTAAGTCCATTTTTTTTTACCAAATTTGAACCACATGCTCTTATACCACAATAGAATATCTATGTAACTTCGATTGTTATTTTTTTACTAAAGACGTACTCTCTTTTTTATTTAGTCCCTTAACTTTGCATTTTAGTCAATTTGATCTTTTGACTACAATTGTTTGCAAATTCTTTTCTCATCAATTCCTTGACTCATTTATACTCTCATCAATATTTTACCCTCAAAATACTTTCTTTAAACTCGGCTCGATTCAAAAAAAATTCAAGTTAAGTTCGAGTTGTAAAATACGACTCGTCAACTCGAATAACAAGGAATTTTTTGATTCAACTAGACTCGATCGAATGCTCACATCTAATTGAACCGGATAAGCTGAGGATATTCATGTCGATGCCAACGAAAATGTGGATTTTAGCCAATGCAAAGGAGCATGGCCCTTTTTGGATGATACCCACGCACTGGAGTATTCTTTTCCCTATTATATGCTGGAAAATATGGAAGAGACGGTGCAATATTGTGTTTCAACCGAATTTTATGGAGGGTGAGGACTTACTTGTTCAAAGTGTGCGCATGAAAAATGAAATCATCACTCCTTCTATTGACAAGCTTAGCTGTCCGATTATACGACCACCACCATTAAATTTCTCATCATGTTTCGAATAAAACTCAGTTGGTGGTGACCGTTTGTTATATTTGGAGGTGAAAAATGAAAGGGAGAGAAACGATGCGGTTCTTTTTGAAAATTTTCTTTTTTTAAAAAATTAATATTTTTATTATTAAAAATATGTTTAATATAAAAAGCGTCGAAATTATGTCTCAAAAAACGTATTAGTGTCTAAAGAATATTTTACTAAAAATATGTGTATAATGTTTTATCAATTATAATTTTAAGTATCTATCGTTTATTTTTTAATTTTTTAATAATAAAAAATATTTTTAATTAAAAAAAGAAAAAATAATTTATTTATATAAAAACCCAACTTTTTACGGAAATTATAAAAAAATCCTAAAAACTAAAGTATTTCATTTCAACCTCTTTACCAACGGTCGTCGATTATCTGCGGCCATCATCGTAGTCGTCGAACGGTTGGGTCTTGATTGGAATAGCACGGTGGTTCTAATGGTGACAGCGGTGTGATTTATGGACGTCGAAATCGACGAAGAACGACAATGGTGGCTTAAAATTTGATGAACATTTAAATGCTTCTCCACAGCAAACAATAACATATTACGACAAAAAATCATCAAGAGTTTGATCAGGGATCGACGCCGGTGATGATGACGGTGGTGGTGACAGTCACTTTTGGTCGACTGACAACTTTTAGAAAGGGAAAGGAAATAGGAGAAGGGGGCATTTTTTTAATAAAAAATATTTTTTATTTTTTTAAATAAATTCTCAAAATTACTAAAAACGTGACATTTGTCACTTAATAGAGATTTTTAATGGCGGTTAACGTCCTTGAAAAAAAAAAAAAATACAATGGTAGACGTCTAAAGTTGTAACGAAAAAACATTAAATACTTATTTTTAACAAAAAAAAATATTCTTTAGACACCAAAAAATCAATTTAAGATATATTTAAGCACCTAAAAGTGTATTAAGCCAAAAAAAAAAAAAACGATGACATAACACGCAGCCACCTGTAGTTAGATTTTCATTATTAAACTTCAGCCGTTGGATCGATCCTCCTATTAATTCATACATAACCTTCGATCGCCACACAATTCTTCATTTGCCCTTGCACTGTTGTGTCACAGCTTTCTCGAGGCGACGATTCAAATTCTGATAAAGAAGAGAAAATTTCGATGGATCCAAGGCTCTCAGAACATTGTCGCTAAGCTAACCGGCCTTCCTTTCCAGCAGTGCAAGCATAATATCACCACCGTCGATTGCCAGCCATCAGGCGCAGGCGGTGTGCTCGTCTTCGTCTCCGGCACGCTACAACTCGCCGGCGAGCAGCATGCTCTCAAGTTCAGCCAGGTAGCTCTCTTTCTACCGTTTTGTAGGGTTTTTATGATTACTTCAGTGATCGATCGAAGGCTAATATGTTTTTTACTGTTGATTTTATCGGTAATATAGATGACATGATTTCTCGATTCGAATTGTTAGTGATCCATCTGCTTAATTCTGGATTGAGATTTTGATTTATTAGTCAGGATCGTATGAATCGAATTAACTCTATTGCATGAATCAATAGTGATTTGAATTTGCATGCCTTCCATTGATTTTGATAACCGAGTTAAGAAGGGAGACGAGTATAAGATAATCAATATCATAATTACGTTTTGAAGGATATAGATTTTTTTTTGTTCCATTATCTCGCAAAAGAACTTGCTATATCTTATTTTGTTATGATCATGTGGTTCTTCATATTTACATGTTCGTAGTCATTATTTATGGCGATTAATTGGACCTTGTGGGCTCTGTATTTTCCTATCTTCTTGCTTTATGTTGCAAAGTTATAAATAATTGTATGATTACTATAGAAAGAAATCTATAGCTTTCTTCTGTACCTAATGTCTTTTTTATACTCGGCAAGCTTTGGTTGTCAATTTTAATCTTCTATGCTTGCTTAGTTACACTCTTCACTTAATAAATTAGTGGGTGCTCTCATTGCATACTCTGAAAGGTTCACCTGGGGATATTGTTGACCTCCTTATGGTTTATCACTTGCTTTCTCATAGAGCATGTTCTTATCTACTGTAAGTTCCAGGTTTTCGTTTTTAGCCATTTCAAATCCACCATTGAATTGGTTATGATATTGTGACATCTTTTGGTTATCAGCTTTACTAACCGAGACACTTTGGCTTTGCTTTCTGCTCCCAGATGTTTCATTTGATGCCAACACCACAAGGAAGCTTCTATGTGTTGAATGACATATTCAGGTTAAACTACGCATGAAGAGACGCAAATCGCTACAAGGCGATGGAAATACAATATCTCAAGGATTTATAAATTAGTCTGGTTATCTCTCTCATCAGTTCTAGTCATTTTAAACGAAAAATGGAAATATTTTTCCAGTCTTGATTATGTCGGTACCATGTTCCGTTATGGGTTCCATTCCAGTCTCCATATTTCTTCAGAGACGTCTGTTGTGATTGGTTGAGTTGTTGCAAGACGCTGTGTTATGAACTGGATGTGTTTGATTAAAGACGTCTTTTTTAAATTAAAGCATGTGGCTTTCTGAAACAGATTTTCAATCAATAAATCACAGTTGTTGCGGGACGCTGTGTTATGAATTGGATTTTTGAGATATTTTGAAGGATGATAAGGTAAGGTCAAAAATGTCATTTCCATATCTTAATTTGGAAGGATTAAATGTCGATCATTGGATTTGAGATAATTTTTCCATGTTGAATATGAATCCTCAGATTTAAGTGATTAGATTGTAATTTTTGGAACTTACAAGGGAAAACATGAAAAATCAAGATCTTATATTTTTTATGGATATGATGATGTAAAGGATGATGTCATGGAGTGGCATGGATGAAATTATCAAGTTTCATTAATGACAAATTAGTAAATTAATTATAAATGAATTTTAAATTCGTTTAATTATTATAAAGCAATGTGTATCACGATAATTATGAGAGAAATTGTTAGAATTTTTAGCTTTCTTCAAGCTTTGGCCGTGACCTTCATTGTAGGTAAGGGAGAGTTTTTCAATTTGATTTTAAAGCTTCCATGGCTGATTTTTTTGGTTAAGCTATTAGATAGAGAATTAATCTACTTGAAATTCTCTATAATTTGGTATAATTATTTTATGGAAATCATGCTTGGATTATGAATTTCATGATTTGGGTGAATGAAGAACAAGTTTGATTTTGGTGATTTAAAGTTTGATTTTTATGTTATTAAGGTTGTATATTAATTTTCAAGTTTATGTGAAGAGTAAAATTGATTGGAATTGCATAGTTTCGGCCTAGAAAGGTTCATGGAGAATTGGTTGAATTTTGATTGAATTTGATGGTTGAATGATTAGAATTGCATGAATTTAATCATAGGAGCTTGAAATCATGCTTGAAATTGGATGAAAAGTACACCCTAATTTCTTCATTAGGTTCATCCAAGATGAAATATAGGGAAAAATTTGTGGAAAATTATTTTGAGGTTAGAATTGATGAATGGATAAATATGTAAGTTTAGAAAGTTATTTGGACCAATTTGGAAGTTGTTAAAGTAAAAGGACTATTTTGCAAGTTTTGGGAATTATGGGACATTTAATTGAAAATTTTCAATTATAAGGATTCAATGTTGAAATCTAATATTTGGGTACTGAATTTTAAGTTAGAATGTTGATTTAAGACCAAATTGTAAATTTGGTAAAGTGTGATGGTTGAATTCGAATGGATTAGGAAATAAGGGATTGAATTGCAATTATGAAGGTATTGAATTGAATATATTTTTACAATGATGGAGTGTTGGGGATTGATTTGAATAAAGTAAAAATGATGAAGATCAAGATGCAAGTTGTAAGAATTGATAAAGAAATTAAAGATGCTAAATAATGAAAACATTTTAGATTTTTGAATCTAACAAGTAGGTTTGAAAAATCACCAAAAATTCTATAAAAATGATTAGCAAGTTATTTTTATGAATTTTACCACTAGATTGTGTCTATGTTAATAAAATACTAATATATGCTTTGGAATGTATGTGATGTATAAATGACGAACGTGAAGATCAAGATCAAAGAAAAGTTAAAGGTAAAGAAAAAGTTCAAGAGTGCAGCTAGGAACGCTAAATAAGGTTTTTAGTGAGGCATTACCAGGTGCATTCATTTTACTTACTCTATATAAGTATGACATGAGGAGAACTTGCGATGAGTCAACCTCGAATGACTTAAAAAGAAATTGATTTCAATTTGTTTTATTATATTTCATATTATTTTGTTTGATGATTTCTTATGAATGATTTCGGGTATGAACTGTCCAATGTATTTTTATATGATATTTTGATATGTTCGTATTTATGAATATTTTAATATTTAAATGATAGGTGAATGTGATGGAAAGTTTCTTTATATGCGTATTGAGATTTATAGTGTATTATACTTGATTTTGTTAATGTTTAAAAAGATTTTGATGAGTGAATGATGTATGATACTTGATTGTGATGATATTTGAAAAGATTCTGATAAGTGAATGATAAATGATTTAAAGAAAGTGTTCATTGTAAATGCATTGAGAATCATTGGTATAGAGGTGGAGCATTTAGCATGTATGACGTCTTTGTGATGGTGATGCTACTATTAATGATGATTTAGCACGTCTGACATCTTTGTGACGGTGGTGCTACTAATAAATGATAATTAGCATGTCTGACGTCTGTGTGACGGTGATGATATTATCAATGGTACCTAGCACGTCTGACATTACTGATGTAACGGTGGTGCTATTTATATGTATACTCGCCTGACTCAAATACCTTATATTCTTAGTGGTTTACATTGAACTATGAAATGAAAAAGTGAAAAATATATGCTATGAGATGAAAATGAATGGTACAGACTACGAAATGAATTAAATGAATGATATGTGCTGAAATAAATGAAGTGAATGACACATGCTATGAAATGAATAAAGTGAAAGGTATATGGCTTTAAAAAATATATAAATTGTTTACAAGACAGATAAATTACATATGATATACTTACATGTGATTCATGTGTTATATATTCTCATTTATCATACATTGAACTGTGATATGAAATGATATGTCAACATTCAAGTTTGAGTGAATTGATGATAATATCTTTATTGAGAATTTGATTGACATTGAATATTTTATTTATGGTACGATGAATTACAAATCAATAGTTTTATATAATGCTATTATATTTTAATATATTTATGTATGTTATGTTTAGTTACATACGTATTTTATTTTAATTATTATTAGAATTATCATGCCTCACTAAGTGTATACTTAGGGTGTGATGGTTTTCACATATAGGTAAAAGTAAGCATACGGAGTAAGGAGCTAGGCTAGCATCAACTTTTGAAGATCAAGTCTGCTCCAGAATTAGTATGATATCTTTTTTGAATGATGATTATACTAGTTGGCATGTATATTAAATAGTTGTGATACTTAAAAAATAGTTACGTTTGAATTTGGTTTCGATGGATAGTATTTATTATTACTGTTTATAAATAAAGATTAACTATTTAATATTAGTTATATGATTTTAATGCTATCGAAATGAAATATTTTAAGATCCTTGATAATAATTGAATTATTTATAAAGAAACAAAATTTTACTGGTTTTTGAATAAGGATTGGTTTGTAAATTCTATGTGACATCTTGGGCTCGTATACGGCAACGTATACGAGAAATGGGTGTTACATTTATTGGTATCAAAGCTGCAGGTTTAGCCGATTCTAGGCCTAAACTGAGTCTGTTTTGAATTGAAAAGTGTATACAAGCCGCTAGGATGTTAGCATTATTGATATGGTGATTGTGATTTGATTGATGTTACTCCTCACTAATGTGATTTAAATATGTGTTTACTTAGATGTATGAAGATAAGAGAAAATGAAAGGACTTTGAAAATGATAATAAGAAGATTGAGATTTTAGTTGACCCAAATTGACCAGGGAAGACTTTATTAATTCGTCCTAGAAAGGTTAGTGTTGTGAGAGATTTTCCTCCATTATGTAAGAGGAATGCTCTGCCTTATAACGACGAGGAAGTTGGGTTGTGATCACAGGTTATTCATGAGAAAAATAAGGAAAGAATTGTAGAGAAGCCAATCTTTATGTCTCAAGAAGATGAAGATGATCCAGAGATTGTAGAATATGAAGAGAATTCAGAGATCATCGTAGGTATATTTTATCTTTTTGACAAAAGTGCATCCATTTTAATTGATTTTGATTTTATGTATTCGTACATAAGCACTAAGTTAGTTAAAGAAAAAGAGGTTCAGTTATAGTCTAGCTCTAGTGATATAGTGGCAACTAACCCTTTGGGTCAGAGTGTTCAGGTGAGTCGTATTTGTAAAGTATGTCCGTTAGTGATTTAAGGAATTGAGTTTCCGACAAATCTAATGAAATTATCTTTTGAAGAATTTGAGATAATCTTGGGAATGAATTGATTATTTTTCCTACCATACCATTGTGAATTGTCGCTTAAAGCGAATGATTTTGAAGGACCCAAAAAGTTTTGAAATCATAAGTGATTAGTAAAAAGAGTAAATGTAAATCTATTAATTAATGTGATTTCAGCAGTAATTGTTAAGAAGCTATTACAGTAAGGTTGTCAAGCTTCCCTAATTAATGTGATAAATTCTAAAATTTTATAGAATGTCTTCTATTAAACTTTGGAGTTAAAGACAAAATTTCATGAAATTGTTAGATCGAAGTTTTATATGACCGAGTGTGTCACCTTGAAGTGTACCAATATTGTTTGGTTTATGAAACTGAAGGACGGGTCTATGCGATTATGCATATATTATAGTCAATTGAATAAGGTGACAGTGAAAAATAAGTATCCTCCCCAAGGATCAATGATATTTGCTCCATTTTAAGATAAAAGAAGAATATGATTATGATGCATATCTTTACATCGTTCCTCGTACTTTTTTGATAGAAAAAGCTATTTGTTAAGCTATTGCAGTGTGAATTTTTTGTTGTCAGAAGTTGCTTTCTTTGACTATGTAGTTTAAAAAATGTACCCGTCTTTGAATAATTTGAAGGATATGCGAAATTCACGAAATTGTACCCGTCTTTCATCTCTAGTGGATGCGTTGTCGGTGATTAAAAATATTTTAAATAGATACTTTCTTGTAATTGCACCAAACTATTAAAAAATAAAAATGATTGTCATAGTAATAAGTACTCAAAGATGAACAGATAAATAGAGAGAGAATGTGTTTGTTGAAGCAAATACCAAAATGCACAAAGTCAGAATTCTCTTACAAGCAAACAGAAGCACATTATTTCAAACAGAATAAACTGTGTTTCAAAGGAAATATACGCAGTGCCCTAGAGCTGACACCAAGGAGTTTACTTACAGTTCATCCTCCAAATTAAAAAAGACACAAAGTTACAACAGTAATGCTATTCAAATCCATGGCATTATAAAGTGTTATTTCCTTTCGTCAAAGAAACATGCAAACAGATTGATTAAATTGGGTGCTGATTCTCTTATGTTTAAATCCATAGCTTGCATGCCTTCTTCTTCTGTTGTAATCTGTCATGGTAGCCATCCCATCATGTAGTTATTCACGCTCGGACCCGCGTCGACGACTGATATCGGATCGTGCTGGTACCTGTGTCATTCAAACACATCGGTTCAGTAAGTAAAAGACGTAAATGTAGTTTATACATGTCTGCATATTGTTTCAGTACAAATTTCAGAGTAGAGGCAAGAGGCCGTACCCGATTTGTAACGTAGGCTCACACTCCAATGGGTGGAAGAAGCCACCGTCATGAGGATGAGGAGGATGATGAGCAGGATGTCGGCCGCCGCCGTAGCCGACATCGTCTGCATTCGGATTCAACTGGAGTGAATTTACTTGGTAGCTTTCGATCAACTGCAAAATGATCCTATCCTCAATGAATATGGTGTCTCGAAAAATCGGAATCGATTGTTAATTGAGGTATGAATAATGACATACCCTTTGTTTCAGGTTCTTATTGGCTTCATTGAGAAGTTGTTCCTGCATTAAAGAGAGAAACAAGAGAAATCTGAAGTTAGAAACTTAATCAAATCTTGGATTAGATGATAAATAACTGCATACCTTCCGTCGGAGATCAGAGAGCTGGTCTAGCATATATTGGGTCTACAAAAGAACAACAAATGATTCAATGTTCACTCAAATCTTAATATATATTTCATTATGCGATCACTATGTATGTTGTTATCTTCAAACACTTCTCGTGTTGAGTCAGATTGACAAATATATGAATATCATCTCCAAAGATCCTAGAAATACATAAACCGAGCGATTCGAACCAAATGATATATATTTATATACACTCATTTTAGGTGTATGTAGGGCAAAACTTTCGAGATAATATTCTCGAATTTTTTATTTAACGATATAACGTACTCCCAAGATTAATTGTTCAAATAGGACAAATTGCAGTGTTGGCCGTAGGTCGCCATGCCTTCCGGGCGACCTACGGCGTGGCAGCTTCCCAGCATAGGTCGCCATGCACGCCAAGCGACATGGTAGGTCGCCATGCACGCTGGGCGACCTTGTCATGCGCCCTTCTCCCCGCTGCATGCAGGCAACCTCTTCCGACGTGCATGACGCATGCAAAGCTTCATCCTCTCACCACAGCTCGTAGCAAAGCTTCATCCTCTCGCCACAGCTCGTATAGAACTCTTTTGTCGTGATTTCATTGCTGCATGCGTGAGGGAGACAGGGGTGAGGGAGGCAGAGCCACCTTTGTCGTGATTTCAGCAGAATCACGGAGGAGTTCGAGCCGCTTGCATGGCGACCTACAAGGTCGCACCGAGTGTATGGCGACCAATCCATGTACTGTTTAATTCACACCATTTGAAAAATTATTTCTTGGACAACATTATCACGTGAATTGTTTTTTTTCACAGCAATATCTCGTGAGTTTTGCCTATATGTAGAGAGTGATAAAAGATATGCAAATTCCAAAGAGAAAAAAGGGCCTAGATTACCCGCATTGATCTGATCTGCTTCAAAGAAGAATCAAGCTGCTTCTCAAGGGCTTCAAGCTCTTTGCTGCTTAGAGGACCCAGATCTTCTCCCAGTAAATTCCTAACAAAATGAAATCGAAAGAAACAAAAAGAATCATCCAAAACAGTCCCTGGGTGTTGAGTTTTAGCCCTTTTTCGAGGTCACTGGCTCACCTTTGGGACCTTTGTAAGGCCTCGTATCGAGCTTTAAGCTTCAGATATTCCTGCTGACTGCTTAACTCCTATAAAATAGCATGAATATAAGTATTCGTGTTCAACTCTCGTTTAATATACCTTGATAAACCCTAATCTCTCATACATGGAAATGTAAATAAACCCTAATCTCTCAAAAATAATTTTAGCCATTACCAGGGCCGCCCTAGCTGACACATCTGTCTCTGGAGCTCCATAGTTGCACTTCTGGTACCTCTCCAGTGTTTTCACCATGCTATATACATATATTCATTCAATGAACAACGATGAAGAAAATTAATCACATTGACAAAGTTTATTAATCTTCATCCTAAACAAAATCTTGTCCGTTATCTCGACAGTGTAATTATCTCCGTTCTCCTGTTCTCAAACTACGATCTCTTTATGCCAAAAAAATATAACCCGAAAACGAACATTCGATTTCATTGTCAACACATAAACATCCACGGGATATGATCATATAAAATTCTTATGCTATAGGAAATAATAGACTTCAAGAAGCTTTTGAAGTACACAAAGGGGAATGATCACGTGCGACAACCTTAATATACGACTAAAAAAAGACGTTATCGGTTTTGTTATTATTTAAATAAAAAACCCGATAAAAAATGACCGTAAACATTATTAGGCGCTAAAAAATGACCGGTATTATTATTATTAGACGTTTTAACAGAATTTTCGAAAAAATAACCGGAAACATTATTAGCCACTAAAAATGACCAGAAATATTACTGGGTGCTAAAAAATGACCGGAAATGTTTAAAAAATGATGTTTTAGGTAAAAATAATAATATTACCGGTAATGTTTTACGGGTTTTATTATTTAAACAATAATAAAACCGGTAGCACACTGTAGAACTGTCCACACAAAGGCATTAATATGTACATGGTAGTAAATGAAGCTATTAAAATTATATATAATGGAGTGGTCGGAATATTTATTTGGAGTAATAAATCAGTTTATTTAATTCTTCACCATATGTGAACATATTCCTTAGTACTAAAGCTCAAACTTAGGCTTCCAACTTTTGTTTCACAAAAATATACCTTACCTGCTGTTTCATCTTTAAGGGTAAGTACATATTATTGTAAGTTCAGAGGACTTAAACTTGAATTATACTTATTCGTTGTACATATAGATAATTCATTCAATTCTTATCGACCCAACGACGGACAGAGCTAAAATTAATTATTTAAAAGGGTAAATTATCTAATTCTAAAAATTCGGAACTTATTATATATTTAATCTAAGAAGTTAAAGGAGATAGAGTTCTAATTTTACGATCGCGATTACGGTCATAACAGACGCTATTGCAATCATAGCGGACATTATTGAGGGTATAGCGGGTATCACGGAAGATGCAGCTACCGCTATTTATTGGGCGTTGTTGCGGTCGCAAATCGCTATTTAAAACCCTGACGGTGACCTAAAATATTGTTTGAACAAAAAATTTAGGAGGGACAATATCCGCTCCCAATCTCCGTATACCTTCATCTATGGATATAACTTCGCAGAGACGGGTGTATGATTTAATGCTAGGAGAGGACAAACTTCTAACATTTTAGGAAAGGATGAATTTATAAATTTTAGTAAGAAGATAAGTTATCAATAGAAAATACAAAAAATATATCTATAATATTTAAATATTTATGAGGAATTTTAAATATAATATAATACTGGGTTAGAGTAATATCAAATTATTTTCACATGAAAATCATTTTAAAATTCTAAAAAAAATTAGTTATGAGTATAAAGTAGAAAGAAGTCAATATATTCCATTAAAATTAGGGTTTGGATTAGATTCTCCACTAGTTTACACAGCTATGAAATATAAGTGAGTCAGATGATAAGAAATTCCAAAAAAACAAAGCATTAGATCTGAAGGAATCTAGAGCTCTTAAGAACAAAAAAGTTTGGACAAATGTTGTAACCTAATAGAACTGAAATCTGAAACCCTAAACCGGGGGAGGAGGAGCTTTAGGAAACCCAGAAACCCTAAATTTCATCTCAGGGACGAAGAAGAAGAAGACATAACGGGGTTTGTTTATCTGTAGAGCCGAACACACTTATGTCTGGTTTTGTTCTCGTTGCTTCATTGATTAGTGACATCTGGAAATTGTCTGTAAACGCCAGAAGATAGCTTTGAATCCAGTGGATTTTCTTCTTCTTCGTTTGGTTCTTGGTCTGTCTTGTTTTTCAATTTTATTATAAACAAAAACATCGATTTGAAGTTGTTAAAACAAAACTTACAGCCAGAGGAGCAGTACCTTGTACGTATGAAAAGAACTAGAAATGGATTTAAGTTGAAAAAAACGAAACCCTAAACTCAGAAACTGGAAAGTTAACAGAGATGGAAGGCGGTTCAAGCCCTTGAACAGAAAATAAGCTGTGTGTGAAACTCGAACAGATTTGGAAAAAGGAAAAGAAAGGAAATCAGATGATGATCAAGGGAGAAAACTGGGGAAAGTGAAGGGAAAATAACAAAGAAATGAAATCAGGGTCCCAATATAACAGTGATCTTCTTTTCATGGTTTACCAGTTGCAGATCTAAACTTCACTGGGAACAGCTACAAACACCGACACTTTTAACTTTTCTTTCTCGAATTTTCCCGCAACCCAATCACGAAACCACCCTAAGCCTAAGAAAGGGAAAACGAGAGAAAAAGAGAAAGAAAAGGAGAGAAAGTGGAAAGAAAGAAAGAAAGAAAAGAAAATTTATTTTTTTTTGGTTGGTGGTGAAAATGAAATACCTTGAACTGCTGCAAAACTCGTACAGCTTTCCTCTATTGGAGAAGATGATGAGAGCAACCTCGGCATCGCAAAGAACGGAAAGCTCGTAAGCTTTCTTCAAAAGCCCATTTCTTCTCTTGGCAAAAGTGACTTGCCTGTTGATCTTGTTCTCAATTCTCTTCAACTCAACCCTACCTCTCCCCATTTTTTGTATTTTTTTAAGCTAAAACCCAAACCAAAAATGGCTTCCAAATTAAGAACCAAAAACCAGAGAGAAAGAATATTTTGTGTGTGTATGTGTTCTTCTTCTCTTTCTTGTTGCTGACCTTTAATAACCCTTTCTCATTTTGTACTCTTGCTCTTTTAGACAATCTCAGCTAACAACTTCATTAGAGTCTCGGGTGATATAATCAGTCTTGAATTATTATTTTTATTATGGAAATCAAAAGAGAGAGACAAATAAAATGTTTATCTAAATTCTGATTTATTTATTGTTTTTTGTTGACAAAATTGTAGCAAAAAAGATAGTACATAGGGCTCCTAACTTTGTACGTTTACTTAATGTCAGTCGTTGGATGCATGATCCAACGGTGAAAATTAAATTACTAGGACGAACAGGTTAACTGGGAGATAATATTTAACGCATTCATCAGATATATCATTGCTTTAATTATATATTTTTGGATAATGTTTTTATATGATATGTAGACTTCTTCGGCTCGTATAATCTTAAATAAGTTTAAAATTTGATATTTATGAATTTATCGACTATTGTTGATGGTTAAAATGAATGTTATTCTTCCTAGCTAAAGGTTTTATATTTGAAGAGTTATGTCTACAAATAGGCTTGTAAATGAACTGAACGTTCAACGAACCGTTCATGAACCGTGCGGCAGAAAGTTCGTTTATGTGTGTTTATTTATTAAATGAACGAACATGAACAAATGGCTCGTTCGTTCATTTACGTTCGTGAACGTTCGATTATATGTTCGTTCATTTATGTTCGAACAGAGGGCAAGTTGAATATGTTACGAAGATTATTGAAGTTGTTTGGATTTCAAGAAGATTTTTTTGTTGAACAAATTAACTTTAAGACTTTATTATGTTCATATAGCTTATTTATGATTTATGTATGTTTTTGTTGTATTCGAACAAATTAACTCTAAAGTTGCAGGTTATATTAATGAATTTTAAGTTGTTATTCTTGTTGTTTACTTTTTTTTACATTCGTTTGTTGTGTTCGAATAAGTTTTTTTGTCTGTGTTGTTCGTTTATGTCCGTTTATTGTGTTTGTTTATGTTCGTTCGTTCGTGTTCGTTTATGTTCGTCCGTTCTTGTTCGTTTATGTTTTTTTATTTATTAAATGAACGAACATGAACAATCTATATTCCTTAATGAACGAACATGAACAAAAAAAATTTTGTTCGTTTATGTTCGTGTTCGTTTATTTATTAAATGAACGAACATGAACATACCTCCGTTCGTGTGCTTTCGGTTCGTTTACAGGCCTATCTACAAGTGTGTATGCATTGTTAATGACTAATAAATATTTTGAACATATACCACTTTATAATCATTTTAAACTATTAAAAAAATTATACTTTTAATTTTTCTTTCAATATTTTTGTGTCGTCTTCTTCTTTCTATTCAATTTTTGTTTAACTGGCGGTGGCATCAATCTTAATGTCGGTTATCGACCGTCGATGACTATTAGTTCTCTTGTTTTTATATATCTTTTTTTTATCGAGTCTTTTTTTTATTTCAAATAAGAATCTATGTCCTTGTGATATGTTTTTATCTTTTATTGTCGCACGCGTTTTCTCTTCTCTTGTGGTACGATCCTTATGGTTTTTTGTTCTAACACAAAAACCATCACAACACTTATTTTCTGATTGCTTTATCGGTGGTCACGTATAGTTAGATCTCCTCTTTTGATAGAATGTTGTTTACCGATGTAATCAAAATTGTGTAGCGAAACAATCTGTCGTAAAGCGTCTTATTCGACATAAACAATTAATTTTTATGAATGTTATTAGGTTCAAAAAATAATTATAATTTCTTTAAATAGAATAACTCAAAAATATTTATAATATTTGAATTTAAAACCCAAAAAATAAAAATAATTTTTTATCACCGATTTCACGTGCTAAAATTTGATCTTATTAAATAGAATCAACATAACCTTGCCCACAAGTCATAAACAAAAGAAGTTGAAAAGTTGAGAAGGAACAGTGCTACGTGTCGAGAGGAGAAGTGGAGAGGCTTCTGAAAATCAACCTGATCATGTTCGGATCCGGGCAATGATCTGAACCAAACCACACGAAGTGTGGACTATCCATTGTTCCCTTGTCTTTACGGAATTTAAACCAATAAATGTATATATCTAATGTAATACAATATATTTTAATTAATAATTTTAACCATTATAATTATAATTTATCATAAAAATGATTATATTTATTTTAAATTAACACTATATATATAATTTTTTTGACTAAGTTAAGGTGATTATAAAGCAGTATTTGTTCTAATTACTCTCAACTATTTGACAATGAATGTTCAATCACCCTACTGCAGTCGTTGGTACTAGAACCCGTGACCTCTAGGAAAAACAAATGTTCCTTTAACTACTGAGATAAGTTGATTCGTGTACACTATATATATAATTAACAAAAAATAAATAAAAAAGATGCATATATGCACATATAACATATAGTTTACGTAAATGAGGGGTTTGTTGTGCTTTGAGTTGTTGGTTTTATCTAGTTGTATTCAGCAGCGGATTCAGAAATATTTTTTAAGGTGGGCACATATATGTTAACAACATAAAATTTTTAAATGTGGGTACAAATAAAATTTCAAGGTGGACACCGTCCGTAAAATAAACAATTAATCGAAGAAAATTTAGATTTCAGGGTGGGCACAATCAATAAAATAAGTAACTAACGGAAGAAAATTCGAATTTTATTAGTTTTATTATAAGAAGTTTTATGTTGGTGTTTTGAGTTGTTGAGACAAAAATTTTAATGGTGAGTTCAAGGTAGTATGGAATTAGAAGGAGGTAAGGAATATTTGTTGAGATATATGAACTGCTAGTTGTTGCATACTACTCTCAAACATTACCCTTTTCAGCTTCTCTTGTCAGTCAAGATTAAGAGAGCTGATAAAAAAGAAAGAAGATTAAGTACAATGGGTGACTCTTTGTACCAAAATAATAATTTTTATGTTTTTTAACCGAATATGAAAAATTAAGATCGGTATCTTATATACAGGTGACGTTTGATAAAAATATATTCTACGAATGAAAATTTAATATTATCGTATATTTTGTTTAAAGTTTAAGATTATGAATTTCAAGATTTAGGACTCAATATTTTTTCAGAGTCGGCACACATATATTAACAACAAATTTTTTTTAAATGGGATGTGTACAAATAAAATTCTGGGGCGAGCAACGTTCGTAAAACAAGTAACTAATCGAAGAAAACTCAAATTTCAATGTGGGCACGAAAAGTTTCAAGGTGAGCACCATCAGTAAAATAAGTAACTAATCGAAGAAAATTCGAATTTCTGGGTGGACACGTGCCCACCCTCACCCACTTGTGGCTCCGCCACTTATCAGGGATAGACATAGGTCGAGTTGGGACGAGTTTTTGACCAAAACTATTTGATCCGAGAAAAGTATCCACTCCGCCTTAAAATCAATACTGGTTAGAGAGATTACACCTGACCCGATTTTAGGAGTAAAATTCACACTCGATTCGATTTGATATGATATAAACACGCACTTCGAGTCAGCTAAGTACTTTTTAATCCTAAATCATAACTCAATCCGATCCAAACTTATCCTTTTAAAATTTGAATTGATATAATATATACCCAATTTTAAAAAATTGTTCTTATACCATTTAAAAATTGTTCTTATACCATCGTATCTATATCTTATACTCATTCGTAATTAATATCATCAATTAATTGAACGTTAACTTAATTAAAAATAATTATTAAAATATTATTTTTAAATTTTTCTTAGAAACTATCGAAACCCGAAAAAAATCAAACCATATTTATTAAATTCAACAGGTATCCTAACCGATCGAAAATCAAAATTAAACATAAAATCATAAGACATAATGTTTTCATAATAGAGCGGACAATGTTGAATGATAGAGGCCAATAATTCGAAGGTATAATGTCTAAATTAACCCCCCAACGTTTATGAAAAAAAACCCTAACGTTTGATAGAAGTATAACTTTGGCCTTTGTTTTTTCTTAAGATATTTTAACCCTCAACATTTCATTTTAAATTAAAAAAATACTCATATTTTATAATTTTAATAGTGTGTTAACTAATAATTTTTATTTATGGAGATATTTTTTGCTCCAGAATGAAACGATAATAGGACCCAAAATAACAATTTTTTGCATTGTGCCTAATCCGAAACCCTAAACCAGAAACGATGGTAGACCCCAAAAACTAGCAAGTAGAAGAGACTTGGTCGAGGATTTATGTGACTTGGTGGGGGGGGACCAAAGGTGTGATTGAAAATCCAATGGCCGAAAATAAAAGTAAAGAAAAGCAGCGGTTCACCTGTTTTTTCCCCGAAGTTGATATCAGATGTCAGATTTCATTTCGTTTTAGGGCAGACACCATCAACGTTGATAATAATGACACGTGGACCATTTACCATATCTGGATAATCCTTCTTGTGGAAGTCACGTCAGTTGAAGGGTTAAATGGCAAAGGGCGGCAGGTCCCGTCAGAGGGCAGCTGGCTTCCCTTGTTATAGTTATTGGTTTACCCTTTGGAATCTTTGCAGGGACCTTGTAGCAATTGTCTTTTGTTTCTTCTTTGGTTTGGTTGAAAAACACCAATAGAGCCATTGAATGTTTAGATAGATAATTTTTGGGGTAAACCACACATTTAGTATCTAAGCTATTAATTTTTATCTATTTTAGTACTTAATTTTTAATTTTTTTAAAACTACACCTAACGTTTAGTTTTTGTTTCATTTTAGTATCCCGCCATTAAAAACTTAACGAACAGGTTGAGGTGGAATAGTTCCAGTGGATGGGTGATCAATCCAAACGGTGAACCACGAGAGAATGGTGAATTAACTGAAGGATCCATCGTCTACTTGGGGAATTGAGGTGTTTCCTGATGAAATAGAGGTTGAAATCATGTTCAGGGGTCGAAAATGTATTGGCTGAAAAGTTTGGATTTCATTGGTTGACAGATGGGACGATCGATGATTGTAGACACATCGTACGACTAACCAGCCCGTTAAGTTTTTAATGACGAGTACTAAAATGAAATAAAAAATAAATATTAGGTATGATTTTAAAAAATGACAGTTTATGTATTAAAATAGATTAAAACTAATAGTTTAAATATTAAACATGTAATTTAGGTACTAAACTACTATATCAAAAAGATTACTCTCTACATTGTATGTGTTTTTATTTATACCATTAAATTTTTTTGTTTTGCTTCACCAACTATTAGTTGATTTAGTGAAATGAGACGTTATTTTTTTTAAATAATATCAGATGTTTGAATTCTGACACTGTGAATAAAGAAAATAAGAATAAAATATTTGTCATATAATAAACCAAGTAATACTCGATCCAAATTAAACAATCGGTGAATCAGATTTTGATAATTACTTTTAATTACCTATTTTGAATTCTCAAAGTTTATGTAGTTATCAAACAATAAGGGGACAATATCTTGTATCTTATTTAAATATATAATATGATTTATTTTACAATTTATTATTTTTAAATCATAAATATGATCATGGAATAAAAAATTATGGGTAAAGAACACAAATGGTCTCTCGATTATAGGATATTGCTTTATTAATTCCTTCAACTATTAAACGTTATAAAATGATCATTCGACTATAAAGTATTACTTTGTTGAGTCTCTCGACTATTAAAAGCTACAAATTGATCACCCGACTATTCATTATATTCCAAACTCGTCATTTTCCGTTAAAAAATGAATTATAGTACGAGCTAAACTTTAATGTGTTGAATGTGATATGATAAAATCTTGTTCAAATGATTATCATATCTTATTCATCATGATAAAGTCCAACTTAAACAACCACCATTTTTTTAAAGGAAAAGGACACGTCTAGAACATAATGAATAGTCATGTGACCATCTTATAATTTTTCATAGTTGAGAGACTTACCGAAACAACATTCCATATTCGGAAAATAATTTTATAACTTTTAATAGTCAATAAACTTAATAAAACAGTACCGTATAGTAGGGGACCATTTATGTACTTTACCCAAAAGTTATTTGACACTAACTATTAACTAAAAATGTTAATCTATGTATCACAACAATAGATAAAACAATAATTCTAGTACGATATTCACTAACAATTTTAATCATGAAACCATAATAATATATGGAATAATAATTTATGTATCATATTAGATATTTCGACAAAATATAAGTACCATATTTAATTTTTTTAAAAGTATAAGTAATGCATTAGATATTTTTAAGAAAATGCATATACCAAATGTGATAGTATCCCATTGGAAATTAAGAAACGTTATTGAATCCTGCTTGGTTGGCAAGTTTGACTAATTGTCCATTTAAAGGAGAGGAAGTAGGTAAGATAATCATCATTAAAGTGGCTAATGGACAGAGGTTCATCTAGTATGGACCAATTATTTTGATCTCTTTATGGTTAAACAAACCGGTTCGACTCTAGCTCACATGAATACACCATTTTATGTATTAGAAATACCCTTGAGGAATGTTTATAGGCATGTCTACATCTTTACTGAACCAATCTATTCAAAGGGTAAATGGATGGAAATGGCGAATGTTACTCCCATGAGGACTGTGTGTGGCGAGTCCCGGTTGTGGATAACGAGTCCGGCCGCCGAGTTCGAAACATTTCGTTTCCATGGAGGTTGGTGTTACTACTGTCATTGGTGGCTATTATTGTTCCCACTTGTTCATGACCCTCCATTGGCAGACTAGAAAATCGCAAGTTTGGGATTGAGGATGTTGTGCCAGATTGCACCGTGGGGCTTAAACCGATCTCCCCAGCCTCAGCCAGCTGCAACGACAGAAGAGAGCGAGCACGGCTGCCACCGTTGCTCGATGAAGGATTGGCATCGAGAATCGGTTGGCGAATAGAAGAGGTTCGTAAGAACGAGAACTGCAATTCTCCTCTGTAGTTGTGAGGTAAGTAGGCATGGCAAACGGGCGGGTCGGGTGCGGATACCCCCTCTCCCATCCCCATACCCACCTAATATTTTTTAATCCACCACCCGTCCACCATCTATGGTGGGTACAAATTTTCAAATTCACACCCGCCCACGCAGATACATTTTCAAATCTATCCCCACACCCACTACCCACTAGCGACATACCTATCTAGACCCGCCTGATAGAAAACTAATAGGATGTTGGAGTTGATTCTCAGACAGTTCGTGATGAGGTAGCAGCGCATGCTTCAATTTGTCAGAGGAGTAGCTCTACGAATGTTATGGAGACAGATTGTAGGGAGCATACAGTCGCAAAGCTGGATTGTTGTGTTGCTTTCGATGTTAATGCTCATAGTGCGCCTAATATGGGTTTTGAGGGGCTAAAGAACATGGAAACTGATGCTTTTGATGTTAATGATTATAGTACGATTAATTTGTGTTTGGATGGGCAACATGAGCTAAAGAACATGGAAAGTGACGTGGTTAGTGGGATTATGAGTTTAATCAAAGAGCCGAATATTTCTCTAATTAAAGATCAGATTAGAGACTAAATATTCTTAATATTTGGATAAATTATATGTTATATATTATTCAATATTAACATTTATAAATTAGTCTCTAAAATTACACCTAAATTCATAATGGTCCAAAATTTAATAGATATTTAGCTGGGTGGATGGATGTGGGGCGGGCGGATGCGGGGCGGATGCGGGGCGGGTAATGTCTCAAACTCATTACCCGCCCACCACCCACGACGGGTACCACTTTATAAATCCACACTTGCCCACTACCCGCTAAATTTATACCCATCCCCGCTCCAATTGGAGCGGATGCAGTGCGGAATCCACGAAACTGTACCCGTTTGCCATCCCTAGAGGTAAGGATCCACGGAGGGAACCGTTTAGGTTGCCGAAGTTTATCTCCGGTTCCGTGCTTATATCGGTTTCTGCTCTGACGGTCCCCAACCAAGAAGAGGTTATGGCGGTAGGGGTAAACACTTGGTGGCTATTGAACTGTATGTGTCTAAAACCTGCAGCAGAGTCTAATTTATACCAATGCATACAAACTACTACATTTTCTGATCTGAAGATAAAAAATCCATGCAAATTTGCAAACCTTAGAGGTTGGAAAGACATCTTCCTGGATTAACAGACAGATAATCGGGTTGCGGTCTTCTCCGTCTTCGGTTACGTCCGTCGAGCCGTTTCCTGCAACTTCGTTTTCCATCATCGAACTCCACCAAAGAAAGAAACCTACTAGGATGCATTCACCAGAAACTAAGCAAGCACTTGATCATATTATCAAATGAAATTATATGCCACCAAAATGGACCGAAGCACATCAGAACATTTTATTAATTTGATTTACCTGTTGCATTGCTGGCAAAATCGTTGCTCTTGACCCCTTATTGTAACTTTTGGTGTTTTAGAATGAACTTCACATACTTTAAGACGTCGATGATAGTCCCTGCATTTGCTGAGGTCCACGGTGCAACCGTCGAGGGTGCTCGGTCTCCGCAGCCAGAAGGCCGAGCCCTTTTAAACGGAACAGATGACGACGGTTCCATCGATGGGATCCGATGACCCTTAATATCTTAAAAATAATTCGAATTCAAACCAACAATGCCAAAACTATATTAATACCACTATGCCAAAACAACAAGCCTTCATTATTTTTAAATATAATTTTACATTGAATAACTCCGATAGCATACTTTCAGTGACGTATCAAGTTACACTAAAAATAAATTTTATTCGATTAATTATCAATTTTATTGATTGTACCCATCCAAGTATAAAAAAATTATGTTATGAATATACGTGACACTAAGGAATGTTTGGTTCACAGAATATAATATTTTCTTCGGGAATAATATTACTGAAATGCAACATCTTTATGAGAATGTTGTATTACTTTGCTTGGTTTGTTAGATGACAACATTCGGTTAGAGTAATACAAATTACTTGGATGCATATTTTACTAAATTATCGTTGATACATATGTTTTTTTAAGTTAAATTTTAATATTAAATTATAAATATTTAAATGAAAATTCAACTATATAACTAATATAATTAGTATATTAAATTTATAAATAATCTTCACAAGTGTCATATTTATTTATATAAAATATAATATAATAAGGAAAAAAATAATATTATGGTCTCAAGCGGATAAAGATATTATTTTTCAATATATAAATTTTTTAATAACTCAAAATTAAAAATTATTTTAAATAATTATATTTTTATAATAATATTATTTTTTAACCTCATAAAATTACAAATAATTAATATATTAAATATTAAAATATAAAATAATTTTAAATACTCAAATTTATTAATATTTTACTAAATAAAACTCTTTATATATTATTGTTTGTTTATAATTTTGAGCAAAGTAAAAAGAATAATAAGAATTGAGAAGGATTATTAAAAAAATACATTACTCCAGAGTATTCTTGTCCAAAGTAGTGAGAATTATGTAATACCTAAGAATTTGGAGATAATGGTATTCTCACAATTTAAACTATAAAATGCTACTATTGGACAAAGATTATTATCTGATAATAATCTTTTTCGTGAGTCAAACGTAGGAATGAAATTTTGAAAAAAATATTTTCCTTGATAATGATTTTTTTTACGAACCAAACGTGTATAATGTTATATAGTAACTGTAAATTAAACCAAATGAAAATTCCAATAGAAGATTAAAGGAAAAAACATAATTCCATGAATCATTTAAAATATTCAGGCTTAAGGATCATTTTTGTCTATGTAGTAAACTCAACTTATCATTTTTATTCCTATCGTATTTTCACATCAATTTAATCCTAAAATTTGTTTAATTAAATCATTTTATACTCAAACTCTAAATTATAAGCCCTACGTTAGGATTTAGAGTTTATAGTTTATGCTTTGGAGGTTATGGGGTTATAGTTTGAGGTTTAAGATTTATAATTTAGGAGTAAAATATAGAATGAAACAATTAAAAAAAATTTGAGTATTAAATTGATACAACAATACGATATAAATAAAAGTGATAAATTAAATTTATTATAAGAACAAAAGTTACATTTTTACCAAATATTCATGAAGGATGAAAGCTAGAATTTGTGGTTACCCCCATGAGTCGAGTCGAGTCAAATTTAAGTATTATTAAACTTTACTCCATTAAAAAATTATGAGTCTAAAAGTTTTAAGTTCGACTCGAATTCGAAATTATGAAGTAGAGTTTATAAAAGCTCGAAATAGAAAAAAATATCTTAAACTTAACTCGATTGAAGTCTCAAATGCAAACTCGAACTTGAACCTTAAATACATAAAAACCTTATACTACATTTTAAAAAAAAATCAATACATAAATGTTAATATCATTAATAATATATTTTTTAAAAATAAAACTTAATATATTATATTTTTGAGTTGCTCACGAGATTTTCGAATCGATTATCAAATAGTTCGTTTCGACTTGTTAAGTACTCGAGTCGAGTATTTACCGAGTTTTAACAGAGTTGATCTTAAGTAACCCACGATCTGTCTCATCTCATTTATATCCCTAGTTATTATCAAGAATAGATTGAGTGGGGTATTGAGGTGCAATCTCACCCTCTAAAAAATTTAAAATTCCTTATATTTTAGGGTTTTTTAGTATTTTTTATTGATCATCTAGTTTCGTACTTTCAAAAATCTTCATTACCCATATAATTTTTAATATAACTTCTTGAGTTCGTATCCGTTAACATAAATTTGTGTGTCCTCTGATCATTATAGCGTGTATGCTAGAAGAACCCTAACATTTTCATAAAGCATAAATTACATCATTGTAAATGGAGAGAGAACAGCTTAAAAGTATACACTAATCCAATACAAAAACGAAGGGGGGAAAAACAAAGAAACAAAGAAAGCCAAGTGAAAAACTAAAAGGGTACCGGCGAGAATCCCAAAAATCTAGCAGATGAGATGATGAAACGACTCTGCAAATAGAAACCGGTCCAGCTCGAATCAGAAATAACTCGGGCCAAAAGTTGAAAGAAGAAGTGAGAGTAGTAATGTATGATTGAAATGTACAGTGTTAATCAACTGAAAATGATGAGAGAGGAAGAGAGAGATGAATGGAAATGGCAGAAGGGAGAGAAGCAAGAGGGGGTTGATCATGACTTTTAGAGTGCGTTTGGTTCACGGAATGTAAGATTATCAGTGGAAATAAAAGATTATCAGGGAATAGGATTACTGAGAATATTATATTTTGTGTTTGGTTGGTTTAGCAGGAATGCAAGATTACCGTATTTAGTTAAAAGAATAAAAGATTATTGAAATATATATTTTACCAAATTGTCCTTATTATATATTTCTTTTTTTAACAAGTTGAAAAATATTTATATATTTTCTTTAAAAAATTAAATTCATAAAATTTATATAATTTTTTTTACAAAATTGATAATATAAAAAGGTTTAATGAAAAGATAAAATTTTATTTTAACCCCTGAACTTCATATAAAATTTTAATTATAGACTTTTTTTTGTAAATCTAAAATAGTTTAAGGATAAATTTGTAATTTAACCTTCGTAAAAAAAATTATTCAATAACAGAATAAGGATATTTTTTTTAAAAAAAAATTTAAGGACATTTTAGTCCAAAACACCGGTAATCCAACAATACCTAAGGAAAGGGAGGTAATGACATTCCTAGTAATATACCCCAAAAAATCCACTATTAATAATGTAAGATTACCGGGAATGATATTCCCGACAAACCAAACGGGGGAATGTGGGAATCTCAGATTCCCCCCAACCAAACACACTTAAGTGTTTTTCACTTTCTTTTTTTAGGGCTATAGGGGGTTTGGAAAAAAGGGTTGATCTTTAAGAAATGGTTTACTACTAACGGTTAAATGTTATTAAATGTTTAGTTACAGGTTAACCTACGTTTAACTTATTACTATTTTTTGTCAATTTTTTTTCATAATTCATACTATAAAAAATGTAGCACTTAACACATACTTACATCGATACAAGTGAATAAAATAAACAAGTGTAGCACTTAACACCTATTATACCGGTGTAAGTAAATAAAATAAAAAAGTATAACACTTAACACATACTTACACTGGTGTAAGTATGTATATCTCCAAATATCTTAACACCTAACAATAAACATATAATTATATTGGTGTACATATGTTTCTATATTTTCAAAGAAATAAATAATAAAAATATATATTAAGTTATTTGTATAATTTTTTTATTAAATATATATATATATATATATATATATATATAAATTATAAATAATAGATATTTATATCAAGTTACTTGTGTAAAAATATAATAAATTAGAAATATAATTATAAATTTAATTTATTAATGGTTAACCAGGTTAATCGTTTATCAAAATTTGTAACTGTAACATTAACCGTTAACTATCATTTTTAGCAGTTCGATTAACTGAAATCGTTTAATATTAATGGTTTGATTAATTAACCTATTAAATATAATGGTTATACCGGTTAGCGGTTACGATTAATGATTTTGGGTTTTTTTTAACACCCCTAAGTTTTAGGGCGAGACGTCCTAATATAAGGCAAGAAAAGGCGCGAGCTAAAAATTTATAAAGCGCGATTTAAAATGTTATAAACAATGTAATATTTTAGGTTGCGCGCAAACTAAAAGATCAAAATAAACATTTTTTATTCAACCTAAAATATTATGAAAAATGTAATATTTTCGTTTGCAGCATAAAATATTATGAAGAAGGTTTGTACCCGAAAAAAGTAAAAAAAAGTTAAACATTTTAGGTTGCGTGTAACCTAAAATATTATGTTATTTATAATATTTTAGGTCACGTTTTTCCTTAGCATTATATTAAGTGGTTGTACAATATAATCACCTAGAGTTTAGAAAAAAGGGATTTATGTGAATAATATAAAATAGGGTAAGTTATGTGTTTAGTATTTAAACTATTAATTTTAGTTTGTTTTACTACCTAAACTTTTAATTTTTTTTTCAAAATTATATCTAAAGTTTGGTTCTTGTTTCATTTTAATGCCCATCATTAAAAACTTTATTTTTTTATTTTATTTTACCTCCGTTCAAAATTTAACGTCTAGTTTTTTTTTAAGTTTAGGTACTAAAACGAACTAAAACTGATATTTTAGATTTTAAACGTGTTAAGTTTTTAAAGGTGTGTACTAAAATGAAAACTAAATATTATGTATGATTTTGAAAAAAATGAAAGTTTAGGTGTTGAAACGGATGAAAATTGGTAGTCTAGATACTAAATATGTAATTTACCCTATAAAATAATGAGAGCAGAAGAAAAAGAGGCTGTGACAATTTCTTTAGCCAATCCTTTCGACTTTTCAAGAAGAAAGGAATAGTAGGAAGGGAAAAAAATTTGAAATATAGTTTTATATATTTATATTATTTGATTAATAAATTATATATTGATAATTAAATTAATATATCAATCTTTAAAAATCTTCAAACTTCTAGTCACCCTATGTTCCTATTAGACAAACTTTCATATTATAATTTGTCGATCCTCTTTCTTCATTCTTATGATAATTCACATTCTGCCTTCTCTATATACCGATCGCGACTCTCGTCTAAATCTCAAAAGACTGTCATTAACGACCAACAAATCAAATTTATTCTCATCCATTATAAGATATCTTTAGATGACCTAGATTTATCAAACCCTTGGGGACTCGAGTTCTAGAGTTTATTTTGATTTACATCTTTCAAATCTATATTTATTGCGAGCTTGTCATGAGTAGAGATGGACACGGGTCGGATTTCGGCCAACTTGATCCGATTTGAAAATTTTATACTCTCCACCCGACCCGACCCGGAATAATAAAAAATATTTTTATTCAATAAAAGTAGGGATTTAATTAAAAAATAATATATAAAGGGGTATTGTAGACACCCGTTTTTGTCCGGGTCTTTTTTGTATATTATTATTATCGTTATTATTATTATTATTATTATTATTATTATTTAATTTACATTTACAAATTTTTGCAGGCCTAATCCCTAAGCCCAACAGCATACCCAACAAGCTGGAGCAGACCCGGTTCAGGCCCAATACCAATCCCAGGCCCACTTGACAACCCAGCTAGGGTTTCATCTCAATGTTCCAGCCGCCTCATTTCTGGCCGTTGGATCTGGACCCATCCAACGGTCCAGATCACGCAGAGCTTAGGGTTTGAAACCCTAAAATATTCAGCTCAGCCGTTTGGCCTTCCAGCTTCTCAGCCGAGCGTCCCCTCGCCGCCGCCGCTCAAGCCGAGCGTACCCTCACCGACAGCCTCTGACGCCGGCTGCCTGCATCCACAGTGACCGAAGGTCCCTCCATCAATCTATTAACAGTGAAGAACAGCAAAACCAATCAAAAAAATATATATATCATCAACAGTGAACCCATTTAAAAACAAATTAAATCCCGAAAGTTCAGGATTTCACCAGCTACCAAATCAACCCATAATTCCCCTAAGTTCTAGATATCATCATTCAGCAACCACAACAAAAAGGAGGAAGATGCATGCAATGAAGGGGAGGGGATTCGGTTGGAAAAAAAATCCAGAGAGTTTCGAACCCAAAATAAAAAAGAAAAGAAAAGAGAGAAGAGGAGAGGATCTCACCACAGTTTGGAGGTCGAGAAGCCCGACGGTCGTCGGTTGTCAAAACTTTCGAAGGTAAAACTCTCAGATTTAGAGAGCTAGGGTTACCTTTAGGTCGAGATAGTTGGGGATCTAGGTGGAGAGTGAAGAGAGGAAGGTTTTGGAGGGTTTTCTCCATCTCCGGAACGGCGTCGTTTTGAGGGGACGAGTTCTGTAATTTCACGCATGGGGTAACTACGCTTTTGGTCCCTGATCCTTTGTAACCGCACGATTTAGCCATGGAATGAAGTTTACATTATTTCAATTTGAGCCTTTATCTTTTCACTTTTACATTTTAGTCACTATCCTAGGTATTATAACATTTTTGTTTATATTTGGTTCTGGTTTCAGTATTTATAAATGTTACATCTTAGCCACTGATTTAATATTTCATGTATGTTTCTTTGATATTCGAATCTGGCCATCACATTTATAAATATTTTATTTTAGTCCTATTAATGTATGTTATGTCATTTTTGTGGATATTTGACTTTGGTCCCAATGTTTGTAATAGTTTCATTTTAGTCACTAATTTCGTGTGTTGTGTATTTTTGTGAATGTTCGAATTTGGACAGGATATTTATGTATTTTACATATTAGTCACTATTGGGTATTTGGTTTAATTATTGTTCAGTCCCTCATGCTATATCATACTAT
This sequence comes from Hibiscus syriacus, assembly GCF_006381635.1. NCBI lineage: Eukaryota > Viridiplantae > Streptophyta > Magnoliopsida > Malvales > Malvaceae > Hibiscus > Hibiscus syriacus. The sequence continues at coordinate 173,418 of NW_024063330.1, read as the reverse complement.
TTTTGTTTATGTTCGATTCTGGTTTTAATATTTACAAATGTTTCATTTCAGTCACTGAATGTTACCTTTCCTTATTTTAATTAGTATTTTTAATTTACTTTGTTTACATTATGGTCAATGTTTTAGTATAAATACTTTAGGTAAATTTATCGTTTGCCCTTACGAATTTATGTTTTAATTTGTTTTAGTCCCTTATTTTTGTATTTTATTTTGGTTTGTAATGTTTATTTATTTTTATTTTAGTCATTTATATATGAATGTATTTTACATATTACATGGTTATTTGTATTATGTAAATAATGTGTTTAATTCCATTTAATGTAAATATTTGTATTTCCAATTACATTTATTCTCATTATATTTGTATCTATGTATGAAATATTTGATTTTCGATTTTATTTTCAAGAATACATATGCGTAGAATGAGCGTGGAAAGTACCACTTGGTCGAAGTGGTGTGATCCGGTACGGCATTTTAACGACATAGAAACTTGAAATAAGTTGAGTATATTTTGCTAATTAATTCGTTCAAACGATGCAATGTGTGTTATTTTAAGTGACAATTTACTTTATTTTATGTGAATGTAAATTTCAAAATTTTTAATTTGTATTCAATTCACGTTTTTAGTTAATCAATTTATTCGTATGTAAACATTGTTTTTAGTTATATTCGATTTGTATTTTTAACATAATCAATGATAGAATATTCTTTTACGAATGAGAAATGGTTGAAATAGCTTTCCCGACGGAGGATTGCAAATTTCAAGATTTCTGATTGAGTTAAAGGATTTTCTTTAAATAATTCGAGGCAAATTAAATAAATCTCAATAAATGGATCATAGGTTAATTTTATATTCGATTTATCATTTCCATCATTTACGACGATATGTAAGCGATACAGTACCAGTTTTTGGGCGTTGTGGGGTGTTATTCCTTCCCCACACGTAACCGACTCCCGAATCCATTTAATCAAATCTTTGGTGACGCAGACTAAATTTTGTCTTAAAAAATGATTTTCCTTAAAATTGTTTTGAAAGACGTTTTTAGGTATTCGACCTACCTAACCCAAAGGTCGATGGCGACTCTTTTCTATTTTATTCAAATCAATTCAAAATCACCCAATTTTTCCAAAATAAAGTCATAATCGTTTTTAAAATAATATTTAATTGTTTTATAAAAAAATGGTTATGACAGCTTGGCGACTCTGCTGGGGACCTCGTTTTTTTGAGAGTCAGGCTGTATGTCGTTTACATATTGTCATCTTGGTGGAAATTATGATTTCTAGTTTTTAGTTAATCTATGATCCATTTATTGAAGTTTTTAATTGCTTCATTTTTAATTATCATACTAATATTTTATCTTTTTGCTTTCAGGCTCTGTCCAAGTTTTTGTCGAGTTTTTTCTTTTCATTTTGAGTCAAAGGTAGGTATGTTCCTCCTCACACACATCGCGTGCATTCGCATAACATGAGCTCTAGACACGAGCTTCGATCCAAGTTAGTCGGGGTGAATGCTTTACTCTCGTAAGAATTTATTCTTCGTATGAGTTTTAGCAAATAACCCATGGGATACATACTTTATACCTTCGTAGGAATTTATTCCTCGTATGGGTATAAGGCAGTGGATCCCCTCGAATTGAACTCGTTCCGTTTGAAACCTGTAATGGGTGAGGATCGAGGGTCTGGCAGCCCAAGGGGGCACCGACATCAAGGACAATTCGAGTTCCTTTCCTGTTAGAACCGAAACCATGCATATAGTGAACCGTAAAATGGTCACCCTAGGTATAGCTATATCGAATCTCTGTCCGTCAGCAGGTACCTAAAATAGGTGTACACAAAGGAGGAATATTTCTAAACCCTTACCTTTTGTTTTAAGTTTGTAGAATATATTTATTCTTTTAGAATAAAAGCATGCGAACTAGATACCATGCGGTTAGGATTATTTTCTTGAAATTAAATCATTTTTGGGTAGATAGCATGTCCGGGTAGGATTGTTATTTAATTGAAAGCATGTGTGGGTAGATATCATGACGGGGTAGGTGGTACATTCATCTCTGACTAACATTTTTATCCGTATAAATTATTTTACATGTACTAACTCGTTTTTCTCTTTTGTTTTTGCACACTAACTTATTTATTTGTTTGTGTCGTTTTTCATCCTTCTTTGCATTGCATTGCATCGACATAATATAATGCGAAAATATTGATCCGCAAGGGGATATCCATGAGAAAATCTTCGCAAGAAGAGATAAAAGTTTTCAATCAAGCGATCACATACACAGACATGCATCGAGGGCTAAAAAGAAGTCCAGAGTACAAGAATGAGATTTTCTCGAAGATCGTGCATCATTCGAGACTGATATGATAATCCACTGATCTAAGGAGTAATCCAGCAGTAGATTCTCATCCACAATTATTCCATCGTTGACCATCAGGGAGTGAAGCACAAACTTCAGCATAGACGAGGTATTGATGGAGTTAGTTTACAGAGTATTGAGGGGCATCGGTTCCAAGTACAAAGATCCGAGACGAAGCAGTGAGCTCGAAGATCGTGCATCATTCAATACTGAGATGATGATCCACTGATTCAAGGAGTAATCTAGCAGTGGAGTCTTATCTACAATCATTTCATCGCTAGTTATCAAAGAGCGACACACCGACCTCACTACCACCGAGGCATTAATGGAGTCAGATTACAGAGCGCTAGAGGGGCATCATTATTGAGGACGAAGATCCGAGGTGAAGCAGTGATCCATTCCAGGCTCACCATCTAAGCGAAGACATGTTTGTAAATTGGATTGTCTTGTAATGTGAAAACTTTTATTTCTGGTGAAGACTATTCTATGATATTCATCGTTGGGGTCAACATTTTTCCATCTGCATTTGCATCTTTTTATTTTGCATATATATTTTATTTTTAAGCATTTTCATATGCATCATTCATAAAAACATGAGATCAATTTGTGGAGAAGTCAGTGGAAGTAATCCTGATCACGTGACCATATTGAGAATATAAACAAGAAGCTGAAATCAACACGATAGAAGCTTGTTCGATTGAGTCTTCCAGGATGGTTCGAGAAAAGAGTCCCCGTTCCTGGAGGTCCATGATGTTGATCTCGGGTACAACTACAACATAGGAAGCTTCAGTCATTCCGCTGAGAATTGTAAGACACTGAAGATCAAGGTCCAGAACTTGAGGGCATGTACAATTGAAGAAAATTGGGGCATTGCTTCTAACACTTGAACTGAGAGATTGTTTTGTTTGAACTCGTTTTGTTATCTCTTTTATATTTGCATAAATATTTTTAATCTTAATACTTGAATTTATGCTACATTCTAAGGTTGAATACTTGAACAAATTTTAATCTTGAGTTCTTTGAATATCAAATGAGTTAGGAATTCTTTTAATTCTTCAAGAATTATAGATTTTTGACATATGGCAAGATTAGACCCTTTCTTATTCTGTCTAAACCCAAAATAAAATCTCTCGATTTTTTTTTACCCGAAATAATTCCTGGTCACTACCAAATAACCAATTTTTGACATTCTATCACTTTGAGACCTTGAAATATTCTTTTAGACCTTGAAACATTCCCTCTCTTTGAGACCTTGAAACATTCTTTCCACCTTGAAACACTGCATTTATTTTTTTGAGACACAAAAGTCATACCCATACCTTTCTTTGAGCCAATAAAGTCATCATTGTCTTCTTAGACGTAAAACCAACATTTTCTACCAATAAAACCTACAGACATTGAGTACAAGATGTTCACTTGAACATAAACCTTCCTACAAAGAAGACACAGTGTGGGGCATCTCGCATCAATTTTCTGAAGACGAGCATGAGCAATTGAGACATGTTGAGAGCAAGAAGCGAAGAAAAAATAGAATTCATTCAAAATAATTCTATCATGCATTAATTACTGTTTTCATTTAAATAAAAATTAATCCTGAAAATCTATCCCCCTGGGGATACCTCTTCTACGAGGACTTCTGTGTATGAGATGATGAACGGCTTTCTTTCTTTATCCCTTCACAAAAGGAGAAAATATATCCCTTGTGTCCCCATTTGAGCCTGAATGATATTTTCTTCTGATTCAACCCTAATCAAGGATCACCCTCCATATTGGGGGGCAAGTTGGAGGAAATCTGCTCGTATGAGTGAAGACCATTGATCCAGATAAGATACCAAAAGGTGAACCAAATACATAGTGCAAAGATCATATTAAAGCGAAGAGAAAAGAAGAGCAAAGAGAAAAATCAAAGCAAAAATCAAAGAAAAAGCAAAGAACAAAAAGAGGACAAAGAACACAGACAAAGAGTCTCCTGACTCAAATGACGCATTGAGCTTCAAACCGTGAGATTAATCAAACACAATCACTCTAGAATCACTTGACTCGAAGATCATAAAACATCAAGAGAAAGACATGCGAGTAGATTCAAATTGAGCAAAACAAGATCGAAGGCATCAGAGTTAATTGATCCTTGGTTCAAATACCCTTAAAACACATGTTTGGGCCTTTTATCCCTTTCTTTCATAACCCTGAACCATGACCTACATTACGTGCCTTACAAGTCCCTTCTAATCATACATGGATTTCTAAGCGGAAGAGACTATCCTCGTATTTCATCCCGCCTATCAGGATTAATATTTTACTTATAAAGATTTTCTAAAATCTTTAATGCATGATAGAGAAAAATAACACAGGGGGGTTAAAGACGTAAAATTCTGAGTAACGTCTTAAAACCAAAGGAGGATTCGAGTTGAAAACCTGAAAGGGCGGCTCAAATATGAAGATTATTACATAGGAGACGATTGCTCAAATCCCTTGATGAGGCATCACACAACATGAATGAGAACATGAGAGTTGGGAGTCAGAGCACACTTCCAATAGCTGAGTACAGAAGCTACTCCATCAGATCAGAGAACATCAAATAAATGAGAACACTATACTGTTGACCAAAAATAACCACTTGAGATTTTTTATCCTTCCTTACTTAACCATCTCTCAAAGATAGCATTGATCTTGACACTTGTCAAATAGCTATAATTTATTGAAGGATTAAAAGAGTAATTAATTCTTTGATATCCAATGAACTCTTGTTTTATGATTTGTCAATTGTGAAACCTTAAAAGGGGCAATATTTTCATATCTTTTGATTAAACATTTTTCAAATTATTTTAATTGATATTTTCATACTTTTGAAAATAAAGAAGAAGAAAAAATTTTCAAACAAGATAATCTCTGGAGGCATATCTTAGAATTCAACAAATATCTCACCGAAGCTCAGAATCGAAGCTGGGGCAAGAGAAAGCTAATTTTTGGACAAAATTTGATGGGATAAACAAATGGTCTCAGGTCAAGGTTTGCAAGAGTACACCATGGCGGAAATACGGACAAGTTGAATCAATGATAGAGTGAAGACTGCTCTCGCGATCATTCTCCTTCTAGATCGAGAAAAGTATATACATACATACATACATACATACATACATACATACATACATACATACATACATACATACATACATACATACATACATACATACATACATACATACATACATACATACATACATACATACATACATACATACATACATACATACATACATACATACATACATACATACATACATACATACATACATACATACATACATACATACATACATACATACATACATACATACATACATACATACATACATACATACATACATACATACATGATACATAAAATTTGCATCAAACATTTATCATCATGTGTATTAAAGACATTTTTCTCCTCACTTGAGGACAAATTCAATAAAAGAAGATCAAATAAATTTATTTGAGTTAAAGGATTTTCTTTAAATAATTCGAGGCAAATTAAATAAATCTCAATAAATGGATCATAGGTTAATTTTATATTCGATTTATCATTTCCATCATTTACGACGATATGTAAGCGATACAGTACCAGTTTTTGGGCGTTGTGGGGTGTTATTCCTTCCCCACACGTAACCGACTCCCGAATCCATTTAATCAAATCTTTGGTGACGCAGACTAAATTTTGTCTTAAAAAATGATTTTCCTTAAAATTGTTTTGAAAGACGTTTTTAGGTATTCGACCTACCTAACCCAAAGGTCGATGGCGACTCTTTTCTATTTTATTCAAATCAATTCAAAATCACCCAATTTTTCCAAAATAAAGTCATAATCGTTTTTAAAATAATATTTAATTGTTTTATAAAAAAATGGTTATGACAGCTTGGCGACTCTGCTGGGGACCTCGTTTTTTTGAGAGTCAGGCTGTATGTCGTTTACATATTGTCATCTTGGTGGAAATTATGATTTCTAGTTTTTAGTTAATCTATGATCCATTTATTGAAGTTTTTAATTGCTTCATTTTTAATTATCATACTAATTTTATCTTTTTGCTTTCAGGCTCTGTCCAAGTTTTTGTCGAGTTTTTTCTTTTCATTTTGAGTCAAAGGTAGGTATGTTCCTCCTCACACACATCGCGTGCATTCGCATAACATGAGCTCTAGACACGAGCTTCGATCCAAGTTAGTCGGGGTGAATGCTTTACTCTCGTAAGAATTTATTCTTCGTATGAGTTTTAGCAAATAACCCATGGGATACATACTTTATACCTTCGTAGGAATTTATTCCTCGTATGGGTATAAGGCAGTGGATCCCCTCGAATTGAACTCGTTCCGTTTGAAACCTGTAATGGGTGAGGATCGAGGGTCTGGCAGCCCAAGGGGGCACCGACATCAAGGACAATTCGAGTTCCTTTCCTGTTAGAACCGAAACCATGCATATAGTGAACCGTAAAATGGTCACCCTAGGTATAGCTATATCGAATCTCTGTCCGTCAGCAGGTACCTAAAATAGGTGTACACAAAGGAGGAATATTTCTAAACCCTTACCTTTTGTTTTAAGTTTGTAGAATATATTTATTCTTTTAGAATAAAAGCATGCGAACTAGATACCATGCGGTTAGGATTATTTTCTTGAAATTAAATCATTTTTGGGTAGATAGCATGTCCGGGTAGGATTGTTATTTAATTGAAAGCATGTGTGGGTAGATATCATGACGGGGTAGGTGGTACATTCATCTCTGACTAACATTTTTATCCGTATAAATTATTTTACATGTACTAACTCGTTTTTCTCTTTTGTTTTTGCACACTAACTTATTTATTTTGTTTGTGTCGTTTTTCATCCTTCTTTGCATTGCATTGCATCGACATAATATAATGCGAAAATATTGATCCGCAAGGGGATATCCATGAGAAAATCTTCGCAAGAAGAGATAAAAGTTTTCAATCAAGCGATCACATACACAGACATGCATCGAGGGCTAAAAAGAAGTCCAGAGTACAAGAATGAGATTTTCTCGAAGATCGTGCATCATTCGAGACTGATATGATAATCCACTGATCTAAGGAGTAATCCAGCAGTAGATTCTCATCCACAATTATTCCATCGTTGACCATCAGGGAGTGAAGCACAAACTTCAGCATAGACGAGGTATTGATGGAGTTAGTTTACAGAGTATTGAGGGGCATCGGTTCCAAGTACAAAGATCCGAGACGAAGCAGTGAGCTCGAAGATCGTGCATCATTCAATACTGAGATGATGATCCACTGATTCAAGGAGTAATCTAGCAGTGGAGTCTTATCTACAATCATTTCATCGCTAGTTATCAAAGAGCGACACACCGACCTCACTACCACCGAGGCATTAATGGAGTCAGATTACAGAGCGCTAGAGGGGCATCATTATTGAGGACGAAGATCCGAGGTGAAGCAGTGATCCATTCCAGGCTCACCATCTAAGCGAAGACATGTTTGTAAATTGGATTGTCTTGTAATGTGAAAACTTTTATTTCTGGTGAAGACTATTCTATGATATTCATCGTTGGGGTCAACATTTTTCCATCTGCATTTGCATCTTTTTATTTTGCATATATATTTTATTTTTAAGCATTTTCATATGCATCATTCATAAAAACATGAGATCAATTTGTGGAGAAGTCAGTGGAAGTAATCCTGATCACGTGACCATATTGAGAATATAAACAAGAAGCTGAAATCAACACGATAGAAGCTTGTTCGATTGAGTCTTCCAGGATGGTTCGAGAAAAGAGTCCCCGTTCCTGGAGGTCCATGATGTTGATCTCGGGTACAACTACAACATAGGAAGCTTCAGTCATTCCGCTGAGAATTGTAAGACACTGAAGATCAAGGTCCAGAACTTGAGGGCATGTACAATTGAAGAAAATTGGGGCATTGCTTCTAACACTTGAACTGAGAGATTGTTTTGTTTGAACTCGTTTTGTTATCTCTTTTATATTTGCATAAATATTTTTAATCTTAATACTTGAATTTATGCTACATTCTAAGGTTGAATACTTGAACAAATTTTAATCTTGAGTTCTTTGAATATCAAATGAGTTAGGAATTCTTTTAATTCTTCAAGAATTATAGATTTTTGACATATGGCAAGATTAGACCCTTTCTTATTCTGTCTAAACCCAAAATAAAATCTCTCGATTTTTTTTACCCGAAATAATTCCTGGTCACTACCAAATAACCAATTTTTGACATTCTATCACTTTGAGACCTTGAAATATTCTTTTAGACCTTGAAACATTCCCTCTCTTTGAGACCTTGAAACATTCTTTCCACCTTGAAACACTGCATTTATTTTTTGAGACACAAAAGTCATACCCATACCTTTCTTTGAGCCAATAAAGTCATCATTGTCTTCTTAGACGTAAAACCAACATTTTCTACCAATAAAACCTACAGACATTGAGTACAAGATGTTCACTTGAACATAAACCTTCCTACAAAGAAGACACAGTGTGGGGCATCTCGCATCAATTTTCTGAAGACGAGCATGAGCAATTGAGACATGTTGAGAGCAAGAAGCGAAGAAAAAATAGAATTCATTCAAAATAATTCTATCATGCATTAATTACTGTTTTCATTTAAATAAAAATTAATCCTGAAAATCTATCCCCCTGGGGATACCTCTTCTACGAGGACTTCTGTGTATGAGATGATGAACGGCTTTCTTTCTTTATCCCTTCACAAAAGGAGAAAATATATCCCTTGTGTCCCCATTTGAGCCTGAATGATATTTTCTTCTGATTCAACCCTAATCAAGGATCACCCTCCATATTGGGGGGCAAGTTGGAGGAAATCTGCTCGTATGAGTGAAGACCATTGATCCAGATAAGATACCAAAAGGTGAACCAAATACATAGTGCAAAGATCATATTAAAGCGAAGAGAAAAGAAGAGCAAAGAGAAAAATCAAAGCAAAAATCAAAGAAAAAGCAAAGAACAAAAGAGGACAAAGAACACAGACAAAGAGTCTCCTGACTCAAATGACGCATTGAGCTTCAAACCGTGAGATTAATCAAACACAATCACTCTAGAATCACTTGACTCGAAGATCATAAAACATCAAGAGAAAGACATGCGAGTAGATTCAAATTGAGCAAAACAAGATCGAAGGCATCAGAGTTAATTGATCCTTGGTTCAAATACCCTTAAAACACATGTTTGGGCCTTTTATCCCTTTCTTTCATAACCCTGAACCATGACCTACATTACGTGCCTTACAAGTCCCTTCTAATCATACATGGATTTCTAAGCGGAAGAGACTATCCTCGTATTTCATCCCGCCTATCAGGATTAATATTTTACTTATAAAGATTTTCTAAAATCTTTAATGCATGATAGAGAAAAATAACACAGGGGGGTTAAAGACGTAAAATTCTGAGTAACGTCTTAAAACCAAAGGAGGATTCGAGTTGAAAACCTGAAAGGGCGGCTCGAATATGAAGATTATTACATAGGAGACGATTGCTCAAATCCCTTGATGAGGCATCACACAACATGAATGAGAACATGAGAGTTGGGAGTCAGAGCACACTTCCAATAGCTGAGTACAGAAGCTACTCCATCAGATCAGAGAACATCAAATAAATGAGAACACTATACTGTTGACCAAAAATAACCACTTGAGATTTTTTATCCTTCCTTACTTAACCATCTCTCAAAGATAGCATTGATCTTGACACTTGTCAAATAGCTATAATTTATTGAAGGATTAAAAGAGTAATTAATTCTTGATATCCAATGAACTCTTGTTTTATGATTTGTCAATTGTGAAACCTTAAAAGGGGCAATATTTTCATATCTTTTGATTAAACATTTTTCAAAATTATTTTAATTGATATTTTCATACTTTTGAAAATAAAAGAAGAAGAAAAAATTTTCAAACAAGATAATCTCTGGAGGCATATCTTAGAATTCAACAAATATCTCACCGAAGCTCAGAATCGAAGCTGGGGCAAGAGAAAGCTAATTTTTGGACAAAATTTGATGGGATAAACAAATGGTCTCAGGTCAAGGTTTGCAAGAGTACACCATGGCGGAAATACGGACAAGTTGAATCAATGATAGAGTGAAGACTGCTCTCGCGATCATTCTCCTTCTAGATCGAGAAAAGTATATACATACATACACACATACATACATACATACATACATACATACATACATACATACATACATACATACATACATACATACATACATACATACATACATACATACATACATACATACATACATACATACATACATACATACATACATACATACATACATACATACATACATACATACATACATACATACATGATACATAAAATTTGCATCAAACATTTATCATCATGTGTATTAAAGACATTTTTCTCCTCACTTGAGGACAAATTCAATAAAAGAAGATCAAATAAATTTCATCTTGACATCTATCATAACTTCCAAGATAGTTAGTCAAAATTGCATCATTCTGATCTTTTCAGGAAATTAGAGCTCGGAAATAACCAGGTGTTTTCAACCTGAAAGAACAATGCAATCCACATATTTGGCTTCCTGAAGTCAACAATCAGATCTTCTGAAGATGTTTCCTCAACATGCAGGAATCAATAGATAAACTTTGAGCTATTGAGATTATTTTCTTTAAAAAAATAAAGTGTCGTCTCACTTGAGATAGTTTTCTTAAAAACAAATTTTATTTTGTCTCGCTTGAGACAACATTCTCTTTAAAACAAATTACGTCTCGCTTGAGACATTTTTCCACAAATTTTGAGAATTTTAAAACAAATTGCGTCTCGCTTGAGACATTTTTCCTTTGAGATACAAATTTTGAATTTGATTCACTTAAAACAAAATTAATCTCACCTTAGATTGTTGTTTCTTTCAAAACAAATTTTGTCTCGCTTGAGACCTTTTCCCTTTGAGATCCAAATTTCGAATTTGTTTCACATTAAACAAAGTTGATCTCACTTGAGATCGTTTTCTCAAAAACAAACTTTGTCTCGCTTGAGACAATTTCTCTAAAAACAAATTTTGTCTCATTTGAGACTATATCTTAAAGCAAATTTCATCTCGCTTGAGACATCATTTTCTCTCATAATACAAATTTCAAGGTTGTTGTACTTAAAGCAAAATTAATATCACTTGAGATTTTCAAAGCTGATTTGTCTCGCACGAGACAGTTTTCCCTTTTAACAAATCCTGAAATTGTTTCATTTGAAACAAAATAAACACTTTTGAAAACACCCTTGAGATTATTTCCATATAAACAAAATCGACAATATTTGAATCTTTTAAAACGATTTTTGTCTCTTGAGACAGTTTCTCTTGAAAAAATCTTTGAGTTTGTTCCTTTTGAATAAAAATCTTGGAGTTTGTTCCTTTTGAATAAATATCTTTGAGTTGTTTCTTTTGAAAAAATCTTTGAGTCTATTTATTTTAAAACGATTTTTGTCTCTTGAGACAGTTTCTCTTGAAAAAATCTTTGAGTTTGTTCCTTTTGAATAAAAATCTTGGAGTTTGTTCCTTTTGAATAAATATCTTTGAGTTATTTCTTTTGAAAAAAATCTTTGAGTCTATTTATTTTAAAACGATTTTTGTCTCTCTTGAGACAGTTTCTCTTGAAAAAATCTTTGAGTTTGTTCCTTTTGAATAAAAATCTTGGAGTTTGTTCCTTTTGAATAAATATCTTTGAGTTGTTTCTTTTGAAAAAATCTTTGAGTCTATTTATTTTGAAACAAAGTTTTGTCTCTCTTGAGACAGTTTCTCTTGAAAAAATCTTTGAGTTTGTTCCTTTTGAATAAAAATCTTGGAGTTTGTTCCTTTTGAATAAATATCTTTGAGTCGTTTCTTTTGAAAAATCTTTGAGTCTATTTATTTTGAAACAAAGTTTTGTCTCTCTTGAGACAATTTCGTGAAAAATCTTTGAGTCTGAAACAAAGTTTTGTCTCTCTTGAGACAATTTTGTGAAAAAATCTTTGAGATTGTTTCTTTTGAAAAAAATCTTTGAGTTTGTTTCTTTGGAAACAAAATTTTTTCTCTCTTAAGATAGTTTCATTTGAAACAAATTTGGTCTCACTTAAGATGAGATCCATCTTTGAGTCTGTTTCTTTTGAAACAAAATTTTATCTCTTAAAGACAATTTCTTTTGAAAAAAATCTTTGAGTTTGTTTCCTTTGAAACAAAATTTTGTCTCTCGAGACAACTTCTTTTGAAAATACCAACCTTTGAGATCGTTTAGACCATTTATTTTAAAACTACCCACCTTTGAGATTGTTTTTATTAAAACAAATTTTGACTCCCTTGAGGCAGTTTCTCTAGAAATACAAAATCTTTGAGTTTGTTTCAATTGAAATAAAACCATTTTTGAGTCGTTTCACTTGAAATATTTTCTCTTGAAACATTTTCTCTTGAAACATTTTCTCTTAAAACAAGATCATCTTTGAGTTTGTTTCCCTGGAAACAATGTTTTATCCCTTAAAACAATTTCCTTTGAAAAAAATCATTGAATCTCTTTCTTTGGAAACAAAATTTTGTGTCTCTCGAGACAGTTTCTTTGAGAAAAATCTTCGAGTTTGTTTATTTGGAAAACAAAATTTACCATCATTTGAATTTGTTTCCCTTGAAACAAAACAAACATCTTTGAGATCAATTCCCTTTAAACGAATTTTGTCTCATTTGAGACAGTTTCCCTTTAAAAGTCATCTTTGAGTCGTTTCCCTTAAAATGAATTTGGTCTCCTTTGAGACAGTTGCTTTTAAAAATATCATCTTTGAGTTTATTTTTCTTGAAACAAATCTTTGATTTGGTTTCTCTTGAAACCATAACTCCTAAAGATGGCCAGTCGTCCTCATCATGTAGGAACCGTGTCATCCCCAGACCAGATCTCTTCATCACGTATGAGCCGTGTCAACCATAGATAACCAGCCGTCCTCATCACGTAGGAACCGTGTTATCACCTTTAGATGGCCAGAACTCTCCATCACGTATGAGCCGTGTCATTCCCCAGACCAGAACTCTTCATCACGTATGAGCCGTGTCAACCATAGATAACCAGCCGTCCTCATCACGTAGGAACCGTGTTATCACCTTTAGATGGCCAGAACTCTTCATCACGTATGAGCCGTGTCATTCCCCAGACCAGAACTCTTCATCACGTATGAGCAGTGTCAACCCTTGACCAGATTTCCTCATCACGTAGGAACCATGTCACCCTTAGACGACCCGAACTCTTCATCACGTATGAGCAGTGTCGTCCCCAACAACCAACATTATCCAATTTCTAAGTTTAAAAGGGAGAGAACCAGACAAAAACGTGATGTTTTGTCGTCTTTGCCCTATTCTTGTTAACACAAGAATGTGCAAAGAGGGGCAGCTGTAGACACCCGTTTTTGTCCGGGTCTTTTTTGTATATTATTATTATCGTTATTATTATTATTATTATTATTATTATTATTTAATTTACATTTACAAATTTTTGCAGGCCTAATCCCTAAGCCCAACAGCATACCCAACAAGCTGGAGCAGACCCGGTTCAGGCCCAATACCAATCCCAGTCCCACTTGACAACCCAGCTAGGGTTTCATCTCAATGTTCCAGCCGCCTCATTTCTGGCCGTTGGATCTGGACCCATCCAACGGTCCAGATCACGCAGAGCTTAGGGTTTGAAACCCTAAAATATTCAGCTCAGCCGTTTGGCCTTCCAGCTTCTCAGCCGAGCGTCCCCTCGCCGCCGCCGCTCAAGCCGAGCGTACCCTCGCCGACAGCCTCTGACGCCGGCTGCCTGCATCCACAGTGACCGAAGGTCCCTCCATCAATCTATTAACAGTTAAGAACATCAAAACCAATCAAAAAAATATATATATCATCAACAGTGAACCCATTTAAAAACAAATTAAATCCCGAAAGTTCAGGATTTCACCAGCTACCAAATCAACCCATAATTCCCCTAAGTTCTAGATATCATCATTCAGCAACCACAACAAAAAGGAGGAAGATGCATGCAATGAAGGGGAGGGGATTCGGTTGGAAAAAAAATCCAGAGAGTTTCGAACCCAAAATAAAAAAGAAAAGAAAAGAGAGAAGAGGAGAGGATCTCACCACAGTTTGGAGGTCGAGAAGCCCGACGGTCGTCGGTTGTCAAAACTTTCGAAGGTAAAACTCTCAGATTTAGAGAGCTAGGGTTACCTTTAGGTCGAGATAGTTGGGGATCTAGGTGGAGAGTGAAGAGAGGAAGGTTTTGGAGGGTTTTCTCCATCTCCGGCCACCGTTCGCCGCCGCGAGCACCGCCGCGGGCGTAGCCGGTGGTGGACCAATCTCTTCTCCGGTGAGAAGGTTGAGAGAGTTTTCTCTCTCTCCCTCTCTCTGTTTTAAGCAATGAAAGAAATGAGGCATAGACCGAATTTTGGCCTGATTTTGGTCATTTATACGCGGACCAGAACGGCGTCGTTTTGAGGGGACGAGTTCTGTAATTTCACGCATGGGGTAACTACGCTTTTGGTCCCTGATCCTTTGTAACCGCACGATTTAGCCATGGAATGAAGTTTACATTATTTCAATTTGAGCCTTTATCTTTTCACTTTTACATTTTAGTCACTATCCTAGGTATTATAACATTTTTGTTTATATTTGGTTCTGGTTTCAGTATTTATAAATGTTACATCTTAGCCACTGATTTAATATTTCATGTATGTTTCTTTGATATTCGAATCTGGCCATCACATTTATAAATATTTTATTTTAGTCCTATTAATGTATGTTATGTCATTTTTGTGGATATTTGACTTTGGTCCCAATGTTTGTAATAGTTTCATTTTAGTCACTAATTTCGTGTGTTGTGTATTTTTGTGAATGTTCGAATTTGGACAGGATATTTATGTATTTTACATATTAGTCACTATTGGGTATTTGGTTTAATTATTGTTCAGTCCCTCATGCTATATCATACTATTTTTGTTTATGTTCGATTCTGGTTTTAATATTTACAAATGTTTCATTTCAGTCACTGAATGTTACCTTTCCTTATTTTAATTAGTATTTTTAATTTACTTTGTTTACATTATGGTCAATGTTTTAGTATAAATACTTTAGGTAAATTTATCGTTTGCCCTTACGAATTTATGTTTTAATTTGTTTTAGTCCCTTATTTTTGTATTTTATTTTGGTTTGTAATGTTTATTTATTTTTATTTTAGTCATTTATATATGAATGTATTTTACATATTACATGGTTATTTGTATTATGTAAATAATGTGTTTAATTCCATTTAATGTAAATATTTGTATTTCCAATTACATTTATTCTCATTATATTTGTATCTATGTATGAAATATTTGATTTTCGATTTTATTTTCAAGAATACATATGCGTAGAATGAGCGTGGAAAGTACCACTTGGTCGAAGTGGTGTGATCCGGTACGGCATTTTAACGACATAGAAACTTGAAATAAGTTGAGTATATTTTGCTAATTAATTTGTTCAAACGATGCAATGTGTGTTATTTTAAGTGACAATTTACTTTATTTTATGTGAATGTAAATTTCAAAAATTTTAATTTGTATTCAATTCACGTTTTTAGTTAATCAATTTATTCGTATGTAAACATTGTTTTTAGTTATATTCGATTTGTATTTTTAACATAATCAATGATAGAATATTCTTTTACGAATGAGAAATGGTTGAAATAGCTTTCCCGACGGAGGATTGCAAATTTCAAGATTTCTGATTGAGTTAAAGGATTTTCTTTAAATAATTCGAGGCAAATTAAATAAATCTCAATAAATGGATCATAGGTTAATTTTATATTCGATTTATCATTTCCATCATTTACGACGATATGTAAGCGATACAGTACCAGTTTTTTGGCGTTGTGGGGTGTTATTCCTTCCCCACACGTAACCGACTCCCGAATCCATTTAATCGAATCTTTGGTGACGCAGACTAAATTTTGTCTTAAAAAATGATTTTCCTTAAAATTGTTTTGAAAGACGTTTTTAGGTATTCGACCTACCTAACCCAAAGGTCGATGGCGACTCTTTTCTATTTTATTCAAATCAATTCAAAATCACCCAATTTTTCCAAAATAAAGTCATAATCGTTTTTAAAATAATATTTAATTGTTTTATAAAAAAATGGTTATGACAGGTATTATTGTAATTATCCCTAAAGTATATAAGGTAAATTATATTTTTTCCCCAAATCGAGTCAGATATTTTCACTTGAAACATGAATCTGACCTGACCCGAACAAGATTTTTTTTAAAAAAAAAGACCCAATCAGATCAGATTCGGGTCTCATGCACATCCCTAGTTATGAGTTAATTAAGAAGATCAAGTTTGTTGGTGTGAATCCAACACAAGAGTTGTCTAATTTATTATGTATTATTTTTTTAGAAAAAGGAGTTCTGTACAATTTTATTAAATTAACACGTACAAAACAAAATGTAAGTCATGAACCTCGTTAAAAAATATTTCTACACTTAAATGGAGGAAAAAGAGTGCATAATTTGTTTTAATACTTTTCTTGAGTTGGATTTTTTTAGTTTGATTTAGCATTCAACTAAGGGCTTATATTTTTTTTCGAGATAATTCATTTTACGTAAATTATTTCCGAAAAATCAATTAAAATCTATCAAACGGACCCTTATTTTAATTTGAACGTAACATTATCTTAATAATATATATTCAATGGGTTCGCAAAGCTGCTCTTCCCGGTTACCACAAAACAAAAACCACATGTATAGTCCGTGATTTGGCTGATAGGAAGACAACAAAAATATTGGTCAAATTTTGCAAATAATCATTGTATTATGTGTAAATTATAATTATAGTTGTTATACTTTAATTTCACAAATTTTAGTTTGTACATTTTGAAATTTGAAATTTTAATCTCGACAAAAGCAATACACAGATAATATGATTATATTATAGTGACTTAGAATGACTAAAATTAAATTACATAAACTAAGATTGTAACTTGTGTATAATACATAGACTGACATTAAAATTTAAATTAATGTCTTTATCGAGTACCATTTGGATCAAGATCGAAATTATGAAAATTTAAAATACAATTAAAAATAACCAAATTAAAGTGCATGGTTACAAATAGGATAAAGTATAAAATTACATCATTCAATTTTCTCCTCGCTCTTGTTTTGGTCATTAAATTAAAAAATAATAATTTAATCACTAAATTTTTTATTTATTCTTATTTTGACCACATTGTCGTTAAATTCTAAACGACTCTATTTCTAAATATTTTTTAATTATGAAATAATCCTAAAATTATTTTTGTTTGTGAAAAAATCTCTGATTTTTAGAGTCTCTTTAATTTTTTGATGATTGATCATGTGGCACCTTTAATCTGTATATGTGTACTATTACGAGTTAAAGATGACACATTAATTATTCAAAATATTTCTTAACCCAAAATGGGTAAAATTTTGTTCCTTTCACAAGTTCTAAATTTTAACATTTATTATAAAATAATTAATAAGAGAAAATCAAAATATAATATTTCGACTTCTAATTCAAATCCGGTTTCAGGCAGTAACAGGCAAAAAATGTTATATTTCATATAATAAATAAATTTGTCTGATTAAAAATCTAATTAATCAATATTTAAAACATAATTTAATATCATAATATTTATTCATACTCTTAATTATGTTTAATACTAACTATATTAATAATTTGCATACAGTTCTTACTCGTATATATGCTAGCTAGAAATTTTAGAACACGATAGGATGTAATTACTGTTACATGTAAATATTCCTTGGTGATTGATGCCAAGCTCAGCTCTTACTCCTTTTGCTATATTTTACGTACTCGTGAAAATCATCACACGCTAAGTATTCACTTAGTGAGACAATCAATAGAAATATTCGACAGTGCAACACATAAATATAAATGAGTAACAATATTCAATGCATTATGATCACTTTACTTGTAATCTCAATCATGCTACTAATATTAACATGATATGAACCACATATAAAATTTCTTACCAATATACTTGTAATTTATTCCATAAGCTCATAAGCTTATTCATCTGTTTATTATTTATTAACAAATAAATCATAGCCCAAATATAGACCTATGAGGACCTTGGTTACACGAGTCAAATATGCACCGAAGTACTAAACCGAATATGACACATAAGGTCGTGCCCACCACCTGCACTAAGTATCCTTTAGTGCTAACCCAAATATGACACATAAGGTCGTGCTCACCATCTGCACTAAGTATCCTTTAGTGCCAACCCGAATATGCAGTCTGTTGCTGGATTTTATGGCATGCCAACTATACCACTTCCCCTTAATGACATACTTGGGCATATAGTCTATATTTATTCCATCCATGACAATGTATATCAATATACTTAACATTGGGCAGTTCATACCCGAAATAGCATTCATTATATATATATATATATATTAGTGATCAATGCATTATGTATTCAACCTTTGACATATTTAGAATATGTCAATCATATGATAAATGACATAAATATCATGCCAATACGAACAAGGTAGACTCATCGCAAGTCTTTCTAATGATGTATAAAACGTCAATGTATATAATGTCATGCATTCATTGCACTCACTTTGACACTTTATATACAAGTCAAAACATAAGCCTCACTAAGCTTTAACTTGATCCTTTGCTTTCGACTTAGTTCGATCCCAAAATTTATCACAATTTCCTATTCTGGTAGTTTGCACTACCTTCAAAGAAATATTATTATGTATTAATCTACACACTTAAATTTTTTTTTTCTGTTTATACTAATGAAAACTAGACTCTAATATGAATCCAACCATATAACGAACTTCTTCTAATTCAATTTGTACAATTTATAGTGAATTTTCAAAGTTGACTTACATAAGCTGTTTTGAGCAGAATATGTTGTCTTGTTTTCTGACCTATCTTCGATTAAAAATTCATATATTTCTTTATTCTCCTCGAAATCAGTATTCGTTTATCTTAAACAAAACTAGACTGATATACAAATCCAATGGTATAAAAATAATCCTCTAATAATTGTTTTAGAATTTATGGTGGTTTTATAAACTTATTGTTTAGATCACAAATCTAGGAAGATTTCACCAATATGCATTTTCAGCTTATTCACTAATTTGCATCCTTAGCTTATTCCATAATTCTATTAGCTTACCAAATGAACATTTATGCATGAATCACAAAGTCACACAATATTAGGAGTCACTTCTTACCATAATAGCTCCGTCACTAGCTCATTGTAAGACAATGTTTATTCGATAACATAAGTACAAATTAAATATGCACTCACATGGTGTCCTTAGCTTACAACCTTCCTTAGAAATTCACATTACATCCTTAAGTTTCTCTTTAGCTTTAATATTGTTTGATCTTGATTTCAATCATAATCTAAATGAACACTATTTACAAAACATATACAATTTAAACCACATATTAAAATCTTACTAACATATACACACATTAGAAAATAAATTCATAAAAAATCTTCCGATGCTCATTCGATACAAATTTCATGTCATGACATAAATGTTGACTTTAACACTTCTAATTGACCATTCAAGTTCCTTTTTATCCAAATTTATCCAAACTTCAGATAACATTTTTACTTAAATTCCCAACTTTTCCATATTTGTGATTTGATCCTCAACTTTTACCAACTTTCCAAAATGGCCCAATTTCACACTCTAGCGTCAATTCCAACACTCTAACATTAATTTCCGGACTTTAACACTTTTTGTCTTTTAACACAAATTCCGGATCAATCATCTGATTCTCACCAAATCGTCATTCTTGGGGGTGAACTATTCATTTACGGGTCAGAATACATAACTTGAAATTACCTTTTTGGTCCCTAAACTTTTATAACTTTATACTTTGGTCACCAAACTTTCAAAAAATACATTTTGGTCACTAACCAAAATTTGGGTATTATAAATCATATTCTTTAAAAGCTCAATGGTGGGAAAGTAGAAAAGGAGGAGGCATCTTGTTCATCTTGAATTGATGTTAATCGAATAATGAAAATTATATATTAAGTAGTTTAAGGTTTCACGAGTTTTAAAGTGAATTTGTGAAAATCTGAACTGATTGAGTTGTATGAGATGGTTAGGTGAACTCGTCGGTGTCTTGAGTGGTAAGAAAAAAATACTAGATAAATAGAGATCTCAGGACCAGAGTGACATAAGGATAAAATTATAAAATTTTAACCTTCAAAGAATATGATAAAATGAAAAGGAAATAAATAAAAAAGGAAAAATTACGTGGATGGCAAGTTGATGTCATGTCAGCACAAAGCAATTAATGTTAGCAAATGTGGCTCCTAAGACACTAGTTCATATTGGATTTAATGCTTGATTGATTAAAGTAGGAACAAATTTAAAATTTAGTGAGTAAAGTGATATTTCTTAATTTTTAATGATTAAAATAAAAGTGAGAAGAAAGTTGAATAGTGAAATTTATAATTTATCCTTAAAAATAACCATATATATATATATATATTATTAATCTGGGGTAAATACAATACAATATATGTTTAAAGATAACTGTCAATTAATTGATATTGAACACTTACACCCTTGCCATTCATAATACTTCAAACTAAAACGTCAAGAAACAACAACATTTCTTTTATCATCGAGGTCACTTGGTTCGTGCAATAACCAACTATATATAAACTAAATCTACAACTTAATATAATATAAAGACTAATAGAAAAAAATGACCAAAATAATTTAATCATTGTATATATCTTAAATTTATATTTAATTCCTTGATATAATATGGATAGGAAGTTCTACAGTGCGGCGGGCTTAAAAACGGCTAAAATAAGGTGTTACCGATTTTGTTATCGTTTAAATAATAAAACTGGTAAAAATTACCTAAAATTTTCCGGTAATTACCTAAAATATTATGTTAATCCGGTCATTTTTTTAGCCTAATAATGTTTCCGGTATTTTTTTTTGAAAATCCGATAAAAAAAACACCCAATAATAACAAAATCGGTAGCGCCTAATAATGTTTCCGGTAATTTTTACCGGTTTTATTATTTAACACAACAACAAAACCGGTAATAGTTAAAGAAATTATTGTTATTCTTAAAAAATTTAAATTCGAGTATCAGAGATTATAAGATACTTAGACGTTTATTATCAAATGATTGAGAATTTTTAAAATATATACTATAACTTGTAAGCATTTTAAACTAATAAAAAACTACTTAAGTATTAGTGACTGATCCAGAATTCGAATTCTATAATATTTTAATGTGTTATTATCTTTTCTAACCTTTCTAGAAGAACATTACTCAATCAAATTACTTTTCGAAAGTATTTTTTTTAAAAAAATAAATACATATTTGCATGAATAAAATTATCTCGGTGGTTAAAAGAATAGTCGTTATTTTTAGAGGTCTCAGGTTCGAACACAAACAACTGTAGCAGAGGAGATTGAACTTTCATTGTCAAATAGTTAAGAGTATTTAGAATAAATATTACTTTGTAATCACATTAACTAAATAAAAAAATACATACTTATGATCAAAATTAATGAAGAGCAAATATATCTTTTAAGCTAAAAATTATTTTTTAAACTAGATTTAAAAACATTTTTTAAAAAATAAAATTTATAGTATTTTATTAGTATAAAAAGTATTTTTGAACAATATAGATCACTATTTTTAAAATATATATATATACATCATATCTAGTTAAAAGTGTTTTTAATAACAATGTTAAATACTTTTTAAACATACTTAACCAATATTTTTTTTTAAAAATACTACGTTAGAGCATTATGGTTCAATATTATTGTTGTCAATTAAATTAATATATTTAAATTTATATAAGTTCTGAGTTGATTTAACACAATAAAGTGTTAAATTTTTATAATGAAATTATAAATTCGAATTATGACGTAGATGATCGTATCTAGGTCTAGGACAACCTAGGTCATGGCTTATTTAGTTTATGTTTTGATCATCGAACTATTACTTAGGGTTAACTATACAAATGATATCTTATTTTTGTATTTTGTCCACTTTTAGTCACTTATTTCAAAAAGCATAAGATACAATATCTTTTTCGTTTTTTATTTAATGAAGATATGATTACTTTCGTTTTTATTTAATTAAAATGTGATCATTACGGATTAACTGTTATTAACAATTAACAAAACATGTAATGTGATAGTTGATATAATCACACATTTATTTTCTGTTATTTACATATTCTCTCAATTTAGTCGTACTTTTAAATAAATTTTATTATAAAAAAATTAACTGACCATATTCCCATATGTAATGGGGTAAGTGGGAGGTAGGATAGTAGGCTGCCTCCCAACGTTAGGTTGAGAACAGCTTCCGTGGGAGACATCCGGCAGTCAGAATTATGAATTGTCCACCGTGGGACTACTGTTAATAATAAAAATATATGTATTTAAATGAAAATAAAAATAAAATATTTTTAAATTAAGTTAATAATAAGATATATTTAATAAGTTAATATAAAAATATTTTTAAGTTAATATATATAAAATATTATGAATTTAAGTATTTATACACTAAGATACAAATATATACACCATGTTATTTACTTTAGACCAAACAATGATCTTGGCTTAATGGTTGGATACATGTTTAGTTTCCCAAGTGACCAAGTTTTGAATATGTTTTGTCCCAATTTGCTTTCTTTTGTTTTCTTTCAAACATAGGGTGACACATGCCACTCTTTAATTGGTGGAATAAATATATTAAATTAAAATAAAGTTAGTCCTCCAATCGAATGATGGCATGTGGCACCATTCGATTGGAGGACTAACTTTATTTTAATTTATTAAAAGTATGACTAAATTGAGAGAATATGTAAATAATAAGGATCAAATGTGTGATTTTATCAAAATATTTAACTAATGTTAACGATAATTAATTCGAAATTATTATATCTTAATTAAATAAAAACAAAAACAATCATATTTTATATATATTTTTAAATCAGTGACAAAATATATTATGTTAAGAAAATTATATCGATCTAATTAATACATTTTTTTTTCAGATATAATAAAAAAATATGTTTTTTAAAAGACTAATGTGGCCTCCTTAAAAGCTCCCTCTTACCTTGATCGAGTCAGAGCTCAATAAGACCTGCTATATTTTTTTATCAAAACATTTTTTTGAATTAAAAATGTATATTAATTATATTAGATAATTTTTTATTATATTTTATTGGTTCAGTGTTTTTTTTTTGATTCGCTACTGATGTTGTTAAAGAAAATTAAAAGCGAGATAATTTTTGTTTAATTAGATTAATGCAATTTAGGGTGTTTATCGAGCGAGTCGATCGCGAGTTAGGTAGTGTTCGACTTGTGCTTGTTAAAAAAAATTTGTTACTCGTCTCGTTGCTCGTTAAATTTTGCTTGACTTCTGATCTTTAAAAAATCTTGTTGCTCGACTCGTGCTCGTTAAGCCCATTACTCTACTCATTGATCATTAAGCTCACTAAAATTTTTATATAATTTTTTTAACTGTAGGTAAAATTATTAATATTATAAATTAATAGATTAATTATTTATTATTTTTAATATCTATTAGTAAATTAGTAATTTTTGAATAAAATATTTTTTAAAAATAACTACTAAAAAATTAATAAATTACTCGTAAACTTATTAATTCGAGTTAGATTTTACTCGATTCATCTCTTTAAATTATTGAATCAAATCAACTTATTTAAATTTTTACTGACTGAATTAAATTCGAATCACTCCCCTAATACAATTATTAGACGAATAATTTAATGTGAGATAATATCGAGGAGAATTCTAAAAAAAAAAGGTGACGCAACGCAGTTCACCCCGCCAAAACGCGCAACAAAGAAGATACGTACCTTGCACGCGATTACCAAATCCCTTCCTTAAAACTCCGTTTCACATAGATCGTTTCATCTCCCCATCCTGATTTTTCATTTCTCTTTTTCCGAGAAAACAAACAGATATGGAAGATTATTTTTCTTCGTTTAATTCATTCTTAGCTCGCTTCAGAGTTTCTGCCAATCTGTTCCTTTCAAAATTCGAACCCCTGGCTCTGCTCCTCGCCCCTCTCCTCACTCTCGTTATCGCGCGTGCACTTCACTCGCTTCTCTCCGTTGTCCACGACAGAGGGCTCAAGGCTACGCTCATAGGCGTGTTCATGACTTCCGTCAAGTATTGTGTTAATATCACTGTCTTTGTATTCGATTTAAGTTTACTAGCGGAAATATTCGTTTTCTTTGACTAATCCATTTGTTTTCCGTTTTGCAAAAGGTTGATTCCTGGTGTTAAGAGTTATATTGATGCGGAGAAACAAAAGGTCGGATAATATATATTCTTTTGTATACTTTGAAATCATATTTATTGATTTTTTTCATCTAATTTATACATTCAGTATTTTCTGTACCGTGGATTGATTTTTAGTTCTCCGATTCGTTGCGAACGTTAGAGAATTTATAATTATTATTATTTTTCTTTTTGTTTTGTTTTGTTTGGGCATTAATGAAATGAAATAACTGGGAAGCATTTAATTCACATCCGCTGAGTTGTTTTCAAAGCATTTGTTATTTTATTAGTATTATGATTCAATAGAAATTCCAACTCTGGCAGGTACTATTGTTTGTAGGCATTTTAGGATAACATTTTTCTCCCTGCTGATTTGTGAAACACATTAGTGTTATGCGTTTTGTAGTTTGTACTACTGCACAGTTCCTTCGATTTATTTAATTGCATTTATTTGGCATCATAGACTATGATTTGGTCCTTACTCTGTATCAATGAAAATTATAAGTCGCAGGCGCTATTTAGATTTTTCTCTTCTATTGACATAGAAGTGTTTTGTACCTACTTTAAGTGCATTTAATAAGGAATCCACAAATAGATAAAAGGCTTGCAGTTTGGGTTGTGAGACTGTAGTGCAGCACATGTTTGATTTTTTAGTTCTTTTCAGGATGGAAACGGACTGGGTCTTTGTTTGAACTTTGGACTAAGCATGAGTAATGTTTTCTTTGAACTGTAAAAGGCTAAGAGAGAGAAATATGTTGGAATTTCTGTGTAGAATGGCCAAAGCCGGAAATGACACCATCAAGAGTGTTGTTTTCTTATCATTCGGTTAATACAGTGGGTGCTCAGTGTTCCTTGCACTCATTTGGAAATTATATTTTAATCTCCTAATGGACGAAATTATGCAGAAGACCGTTCTTTTTACATGTTGCAGAGACACTCTTGTGTTCTTGCTTCTAGAACTATATTGCTAATTTCTGCTCTAGCTGCATCGCGCAGCTTTATTTTCAAAATTTTGTTTACAGAATTTTATGCTTCGCTCAATCAGGTCTAAGTACATTTTGTCTTGAATGATTAAAATCTTCCAAGTCTTTTTTTTTTGAGAAATCCAAGTCTTCACAATTAGGACTTGTATAATTACATGTACCGGTCTGCTGAACAATGCAGGTTGTGGACAAGTTGCAATCTGGTAGCAAATCCAAACGAGAAGACTGGAGGACAGAATTGCCAACCACAGGTTTTGGAGCGGGTATTATAGAAGAAATGAAAGATGCAAAAAGCAAGGATGTTGATTGGCAAGGAAAATGCTCTGGTACAGTGTATGTTTATAATTTTGTCTTGGAAACAGTTTATACGTGTTTTGCTACATCATATATATATCAGTTTTTGTTGGATTGTGCTTGAGATTGATAAGCTGCGGGTTTAATTTGGTCCAGCTATATTGGTGGAAGTGAATCTGAAGGACATTTTTCTTTGATCAATGAGGCATGTTCAATGTCAGTAAGATATCCCAAATTATTTGTTATTTTATATTCCTTAGAACATATCTAATCTTTTACTATCTGCAATGTTTAAAACTCGCTTGATTGAATTACAAGTCGCATAAAATTACTTCACACTATCTTGGTTTCCAAAAAAAAGGTGTTAAAATACACTATTTGCACAGGTTAAAACTTTTTAATGTTTTCTATAAACATATATATATATATATATTGTTTCTGTTATAACTTCGAAGAAATGATGTCTGCCCCATTCTACTTTTAGGTACCCATCTTTAAGTAATGATGTTGACTATTTTCAGGTTTGCGCATACCAATCCATTACATTTAGATGTGTTCCAGAGTGTGGGACGATTTGAAGCTGAAGTAGTCGCTATGACAGCGGATCTACTTGGCAGTAAAGATAAAGCCTCCGGAGGACAAATATGTGGAAACATGACATCAGGAGGAACCGAGAGCATACTGTTAGCTGTGAAAACCTCTCGGGATTACATGAAGATGAAGAAGGGGATTACCAAGCCAGAAATGTGAGCTTTCCCTTACATTTAATTAAATTATTTCATAAATTTATTATCATTACCAATTTTATCAATTTGAATTATCTTATTCCCAAGCATAGGATAATAGCTGAATCTGCACATTCAGCATATGACAAGGCAGCACAATATTTTAACATCAAGCTCCGTCGTGTCCTTGTCAATAAGGAATTCAAAGCAGATGTGAAAGCAATCAGACAGCATATTAACAGAAACACTATCATGGTATAATTGTCTATATTATTTTCATTAATCTTATATGCAGTTAAGTTCTTTGTTATAAGTTGGCCTGACAAAAATCTTGTGTTTCTGCAGATTGTTGGATCTGCACCTGGGTTTCCTCATGGCATCATTGACCCTATTGAGGTACGCCACTACTCATTTCTTTTTCCATCAGGGTAGGAAGAGCATTTAAATGTAATTTCTTAATGTTATTTTTACTTGGGACCTTACTGATAAAATATACCATCTTTCTCGCAGGAGCTAGGTAAATTGGCTGATAGCTATGGAATTTGTTTCCATGTTGACCTTTGTCTTGGTGGCTTTGTTTTGCCTTTTGCTCATAAACTCGGGTATATGATTCTGAACTCTCAGTTGTATTGGAATTATATTATTTATTTTCTTTTCAACATGGACTAATATCATATTGTATGTTTGGTTCTTGTTCTTAAAAGTCATGTTGTTCTATATTGTTGATTTGGTGTCGATTTCCCTCATCAAGGAACTGTTTACTCAGGTCATTAATTTTAGTTTTCAATGACTGACTGGTTATTCACTTTATTCGGAAGAAGTGTCTTTTCCCATGTAAGGGAGGCTTTATCTCCCTTATACTGTTGTTGAATGTGCTAAGGTGACCTTACTTTCAAAAGGTGCCTTCACTTTGATTGACATCATTTTCCCCTTTGAATGAATATTCATTAAAGGAATGTAGTTCTCTATTGCTGATTTGGTGCCGATTTCCCTTACTAAGGAACTGTTTATTTAGGTCATTGGTAAGGTATTTTCAAAATTGATGTCTGTATGTTCTTATTAGTTTTAGTTTTCAATGACTATCTGGTTGTTCACTTTATTCTGAAGAAGTTTTCCTCTTTAAGGGAGGCTAGGTGATCTTAATGTCGAAAGTGCCTTCACTTTGATTGACATCATTTTCCCCCCTGAATGAAGACTTTCTATGATCGAGTTTGTCATGCCATTGAGTTGATGGTGTTATCTGTGTAACCTGCTATTGGGTACAATTAGAAAACTGTTTTTTGAGATTGGGCTGCCACTTTGTTCGTCATTTCTCTATGATCGTATCAATTTATCCTTTCCATTTTTTAATCTTAAGCTCTTAATATTTCTGTTCCATCTCTATCAGGAATGTTGGCTAAAACTTGATTGGTTATATATATATATATATACTCTTTTCCTCTCAGGTATCCAATTCCACCATTTGATTTCACTGTTAAGGGAGTAACTTCAGTTTCAACCGATGTTCATAAATATGGCCTAGCTCCTAAAGGAACAAGCATAGTTCTTTACAGAAATCATGAAATTAGAAAGGTATCTGTCAGTTTTCTTTGAACAACATTGAGCATTGTTTTGGCTCTATTATTTGATTATATCTAATTGCTGAAGAAAAATTTTAAGTTGGTGATTTGGAGGTATTAGGCTCTATTGGAAACTGTAAATTTCATGTACAAGTTCTGTAATGTGTGATATCTGTCTTTGTTGCTTAGAATCTGCCTTTTGATTATGCACATTGTGCTCTCATAGACTTGGGTTTTATCTAAAATATTTGTGTATGTTAACTTTACACTTCTGATCAAGTTCTTTATGATATGTTTTTCTTTTCATGTCATCTTGATTGGTGGATATGAAATTTTATGCTGGACTTCTTTGTCGACCATTGTCCAACAGCATCAATTTGTAGCTGGTAAGTAGAATCTCTATTATTAAAGAAAAGGAAAAAGAGAAATGAACCTGAGATGGGAAAGAAGGGTGGAAAGGGAGATGCTTAGGGTTGTTTCAAACATTTAAAACTGAGGAAGCAGATTGCTTCTAGGACAGTATTTCCGATTGTCTGGGGACATTCAAACATTTAAGATGAGACTGGGAAGCAATAGTTTGGTATAACAGGGAGGGTTGCTTGAGACTGGAAAGCAATAGTTTGGCTTAACAGGGAGGGTTAATTTGAAAAAGAGCAGATACTGTATTGATATATTCTTCGGGTTATAGAATTAATTCTTAATTTATGTAAGAAATGCAGTAGCAGTTCTTCGCATCATGAATCTACTTAATTATTTTTGTTTTATTTTTGTCCATGGACAGTTACTGAGTGGTCAGGTGGGCTATATGTGTCTCCGACCATAGCTGGAAGCAGGCCTGGAGCGTTGATTGCTGGAGCTTGGGCAGCGATGATGTCTCTAGGACAACAAGGTAGAAGAATTAATGTGTGAAGCTATGAAATGGTCATCTAACCTGTTGTCTGGTGTTCTGTTTTTGGGCTAATTATTATTATTTCCTTAACAACTCATAGGTTACTTGGAGAATACAAGAAAAATCATGGAAGCATCAAAGATGATTGAGAAAGGGTTTGAATTTGTTTCACTTATTGCTACTGAATTCCTTAATTTTGAGATATATAGAATGAACGCCACTTCAATTATAGGATAAAGGAGATTTCCGAGTTGTTTATCATTGGAAAGCCGGACATGACACTGGTGGCATTTGGATCTTCAGTTCTAGACATATTTGAAGTAAACGATATCATGTCTCGCAAAGGTTGGCATTTGAATGCATTGCAGAGGCCCAACAGGTGAGCACTCCCCAGTACCATGTTCTTTCTCTTAACGTTGCGGTGAACCGAATTCTCACTGATTGAATTTGAGCTGCTTGGCTGAGATTCTTTTCTTTGATGTGATTGAACCAGCCTTCATATCTGTGTCACTCTTCAACATGTACCAGTTGTTGATACCTTCCTCCAGGATTTGAGGGAAGCCGTGCAAACTGTAAGCACCTGAAATCACAAACTAGTCTTCATTAGCCATCAGGGACATAATCTTGTTTACCGGTACTTCAGAGTAACGTATGTTACTGTTTTGTGTTAGGTGAAAGAAAATCCAGGCCCTATAAGTGGAGGCCTAGCGCCCATATACGGTGCTGCAGGGAAGATACCTGATCGAGGCATGGTTCAAGAATTGTTGGTGAATTACATGGATGGTACATGTTGATGCTCTGAATATATGCAATGCCGAGCACATTAAGGTTGATTTTAGATCCGTAAGCTCGCATCACGGATTCAAGTGTGCAAAGAGGTAAAGTTCGAGTCTCATCCCATACCCTAGTTCTGATCCATTTGCTTCTTTACAATCTTTATTGGTTTGTAGTTTGTACAATAAGAATGGTGGTTAATTAATTAATCATGGAAGATAAATGTTCATTTGACCGCAATCATTCGCAATCTGTGAGACATATTGTATTATCAGCGTGTTCGGTTTATTTATGTTGGCGATCGATGTATGCTAACTATGTGAGGCTGAGCTTGCACGATTGAAATCTCATTTTCCTCATCTGATTGATTAACCAATGAATTTGGAGTCTGCTGAGTAATCAACAGAAGAAAATGAAAACTCGAATAAGCAAACTATACACACCGAAACAGCAGGGAATATGATTTGAATCAATGGGAAATACCAATGTTTTTAAAATCGTACTGGACCTTGAACCGGTGAATGTACTGATTCACTGGTTCAATCAGGTTCAATCGTGATTCAATCGGATTTTATATAAAATAATATTTTTTTAAGTTTTACATAATATTCAAACTAATATTAATATACATATAACATTTTTTTAAGTTTATAAGTTTAAAAATGTCATAAGTCATAATATATATAAGTTAAAAAATATAAAATCAAGTGAAACAAAATAATTCAAATCAACTATAACATAATATTTAAGATAAAATATA
Organism: Hibiscus syriacus; assembly: GCF_006381635.1. Classification (NCBI taxonomy): domain Eukaryota; kingdom Viridiplantae; phylum Streptophyta; class Magnoliopsida; order Malvales; family Malvaceae; genus Hibiscus; species Hibiscus syriacus. The sequence goes on along the minus strand of NW_024063330.1, from coordinate 142,718 downwards.
TTAAATAATAAATATAATTATATAACTATAATCAAAAAATAAATTTGGGGCTTAAAAAAATCATAACAAACGATGTCGTTTGATTTTTTTTTTAAATAATTTCACATGGTTAAGAAACATAGAAGAGCATCCCAACTGACTTCTATAAATATTAGAGGTAATTTGACATTCAAAATCATGGAGCTTTTTGGTGAGCACAGAGCGAATTATTCTTTTGCTTCAATTGAGCTCGAATTTCAGGCTTCAATCGAGCTTCTAAAATTTTTTTGAGTTCGAGTTTTTTCGAGTTTAAGTTTTAATATTATATTTCAAGTTCGAGTAGAACTTGATAATTTTTAGCTCGTGAGTTTTTGAGTCAAGTTGAGCTTACTTTTAAAGTTTTTGAGTTCGAGTCGAGCTCAGCAGTACTCGAGTTCGACTCGGCTCATTTAACAAATGACGTCGTTTGTTTAATTTTTTTTAAAGAAAAAAAGAGAACCGGCGGTTCACACCGGTTTTGCCGGTTCATCCCGGTTTTACCGGTTCTCAGTCGGTTCTCAACCGGTTCTTCCGGTTCTTTACCGATTCTATGCTCATCCGGTTTTGGGAGTTAACCGGACCGGACAGGTCACCGATTTACGGTTCAACCGGTCGAACCGGCTGGTCCGGTCCGGTTTTAATAACATTGGGAAATACTCACCTTTTGCCGCCTGCGGAGATGACGATGGATGGCGGTCATTACTTTAACCATTACATAGATTGGCAGCAAATTCCGACAGTCCGAAGCAGTAACAACTGAAACGAAAGAAGAGATGAATTTATAGTCTGAAAGTAGAGAAGTTGATTATATTCTCCATATACATTGGGGGAATGGCTTACCGTAAATAGCGGCAAAGAGTAGTCGTCACTTCCGTTTAGTATGGCAGGAAGAACATGTCGAAAAACCAGAAGCAGCTTGAATTGCAGATGAAAAACACGAGAAATTAGAAAAACCTGTGTATTCCTCTTAAATTGTGCTATTTTGTTAGGCCTATTGGCTAGGAAGCAAACTTGCCATCGAACCAGAGGTACGGTACGGTACGGTAAGCTTACAATTATAGCAACGGTACGGTAACCTATCGAGCTGCTAGTAGTCGCAGCTAAATATTCATCGTATCCGGAATCCCGTAAGCCATGATCTGTTGAGACCACAGCTATAAAGCGAGAATTGTTCAAGTCCCTCCTAGAAATCTCCCAGTTTCCCCTGATAACATTGTGGAGAAAATGAAGCACTTCAAAATCTCTGAACTGAGCCAGAGTTACTTAACTAATACCTAAACAGCTAAACTCGAAACGAAAGTTACCTGAAATTCATCGGAATACGACTGATACGGAACAAGGGAGGTGGTGCTGTATAACCCGGCCTGAACTGCCGAAATGCAGATTTATGATCACTTAAGTTAGGTCTGAAAAAGAAAAGAAACGAAAAAAAAAGGCTTTTACTAGAACATGAGACATGAAAGGTAAAAGTATGTAACCTGAAGGCATATTTCACAGGTAATATTGCCATTCTCGTTGCACCATCGTTGTATACATCTCCGATGAGCATTCTGAAATAATAAAAAATAGAGGGCTCAATGTGTATTAACCCACAAAATAATTATTCGCACTCGAATTTACTACGTAATCGACACCGATGATATATTCACCAAAAATGGGGAAAAAAAGTTCTTGTAGAGAGCTCGGTGTGCACTCTAAGTGCTAGTTACACTGCGTGAAGTGCAAGGTGGAACACGAGCTCGTCCCAGACTCCCAGTGAAGTACGTGCAAGGCTTAAGATATATATAACATGAAAACTTTCACTTCCATTTTGTTTTCACTTCCATTTTGTAGCACTAAACTAACCTTCAAGCTGCCAGAACAAGAACAAGGGGTCTCCATGTTTGAATCTTCATCCTCATCTTGGCATATGCGACATTCGACGATTTCGACCTCGGAGAAGAGTCGAATACCTTCGAGTCATCAAAAGCTGCTGCGTTGGCCTGCAAAGACCGGTTCCCGCTTTCGATTGCAGCTTCCAATGTGGATTCAGTCAACAACCGGTCCACTAGTAATACAAAATGATCCCAAATATTCAGATACAAAATGATCCTCCAAAATGATCAAGTTGTCTTGTTCAATTCCTCCTGTGTATAAAAAATCAAAATCATTAGAAACTGTAGCTAAAAGCTCCCATATCAACTCAGCAACTAAAACCAGAACAAACGGGGATCCCCCAACAAGTGCATGGAATAAAGTATGGTACAACCATTAAGGAAAAGGAAAAGTAAAAGAAGAAAAAAAATAGAAAACCCCAAAGAAAGCACACAAATAGGCATGAATCCATTGCAGAAAATACATCAAAAACATTATACATTTAAACAGAATGAACAAAGGCAAAGTACCCAAAAAGAGAAAGCAAAAGAGGAATGAGAGGGGAAAAGGAAAACGATAAAGAGAGGGTGATTTATCAAGGTAAGTGCTTTGAAGTAAAAGAAAGAAGAAGCATACTTCATTAACAAAAAGAGGATAACAAAGGGACCGTCTTTGTTCAAGCAAAGGAGCCTTCTTTTCTTCTCTCCTTTGCTTTTTGTGAAAATTAAGCTTTGGGTTTTTGAGTTCAAATCACAATGTTTTTATAGTCCGGTGTGTTGGGTTTTTGTACATGGGATTTCATTTCTGGTTTGAATTTGGTGGCAGACGAAGAAGATGCGTGAGATTAACAGCATGAGTTTCCTGTTTTAATTATATAAAAAACAGTTTTTTATAGTTAAGGGTAAAGTACACCAATCATCCTGAATTTTATTCATATCTTATATTTAACCTACTGTACTTTAAATTCGTTCAATGTTTTCACTAAATTTAATATGATTAGCTTTTAAACAAAATTTTCACCAAAACGATGTCATTTTGCATCTATATAACAATTCATTTATAACATCGTTTAGTGAGAAAACGACTGAGTGACAAAAAATACTAATTATGTTAAATTCAATGAGAAAATTTAACTTATTTAAAATATAGTGAATAAAATAAAAAAGAGAATAAATTTATTGGTGTAATTTACCCTATAGTTAAACTACCCAATTTATGAACGAAAATCTTATGTTTGACATGTCCAGACATTATTTAAATATAATTTTAATTTAAAAATTATAAAAATAAATAAATACTATTTTTTTAATGTTGGGTCAAAAGAGACCCATTTTAGATGTGGACTCGTTGAATTTGGGCCAATTCCAAATAATATTTATTTTCAAATTAGGCCGGGCTAAATCAAATTACTTGTGTTTGTAAAACAATTATGGTAAATTACACGAGTGATCACTTTTACTTTTGATATGTCTTATTTTAATCAACGGTTTAAGAAAGTAATAGTTTATTCATTTAAGTTATATCGATTTGTCGTATTTAATGATGTGACATGTTACACTATACAAAATTTGGGGGATGAAAGCATGCATTAGCCGTAATTAGCGATCGATATTTCGAGGCGGTGTTAATAATGTAGAAATGAAATTTGGGAAGCTATCAAGCAGATGACAAATTTGATTGTGCTGCATGTTGGCTCATGCAGATGACAAATTCGAGGAGACTCTGATAAACATTCTTGACGACTGGAATTCACCGTCTAACCAGTGCCCATAAAGGGATGCGTACTGCGAACTAAAAGGCGAATATCTCGCATCAACCTTGCATCCGAGTTCCGTGGAAGGCTCTAAAGAATACCATCAGATGAGATGGTTGATTTTTGTACGAAGCATAGGAATTGGGGGGGGGGGGGGACTAGTGAATTCGGTCGAAGTTGTTGGCTTCGGGGTCAGTATAATTGTAAAGCAACCCAGAAGTGTACAACGAGTAAGGGGAGCTTCTTATAGAGCTTGCCATTTGCATGCTGTTGTTTAAACACCATTCATCTTTGAGTTTATGTTATTACTCAGTGGAATCTTACCTGAATAAACTGTCTCTAGCGTGCAATGTTAGAGGAAGCAAGTATTTCACTAAACAACTGCAAAGTGAATTTGAAGGAAGAACTCAACATTCTTCCTTGGTCTACCAATCAAACAATGTAATGAGCCAATGAGTCCAAAAGAACTTGACAAAGATGCAAATGCTGAAAATTTGAATAAAAAGAATTCAATATATATATATATATATATATACACACACACACATACTTTGAGGATCTTGCCACTCTCTCTTTATATATGCAAACCTGTTTCACAAAAACCCTTCATGATGCTGCTTACCTGCTCTCTTTGCTTTCATTTTATTCTTTTGCAGAATATTTGAGAAAGGAAAGTGTCCTGAAATACAGTTATAGAAAAGTCATGCCCCTTTTTCTAATTTTCTGTTATTAGGCTCAAATTATAACAAAATATAAAGCTATTTTCAAGTAGTATATGCTAAATACAGCTTGTTCTAATGCAACATAAAGTTTTTTTCTTTTCTTGTCGCCATATTCACAGGTCAACCGATATCTAAAAATAAGAAAGTAAATGAATGTACATTCCTCAAGTTTAAAGATCTAACCTGTGCATTGTTCGTGTCATATGATTATATTACTGCACTATCTTCCATACACGGATGCAGGCGTCCTCCCCTGAACTAGCCACGGTGCAGTCGTCAATAAAAACCAAACCATAAACTCCACCAGGATGAGCATGCTTTACGATTATGCGGTTGGAAGCAGGTTTTGCAATTTCGTATATGATTACGTTAGTGTCTAGTGATCCCGTAGCCACCATGGTGCTATTAGGGGACCAAGCAAGGCAATTGATACGAGCTGAGTGGAACAACATGTTATTAAGCTTCACCTGCAAAACAATTGGGAAACTATATTTTAGCTACAAGGCAAAAGATGTTAAAACATCCAGTCCATTGCTGAAAGCATTTTTAAGATATCCTGCTTTTCAATATAATCAGAATTTTTTGTTGGACTGTTCATGGAGACGCATTATATCTGTTTCTTGATGTATAGTAAGATAGTGCCTACAGAAATGTGCATGATGATATTCGAGAGATTATAAACAAAATAAAAACCAGTTTTTTAATATCATAGTAGGCTCTATAATAAGTGCAAATTTAGAGATTTGAGATCTTTTGGTTCACATCCTTGGATAGTAAGATGCTTCATGCCGGGAATTGTAGTTAATAAAATAGGTTTCTAACTAGCAGCCGATGCCAAAATCAAACATGAACATTCAGATAACTGAAGAAGTGATCAAATAAGCTCCAAAATGATAATTATTGTTCCACTATCAGTCGTAAAAGATACTCTGCAACCAAACAGGCTTTGAAGCAATGCAGCAAATGTAACTGAGAAACTAGAGGATGTCCATAAAAAAGGTTGATTATCCAGGACCAGGGGTGATACTAATATCCCTCAATATATATGACTGATGGATCTGAATTCCATAATTAGCTAGGACAATACTCTTGGGAAAGCTGTTTGAAGCATCCACTCTTGTTAAGGAGGAAAACATCTCTCTTAACTGACATGTATTCCCCAATTTACTTTTTGACATTAGGAATGTCAAGCATGTTGGGAAAATAGACCCCTTGTAATCCAACAATCCCTTTAGATCACAACATTAACAAAAATACTTGAAAAATAAAAGAGAGAAAACACAATAATTTAACATGGAAAACTCCCAAATGGAGAAAAACCACAAGCGTTGTCAAAAGACAACCAAGAAAAAAAATATTTACTATGTGGAAAATTATTACAACCACACTACAAAAATATTTAACTCTCACACATGCCCAAAAGCTAAAGTACACCCCAAGAGAATTTCCCTTTAAATTCTCTACTAGTATAGCTAATAGCTTTCTAGAACACCACTTGCATTTTGGTGATTGACATACATTTAACCAAAGGGAAATGTTCTATTTATAGGCTAAGAATTTTTCCATCCTTTGTTCATTTCCAATGTGGGATTTGGCCAATTTTTGCCAAAAAACTAACAAATCTCCACCTTGGCAAAAATTCCATACAATTCTTCACCATAAAAACAACAGCTACCTCAATAACACCATCAGCTATGATAGTCACAATTCTAAAAACAAGAATTGTCATACTCCACCATAAGAGTATGCACACTTGGAATTCACTAACTCCAAGAATTTTTACCTCGACCAGTTCATGTCGAAAAACTGCTAATAAGTTATGGTGCAACTTCCAATATTGACTTTCTAGGAAGTTCATTAGCCATCGACATCAATTCCACCACACACCTTGCATCAACTGTCAACCAATGCCCATGTGTAAATGTGGACATGCTACCTTTTCATACATCCTTTTCCATGGCAACTCAATTGGTAGCTATCATGCCATGAGGATATATATCTTACTTTAAAAAACAAATTCATCGTCTTCATTTTCAAAGACGACTACATTAGTAGCATCACTTTTGGAGCCATTAGCCGAATTAGCTCCACCGTTTTTGCAATCCTTCTTTAGATTTCCAGGTTGCCCACATCCCCAGCAGATAATTTTCTTTTTGGAGCCTTTATACTTCTTCCTATTTCCACAAACCGACAATGCTCCACTTTCAGAAGATTTGTTCTCTCCATTTTTCAGCCTTCTTTCTTCCGAAATCAGCTTACTTGTCACTTCTGAAAAATTCACATTCTCTTTCTCGTACATTAAAACGGTTTGCATGTGCTCATAGGAAGATGGAAGAGACCAAATAAGTCTCAATGCTTTATCTTCATCATCAATCTCCACTCCAATAGATTCCAGTTCAGAAACAATCCCATTGAGTGCACTAAGGTGGTCAGAAATTTTTGTACCTTCTTCCATTTGCAATTTGTGAAATTTCTCCTTCAAATATAACCTATTTGAAAGACTTTTAGCTTGGTACATTTCCTCAAGCTTTTCCCAAAGCTCCTTTGTTGATGACCATCTAGCAACATTAGCAAGAACATTTTTTGCTAGACAGAGACGAATCTGACTTGCTGCTCTCATGTCTAACTCCTCCCATTCTTCTTCACTCATCTTGGATTTTCCCTTGTCTCCACTGCTGTCACTAGGTTTATCTGGTTCCTTTCCTTCGGACAAAGAAGCTGGCTTTCCCTTTAAGGCCTTATACAATCCAGACTGGATTAGTATATCATTGACTTGTACTTGCCACAACCCAAAATTAATTCTCCCATCAAATTTCTCAATATCAAATCTGAAACTCATTTTTGCTCAACAATGCTCCAGTGATCTCACACGTGAATAATGAGTGAACAATTGTGTCTACAAAATGCACTAAGAAGGTTTCCAGGAAAGATTGGGGGGACACAAATGGTACCGCTTAAGTCCCAACCTCCTTAGGCGATTATAGCCTTTGTGACAAAACTTTCTTGGCTACACTTACTTACACAATACCACACTCAATAAACACAATAACGTATTTAAAAGACCTCCAGTTGGACCACAACAATTTCTAAAAAATCTTTTCTGATGTAGAAGATCGGACAAAGCCGCAACCACAGAGCATACTAAGAATTTTAAAGAAATTCTTACCCCGCCTTGAAATTTATCTTTTACCAAACCATTGACTCCGATACCAATTGTTGGGAAAATAGACCCCTTGTAATCCAACAATCCCTTTAGATCACAACATTAACAAAAATACTTGAAAAATAAAAGAGAGAAAACACAATAATTTAACATGGAAAACTCCCAAATGGAGAAAAACCACAAGCATTGTCAAAAGACAACCAAGAAAAAAAATATTTACTATGTGGAAAATTATTACAACCACACTACAAAATATTTAACTCTCACACATGCCCAAAAGCTAAAGTACACTCCAAGAGAATTTCCCTTTAAATTCTCTACTAGTATAGCTAATAGCTTTCTAGTACACCACTTGTATTTTGGTGATTGACATACATTTAACCAAAGGGAAATGTTCTATTTATAGGCTAAGAATTTTTCCATCCTTTGTTCATTTCCAATGTGGGATTTGGCCAATTTTTGCCAAAAAAACTAACAAAGCAATCAGAGTGTCCAATAAGGAATGAGCAAAAGGGTTGTTAAGCCCAAGCATACATATCGAAAATGGGATGAATCGAGTTACCATATAAGTTTTATTGCAAGGCGACGTATTAGAACTAATTTGAAGTTCAAGTTACCTCTTTGGAGGTACGATCCCAAACAACTGCTTCACGGTTTAGATCGGCAGAAGCAAACATGGAAAAATCTGGCGAATACCGTAGAACGCTAATTGGACCTCTATGCTTCTCAAGGGTTGCTTCTTCTTTAAGAGAATCACATGAGACAGAATATATATGCAACTTACCATCCTGCCCCCCCCCCCCCACAATAGCCTCACTTCCATCAGGTGCAATAACAGATGCTGTCCCTGCAAACCCAACGTTAATGCTTGCAAGTACTTGCAGATCCTTAAGCAATAGAACTCCAGAATCAGTTGAAACTAAAGCCAGCTTAGGGTTATCAATGGCCTGGCTCAAGTCCCTGGAAACAATGTATGCTTTAATAATCTCTGTCCATGCATAGGTCATGCATAAAATCCTTTTTGTTGTTTAACATTGATATCATCTCTATCTAGATAAGTACTTTCATTGATTCATATTAACCGTGAACACTTTGCACCCTTTATATAGCTTGAAAACTAGTTCTCTTTTCTGTTGACCATTCCTCTGTTAATTTCAGCTATGGAGAATTTCTCTAGATCAAGATAAATCTGAGGAGGCAGAACAGATAGATGTTGGAAGTCAACCAAAGGACTTGAGCCAGGCCATTGATAACCCTAAGCTGCTGGAATCCAGTCCCTGGAATCCATCTAAAAATATATCCATCAAAGCTGCTGGATAAAATTTTCTTTTCATCGCTTTGGAGTAGAGTTAATGTATTTACGTTCTTCATATGTCCAGACAAACATAACGGTTGTCTATCAAGATCACTAGCAGCGTACAAGTTAATTGTGCCAGCAAGGGAAACTGTAATGATATGATCATTCTGCCAGAGACATCCAACAAGCATGTCCTCCACCAAAGTTATCAAAGGCTCAAGGCGCATCGAGGCGCAAAGTGTCCTGGAGCTTTGAGGCGCGAGGCGCATGAAAGGCGCAGGATTCACGAAGGCGAGGCGCATGATATCCAAAAAATTGTAATACATGTATATATTAATGCAATCAAACTCAAATATCATAGATGCCCAATATTAAGCTTCAATAGAGTTCATTCTCAAACTCAAAATACCAACCTAACGTCATAAAAACTATCAACAAGCATAATCAAGGACTAAGTTTAACAAAAACATTAAACATGCATAAACAAAACATCAAATAAAATCACCGATAATCATCATCAAACATCAAACTCATCCTCTTCAAGTGGTATGTCATCATCTTCCTCCTCATCTGTCTCACAATCCCCAATGTCTTCTTCTTCAGTGTCACTCTCCTCTAGCATAACAACTTCATCATCTTCATCTACAAGGTGTAATATAGCTTTTTCCTTTCCTTTCGAGCTTCAACTCAAGATGATGACAACATTGTATTGCCTCAATAAAATATCATATTATATTGTATCAGCCTTTCCAAAGTTTGTTTGAAATTATTTCAATTTACATATTAATTCGCGATCAATATGTTAAATAATTATAAGTTAAAAATTTTAAATTAATAAAAAATTATCATATTATTAATATATTAATAAAACAAAAAGATTGCATTTACATGTTAATAATATTTTGGTAACGTGAAAAATTAAGAAATCACAATAAAACAAATTATGCTGAGTAAAATAATAGTTATGGATTTTATATTTTCTAAAACTTTGTGTAAATTGTTGATAAATATACACGTGTTTATAAATATCATTATTAATATGATTGTCTTCTTTCATTTTCACTTTCACTTCGCTTCTTCACCCTTTTTCTTTGTCTCTCTGTTTCCATCTCTTCCACCACCAAAATCCGATCGCAACATTCTCTCTCTCTCTCTTAGTCTCTGACCGGAGATTCTTTCGTTAAACCAGCTAAGCTTTCGCTCTTATGTTTCTCACTTTCCCACTAAATTTCATGCTCAGTGCATGTCGTTTTGACTGATCCTTTCTCGAGTTCCGATCTCCTGATCCCTTTCAAAGAAGGCAATACAATGCTGCCATTTCATCATCTTCAGTCGATTGAGGGTTTTAGGAGGTCAGCCAATAGGAGAGAAGCCCTACAATAATAATTACAAGGTTTTCAGCTCATCGCGCCTCAATTGTGCCTCGACTGAGCCTCGTGCCTCGTTGCGCCTAGGTGCGCCTAAACTACGTGCCTCGCTTCAGTGTTGAAAAAGCCCCGTTCAGTGAGTCTATGCGCTTTTGCGCCTTAGGCGCGCTTTTTACAAATATGTCCTCCACTCCACCAGATCCAGTGCATCCCAATGTTTTCATCACTTTTCCCGTACCATCGTCAGATATCTCCCATATCTTGGCAGTCTTGTCAGCAGAAACAGTAATTACCTGATTTCATCAATAAAGTAATAGGCAGATAAGTAGGAAACACATGATTGCAATTAAGATGTTGGAAGTTCAGAGCAAAAAAGTGCCTGGATGTAGTTAACTGAAGAAAGTAACAGAAAGTTTTTGTTGTTGTCGACATATACTCATTGCGGGAAACGTGTCAATTTTGATGAAAACACAACTCTTATGAATCTCTCATGCTCTTATTGTTGAACTTTAAAACAGAACAAATGCAAGACTGTTACTGACATCTTTGTTGGCTAAAATAAATTAAACACAATTGAGGACATAAGGAAGATAAAGGACACTGCCAAGTTTGAGTTTGCACAAAATAACTCGCTTGAAAATAATTTGACCTGGCACTTCCACACACAGATTATGCTTAAACAACTATGCATGGATTTAAAGGAACATTATACATTTTCATTTGAAGTTTTCAGTCTACACAAAATGACTCGCTTGAAAGTAATCAGACGCACAATTGCATTGGATACTGCTCTTTCAATGAAGCTATGGACTTTATTTATTTATTTATTTTGACAGAGCAATGGTCCTTATTAAAGCAAAAAAAAATCAAATCAAATCAAATCAAATACTCAACAAGGTGCTTACATGTTTACTATCTCCGCTCCATCTAACAGCATAAATGCTACCTGTATGACCATCTTCACTGGACAGCGCTCCCATTGTTTCACCACTCTTTGCATCATATATTATACCCTTCTTATCTGAGCTTACGCTAATCAATTTGCTTCCATCTGGTGAAAATCTAATGCAGTTGACGAAATTTGAATGCCCCCTGCAAATCATAAAACAGACCCTTGAATAATCCTAAAACTAATATAAATCTTACGAACGGACCCATACGCTATTTTCCTAAAAAAACTTATAATTCCCTAAGCAGTGTTCATTCTGTAGTCAGTGCACCATATATTGACTTGCATTATAGATAAGCAGTAATACCTACCGGTGAGATAACTTGAACTTAAAGGGTGGACCTTCATAAAAATTCACCAAGAAATCTTCTCCGCAACTTGCAATTCGGAACGACCTCGTCGGTTTAAAATGACAGCTTAGCACCCTCTTCGAGTGCCCATCAAAATCCCCCACTGTTGACCCCGAATCCCACCTTCAAAATTTCAACATCACAAAAAGCCTCTAATCAAAATCCAAACCATTTTCTTATTCTCTTAAAACAAAATTTCAATTCAAACAACAACACTGACATAAAGCGCGAACAAACGACTTTCCTTTCCCATCGCCACATGCAACGATCCTCAACCCGTCCGGCGACCACTGCAGATCATCGATCCGACCGGAAAGTAACTTGAACTCATTCTTCAAAACGAAATCGTTATGCGTCCCCCAGATCCGTATGACTCCAGAGACGTCGGCGGAGGCGATCCACTCGCCGTCGGGGGAGTAACGAGCGACTGTGACCGGATAACTGTGCTCACCGTAAACGGCAACGTCGAGAGGACTGTCTAGGTAACGGATGAAGACGGACCTTGCGTTGCAGTATAGGATGGAGTTTAATTTTGGGTTGCCAGATATCAGAATCCCACGGCCGCGTTCCGTGGAAGGGGCGCATGCGTAGGTTTCAACGAGATTGGCAGCCAATAGTGTGGGTGACTGTGCGTGCGTGCGAGTGCTTTGGCAGGGAGAGTGTTGGGAAAGGAGGAATTTAGTTTTCAGTTGGAAGGAAAAGTGCGGGAATTGAGGCGGTAACTTTTTGAACGAGTTGTTTGCTGACCGACCACTTACCCGTTTTTGGATGTTTTGAATTTATATTGTATTTATAGATAAGAAAAAAATATTTTATGTTAAAATATTTTGAAGTTAAGACAAGAAAAAAATTATTAAATTAAAATAAAATTAGTTCTCCAATGAAATGGTGACATGTGGCTTGACACGTGGTACAAGTGACACATGACATCATTCGATTCGAGGATTAAACTTATTTTAATTTATTAAAAATATGACTAAATTGAGAAAATATGTAAATAATATGGATCAAATGCATGATTATATCAAAATATTTAATGGCAGCTAACTCGTGGTGACCACATTTTGATTAAATAAAAACGAAAGTAAATATATATTATGTTTTTTTAAATCAGTGAGGAAACGTGCGCAAAACACAAACATAAGTGATTAATCATGTAATTAACCCTTAAAATTAAGATAAAATATAATTACTGAATTAGTTAAAATATGATTTATAAATTATATGAAAAAACTAAAAATTAGAATTAAAATAATATGATCTTATAAAGATATAAAAAAAAATGATTTATAATATGTTATCTTATTAAAAAATTAATAAAAAATTTAGTGAGACAAAATCTTAGTTAAAAAATGTAAGATATGTATTTGTGTTTGTGTTCAATTGTTTATTTTTAAGGTATTCATGTTCGATTCATTTAACATTTATTTAAATATATTCGTGTATATGTTCGTTTAATGTTCATCAACATGACTCTTTATGTGTTCAGAAATGGTGAAATTATGCCACTAACCTTAAGCTCTTTATGCTTCATAATTTTGAACTTCAAATTTGACCATGTGTTTAATTTAGTCTATAACTTCTCCAATATTTAAAATATAAAAAAACAAAAAAAATAGGTAAATGAATTTATAAATGAGCCGATCAATAAACTTTCAAACGAGCATGCTCGTGAATATAAACGAATGCTTAGTTGATTTACACATATGCATCTCAACTCCATACTTCAATCTTTCAAATGTCAACAAAATATGATACTTCAATATCAAGTAGTTGTTTTTATTCTTATAAAGATAAAATAAGTCCTTCTTCACATATAGCGATGTTACAACTATCATGTACTCAGCCGATGCACCTTGTCCGTGTAAAGGTTATGGTGATGGGATGTAAATGAACAGAGCATTCGATAAACTATTCGTGAACCGTTTGTATATTGTTTATGTTCATTTGTTAAGCTAAAGAAACGAGTATGAACAATTTTTTTTTTTTATGTTCATTGAATGAATACGAACAGAGGTGTGCTCGGTTCGTTTATGTTCATGAACAAACTCGTTTATGAGATCGTTTATAAGCTCATTTATCAACTCATTTATTTATATTCATGAACAAGCTCGTTTACCCAATTTTCCTTTTTTTTTTTTTACATTTTAAATATTGGTTATGGTAGTGACTAACTTGAACACATAATAAAAATTGAAATTTAAACTATGAATTTTAACAAGTTTAAGCACTAATAACATAATTTTACCATTTTTCTTTAGCTTGAAAGAGTAAAACCATGGTTTTCAGAACTGGACCGGTTAGGGAATCGGTCATGCTACCGGTTCATTGGTTCAACCGGTCGAAGCGGTCCGACCGGTCGGAAGAATCAGATGACGTCATAATTATTTAAAAAAATTAAATAAAAATACCAAAAATATTTAATAAAAAAAATTTATATTACAATTCATATTCAAAGCAAGTCATAACATATATAAGTTAAAAACCATAAAATCAAATGAAAAAAAATGATTTAAATTAACTACAACATAATATTTAAGGTAAAACATATTAAATAATAAATATAATTATATAACTATAATTAAAAAATAAATTTGGGCTAAAAAAAATCATAACAAAATGAATTGTTTGGTTTAATTTAAAAAAAAACAATCTCACATGGCTAAGAAACATAGAAGATCATCCAAACTAACTTCTATAAATAATAGAGGTAATTTGGCATTCAAAATCATGGAGACTTTTAGTAAGCATTGAGTGAACTATTCTTTCACTTCAATAAAGCTCGAATTTTAGGCTTCAATTGAGCTTCTAATTTTTTTTTGAGTTCAAGCATTTTCGAGTTCAAGTTTCAATATTATTTTTTGAGTTCGAGTTAAACTTCATAATTTTTAGCTCGTGAGTTTGAATCGAGTTGAGCTTACTTTTAAATTTTTCAAGTTCGAGTCGAGCTCAGGAGCTCAGCAATACTCGAGTTCGACTTGGCTCGTTTAACAAACGACGTCGTTTGGTTTAATTTAAAAAAAAAACAAAATTGGCGGTTTTTTCCGGTTTTTAGCCGGTCTGGTTTGAACGGTTCAGCGGTTCCGACCGATTCACTAGTAGCGGTTCAACCGGTCTAGATTAAACCGGACTAGGCAACGGTTCCCGGTTGAACCGGCTGGTCCGGTCCGGTTTTCAAAACAATGAGTAAAACTAAAAAATTGAACATATAAACAAACATTAAACGAACACGTTCATGAACGCTAAATGAATATGTTATGTACATATAAACGAGCACGTTCACCAACATTAAGAGAACATGTTCATGAATAAACGGACACAAACACCTTCAATAATAAACAAATGAACACAAACACGATAAAAAAAATTTAGAAGAACACGAACCAAACATGAACACGTTAAAAAATAAATAAATAAATACCAACATAACCTTCTTCGTTCAAACTCGGTTCATTTACGCTCATAGGTATAGAGAAACGTTGGCGTATCATAATCACAACTTACCGTAGAGGAACCGCATGCATTACATTATCATTTACCACCTTCTCTTTGTCATATTAATTCGCATTCAATGTCAAATCATTAATCTTTATTTTGATCGCCAAATGTATATATCATGTACATATTCTATTACGGTATTACTCTTCTTCGTCTTCTTCGTCAACGATGGAAGAAGAATCAACCATGAAAGAGATGGGGAAAGGCCATTAAGCTACCAATTGACATCGTAGGATTGAATTTCCATTTTTTGAATAAATTAATATTCTCTAATAAAACAAAAATGAACCACGGAAGAGAGCAAACAGCAAACATGATGGATCGTCTTCCTCGGGAAGTCATCGCAATATACTATCCAGGCTTCCCTTCACATCTTTGTTGAGTTCAAAGCTGGTTTGTCAAGCGTGGCGAACCCTAATACATGATCCGTTCCTCATCAGCAAGCACTTGGACGCGGCTGCCGGCAACGATCCCAGCTTCATCATGGAAAGCAACTGGCCAATACCCGACCAACGCTACTTCATAGATTTCTCCGATCATAGTGAAGGAGAAGTGGTATCAAAGAAGCTCCCCGCCATTAATTCTCCTACTACGCCCATGTATTCGATAGACTCATGCAATGGATTGTTTTGCATGCACGATGCATCTCGAAGGGTGTTCATCTGCAACCCTTTCACGGGCTTTGCATCGAGCTCCCCAAATTGGTCAAGTACCCATCGCTCGTGGGGAATTTAGGGTTTGGTTTTGATCGAACCACGAAGCAGTACAAGGTGATCCAGGTAGTGTTTCGAAGACAATTGAGACGAGTCGAGTCGAGTAATACATCTACGTCGATATCTTCAACCCAATCGAAGGTTCAGACCCTGACATTCGAAAACCCTAATCGGAGCAACCTAGGAACCATACCATATCGGTTTATTCATTCGAAATCCAAGGCCTTGATCCACGGGAGATTCCATTGGCTTACAAAGCCTAACAAGAACACCACGGCTACCTTGCTCATATCCTTCGATCTCGAGACCAAACGATTCGACGAGATACCGAAACCCGATTGCCGGTTCAGACAAGTGTTTCCATCAACTGATGGTGGTACGAGGTTGTCTTTCACGGTAATTACGGTGAACGATTGGAGATTTGGGTTATGAAGGAATACGGCGTAAAAGAGTCTTGGATCAAAGAGTTTAGCATCGGAGCTTATTGCTTGACCCCAACATTATTGCAGCAAGAGATCCTAAACAGTAAACTCCGGTACTAATTTAAGACCTAATGTTTGTTCGGTTTCTGTGTGTGTTGAGAAGTGGTCAGATCTTCTTGGAATACAAAAGCAAAGCTCTTCTCGCAGCCCTGGCTAGATTGTTGTAGGCCTGTGCAAATTCTTGTAAAGGGTCCTTTGATCTCGAACTTATTTTTCTGAAATAATAAATGACTAATTTAATTAACGTAAAAAACTGATAGATATACTCTATTTCGGGGGTCTTGTGCAAATTTGAACTTGTTTTTACCAAAAATGAATTTACTCGTTAACGAGATTCGAACTTAAGATCAACAAAGTCATGGGCCCAATGATCTAACTATTGCTCTATATCTATTTTTCTACTACTTAATGACAACAACTGATAGGTATACTTTATTTCGGGGTTCCTATTTTTTGAGGCCCTACGCCATCGCGTATTATGCGCTTGCTCAGCCACGCCCCTGTCTTCTTGTCTATGATCCACGATCTAAAACATTCAGGGAGTTTACGTTCCCGGAGATGCCGAATCATCACTTCAAAATAGTTGTTCATGTGGGAAGCCTGAATTGGCGTCACAGTTGATTCTATGTTCATGCAGATATATCATAAGCTGAGATGTTGTTTATGATATATATATATATATATATATAATGATCGTACAATAAAATATATATTAAAAATATTTATGTTAAAAATATTTTAAGGAAAATCACGTTTAATTTTTCTTTTACTAATATAAAAAATGTAAAAAAATATAAGAGTTGCAGAATCTATATGTAAAAGAGATTTGCGTATGAAATTTTATCCGTACAACAATTAAAAGAGAATGCAGTTGTACAACAAATTAGTTTAATTCTATTTCTTTTGGCCTTGCAAATTAGTCTATTTTTTCATAAATAAACTATTTCTATTCAAAATAAAGAATATCTCAAATTATAATGAAAATTTATAATCATAATTGTAAATTAAGTACATATTTAAGATAATATTCTATAGTCATTGAAACAAAAATAACAACTTAAAAACACATAAGCAACATACAAGGAAAGATCGATTAAAAATTTAACAAAAAAATCCAAACAAAGATATATATAAACGTAACTGATCGCATCGACAAATAAACTATAAAAGAATATCAAGCTATTGAAAGATCACAGACAAACTGTAAGTCAAACTCGCGAGCGACGCGAAAAGCTATCCACGAACGTAAATCGGGTATCAAGATCCAATCGATGAATCCAAAGAAGAAAATATCAACAAGATATCAGATAAGCATCATTTTGATCCATCGTGACTATGTCAAATTAACTCTTAGAAAAAAATAAATGATAAAAGACCGAACGATCGAAAAACATATCAAAAAGAAAACATACCACAAAGGCAGAAGAAAACATGCCATAAAGACAAATAAAAATATGTCATATAGATAAATTTATTGAAAATAATAAAACAAAGAAAAATTGAGACGCAATACAAAAAATAATAAAAAAATCGACAATCGATAATTGATATTAAAGTCGATACCCACGTAGATCAACAAAAATGTAAAAATAAATAAATAAAGTACGGCATTTTCAACTTTCTTTTCTATATTATTTTAATCATAGTTATGGTGGTGGACAAAACGAAGGTGTGACAATAATGATGGAGCGTACAGCCTAGCAACCACAGTCTTCTTGCAAACAAATATAAAGTTATTTAATCTTGTTTAGTTCATAAAAGAAAAAATATTATTATTATTATTATTATTATTATTATTATTATTATATACAACGCTATTATACAATATTTAATCTACTTATTAATTAATTTAAATTCAACTACTACATACACGGATCAACTTACTTCAGTAGTTAAAAAAATCGTTGTTATTCTTAGAGGTCACGAGTTCGAGCACCGATGACTGCAACAGGGTGATTAAGCGTTCATTTTCAAATGATTGAGAGTATTTACAATAGATAATACTCTGTAATTACATTAGCTTAATAAAAAAAATTCAAGTATTACATAGGTTTATTATTAAAGAAATATTTTCAACAATATTAAGATTTGAATCATAGAGGTCGTTTAAATAATATAGTGTGTTATCTCACTAAATGATCACTTTATACATTTATTATAATAATATAGTGATCATTTTGTAATAATTTAATGGATTAAATGATTATTTCGTAACTTTTTAGAGTCTAATGTGACAAAATGATCATTCAAATATATTTCAGTGATCTATGTTGCACTTTACCCCAAAATAAATAGGATAAACTATATATTTAGTACTTAAACTATCAATTATGATCCGTTTTAGTACCTAAACTTTCAATTTTTTTAAAATCATATATAATGTTTAGTTTTTATTTTATTTTAGTACATGCCATTAAAAACTTAACGTTTTTAGTACTATAGTTTTGGTCCGTTTTAGTACATAAACTTTCAATTATTATAAAAAATTAACGTTAAATTTTGGACGTGTACTAAAAAGAAACAAAAAGTAAAGTTTTTAACTACGATTAATAAAATGAAACAGAAACGAAACCTTAGATATGATTTTGGAAAAAATAAAAGTTTAGGTGTTAAAACGGATTAAAATTGATAGTTTAGGTACTAAACTCGTAGTTTAATCAAATAAATATAAGAGTGGCAGTGGAAGTGTGGGATTGGCTAGTAGTGGTGGTTGTGTAACAATTCACAATATTCCAAAGCCAACTGTATCCTCTTCTTCCCTCGCGAATCTCTCCCTTTCTGTGCTAAATTGTTAATCCTTTCTCAAAATGCAGCTTCAGCGGTTCCTTATGTTCGTCAATCCTTTTCATTGAACAAAGAAGGCTTCTTCTTTCTCTTCCCGTTTCGATCTAAGCAGGATCCGACGCCTGGCTTTCGAAAATGGCCGCCGGAGTCGTTGCCGACGCTTCTACTTGCTCCGCCTTGTCCACGACATCTTCGCCGTGAGTGTGGCTTCCGGAGTGTTTAAAAAGGATTGCACGGATCTGGTAAGGAGGATCGCTTTCTTCACGCATTTGCTCGAGGAAATCAGAGATTCTGGAGAGTCCGATCATGATCACTGTTCTTCCTCTTCTGATTCTTCATGGTCGGCTGATCTCGCCATTTCTGTGCAGGATGCTAAGAGTCTTTTGTCCGCTGCTTCAGGTTACCATTTCGTTAATTCCTCTGTAAGGTCCCGTCTCCTTTTTCTCCTTTCCTTATTTTGAAGAACATGAGTACTAGTGTATTATTCAATTATCCCGTTTGCAATGTTAATTGGCTTAGCGATGTCCGGCAGTGGAAGTTGTTTTATCACTTAAATACTTTAAATAAGTTTCATTTTCGTTTTAACTGGTAGAATCAATTCTATTGCAAAATTGACAGAATCAGTCGACTATTTTCTTCCTCCTAAAAATTTTCAGAACTCTAATTACTGAGTCAGTTTGTATTGACTGCGATAGATGAACTCCAACTCAAAAAGTACACATATAAAAGAACTTTTGGTCTAAAGAGAATCCACATGAGTCTAATAAATCAATGGTGTGCTAAACATAACATTGAGCAGCCAAGCGGATTAGCAAACAGTAGGCTCAAGAAGAGTGACGGGTCTTTCCGTGATGTTAGCGGTGACATGGCACCCATCCAGGCACTGGTTCCTAATCTGTCAAGCCGGTGCTTAGCGGAATGTAGGGAAGCTGTGGCTGAAATCTGATCACTGTCGAAAAGAAACACAGATAACAGGATACTAATTGCCGATGCAGGAGCGATCCCTGTTCTGGTCAACCTCTTAACAGCAGATGATGTTTCAATACAAGAACATGCAGTAACTTATATTCCTAACCTGTCAATATTTGAAAATAACAAGTCTCTTATAATGCTTGCCGGTGCCGTTCCTTCCATCGTCCAAGTCCTCCGAGCCGGAAGCACGGAAGCAAGAGAGAACGCGGTAGCTACCCCTTTTAGTTTGTCACTTGCCGATGAGAACAAAATAATAATCGGTTCATCAGGAGCAATACCGGCTTTGGTAGATTTGTTACAACATGAAGCACTCGAGGGAAGGAAGATGCCGCGACTGCTCTATTCAATTTATGCATTTATCAGGGGAACAAGGGCCGAGCCGTCAGAGCCGGAATTATAATTGCATTGTCCACGATGCTCACGGATTCAAGGAACTGCATGGTCAGTGAGGCTTTGACGATACTCTCGGTTCTCGCTAGCAACCATGATGCTAAGGCAGCTATAGTAAAGACTAGCACCAAATTCTAAGAACAGGTTTACCCCGAAACAAAGAGAATGCAGCTGCCATTTTATTCAGTTTGTGCAAGCGAGATGCCGAGAATCTGGCCTGCTTAAGTAGGCTCGGTGCCGCCATACCGTTGACAGAGCTTACCGAGAGCGGAACCGAGAGGGCCAAACGGAAGGCTACTTCATTGTTGGAGAATCTTCGAAAATTACAGCATCCGTGACCCTTTTGGTTGCACCAGAGGGTTTGTTCATTGTTGTTTAATTGCTTGACAAAAACTGGCATTCAATTCCTTTCAGACATGTGAAGTGAGACGAGAGCATGAGGTACAAAGCCATTCTCATTGTCTCTCTGTGTATTCATTTCTTCTATTGATGGGTGTGTGAAAATTTCATTTCATCTCAATAAATGTTGAACTTACGAATCGATTGTTTTTAGGGTTAAATACACAAATGATCCTATGACTATAGGATATTACTTTGTTAATTTCTTTGATTATTAATTGTTGTTGAAAATGGTCTCCTACTATAGAGAGTTGCTTTGTTGAGTACCTCAACCATTAAAAGTTATAAAATTGTAACCTGACTATTCATTATGTTTCAAACTTGTCATTTTTCGTTAAAAAATTAACGGCAATCTGGGCTGGACGTTAACTTGACGACTAAGATATGATAAAATCTGATCTCAAATCTCAAATGACTATTATATCTCAATCAGCATGTTAACATCCAACTCAGACGATCGTTATTTTTTTTAACAAAAAAGGATGTGTTTGGAACATAATAAATATTCAGGTAATATTTTGTAACTTTTAATAGTTGAATGACTCAACAAAACAATTCTCTACAGTCGAGGGACCATTTTGTTATTTTTATAGTCAAATGACTCAACAAAGCAATATATTATAGTCGATGGGTCATTTGTGTATTTTACCCTTATTTTAAAGGGTTATTTTTCATTCTATGATAAGGTTTTTAATATACAAAACATTAACTTCATTTGAGGATTGAAAAAATATTAGATCAAGTTTAGTTATTTTGGGACTAGTCTCTATATTGACCACTGAACTTTAATAAAATTATTATTTAGTCCAAATTGTTAACACCGTTGATTATTATTGTAAAAGTATTAAAGTGAAATGCTTAGAAAAAACAACTTTAAGCATACAACTAACAAATTGACATGTAGTTTTTTTACTAATTAGATTGTTTGATTATTTTTTTTTTTGAAAAAAAAAACACACTCACACTTATAAACATCCGATTGACTTGAAATTTTATATTTTCGAGAAAAAAAAATTCATACCAACACTTTTTTTTATTAAACTAACGTAACTATAAAATAGTATTTGTTCTCTCGATTAGTGGCGGATCCAGAAATTTAAGAACGAAGTCTAAAATTTTAATAGTTTTTCTTAAATATAATGGGTATGTAATTTTTTTTATTTTTTTTATTTTTCTTTAACATATTAAACTAAATTTTATATTTTTTTTTAAATAATAGGATGCACTTGGTCCCTAGGGCCCTTAGTGTATCCGCTCTGTTATTAACCATTTAACAATAAATGTTCAGTCACTCTATTATAGTTGTTGGTGTTCGATCCTATGACCTGAACAACAAATTACGGGAATATACTCTGAAATTGTTTAAACTTATAGGGGTGGCTAACGTGTTGCAACCCGAGGCTCCTACAGAAAGTTCCCAGAAGAGTTCGGTGTCGGATCTGAGGTTGACGAAAGGCAAAAGCGTGGTGGTCGAGGAGGGTGGAACTGGAAGTGGGGCGGCGGCGATGGTGAAATTGAAAGTGCCCATCAAGGGCTGATGCACTAAGCCCATAAAACACCAAGTGCATTTCATTATTTCAAGAAAAAAATTGTGAAATTTAGTTTAATATGTTAAAAATAAAAAAAATAAAAAAAAAATTGTATACACATTTAAGTGTACGGGCCGTCAATGGTGTTAATTCCTCCGTTAAGTGAAACGTCTTGTATCCTAGTAGTTTTAAAAAATTAAAAATTAAAAATATATATATTTTTTGAAAAAGAAAACACAAATTTTGAAACAAACCCAAAACTTTAAAAACCTTCATTTCAACCCCTAAACCCACGCCGTCCATCGCCTTTTGCCACCGAAAAAGGTCCACCCAACCTCCCCTCCTCCTGGTGGTCAAAACCCCAATAAAATCGTGACCAATTGACGGCCGATTGACGATGAATCAACATTTTATACCCTGCGAACCCTAGGATGAAAATAAAGATCCCACACGATTCCGACGACCAATCCACAGAAACTACGACGACGTATGAGTTGGAGGATAGTAGGGACTATGTCGGAGGCGGTGGTCGTGGCTAGAAAGGGTCGCAACGGTGGATTAAAGTTAAGATTTGGGGGTTTTGGGGTTGTTTTGTAATATAAGATAATTTAGTTTTTTTTAATATTTTTTAAAAAATGAATTTCAAAATCACCAGATTGACACATATCACGTAATAGGATAAATTAACACCGTTGATGGCCCGACACCTAAATGGGTAACATTTATAATGTTAAGCATCTAAATGAGTAAAAAAATAGTTTAGGCACATATTTGGGAAAAGCGATATAGTTTGGGCATTTATTTTGGTATTAACCCTTTAAAAATAACATTTAATTATTATACAATAAATATTTGAAAAAAATAGTCAAACCCATTATTTTTGAAAAAAAAAATAAATTAAATAGTTCAGTGATATAATTGATAAAACTGAAGATTGAGAATCATATTAGAAACTCCTCATAATTAAGTGGTCATGAGTGTAGTTTATCCCATAATATTTTAGTTAATTTTAATACTTAAATAATTATTTTAGTTTAATTACTATACAATCTTATCACAGCACTCGTGACTACTTTATTTGAGACAGTAAATTATAGCACAATGTCATTCTGTTATCATCCCTAACAAGGAAATAGGATATAGGAAATGTTACTTCGAGAGGCCCAAACACTGGCTTGAACCATTCTTGCAGACCCAAGTTCGTGGGCTTAATTTGGGGTCCATCCCCACTTGGTTTTTATCTTTGAGAGGTTCATAACTTTTTGGTTTTTATCAGTGGTATATGATTTATTGAACGATTAGTTCATATTAAGCACCGAGGTTTATTATGGAATGATCTTATGGATAGGCATGAGACTCGAGTTCGATGAGTTTCAACTCAATCCGATCTAATTGGGTGTTTTTTTTAAAAAATCGGATTCGGGTCAGGTTGGGTAAAAAAATACTCAACCCGACCAGAAAAATAATATAATTATACTTTATAAATTTAGGGATAATTGCAATAATAGTCATCTTTATATTTTTCAATCAAGTATGTATTTTACTGAATAAAATTAATAATTTTATATTATTTCGGGTCAGGTCAGAGTTTATCTCAAAAGTCAGGTCGGGTAAAATTACCCTAAACTCGGTTTGAGTCAAGTTTAGATGGATGGTGTAAAATTTTCTGGTTAGTTGGCTAGAAACCTAACCCATTCCCATCCCTAGATTATCCCCTAAACCTATTTTTTTCATTCACAATAAAAAGATTCGAACTTCTGACATTAATTAATGGATCTAATGCCTGATCTTACTAGACCAACTGATTCTTGGTTAGAGATTAATATATAATTTTTCACTCTTCTATATCCATTTTATAGTTAATGCTTAGTATTTATGAATGTTCCTTCCAGCATTGATCCATAGTTAGTTCCAAAAGACCCTCGATTAGTATTACCAAAGATTGTAAATTCCACCCATTCATATATATCATTTTTTTTATTAATATAGGATAAGTACAAGATAATATATGCTTAAGATAACTCTTAATCATTTGATATTGAACGCTCATTCCTCTTGTATTTCTGGTGCTCGAACTCGGGAATAGGGGTTAGGCCTGTAAATGAACTGAACGTTCAGCGAACCGTTCATGAACCGTGCGGCGGGAAGTTCGTTTATGTGTGTTTATTTATTAAATGAACGAACATGAACAAGATTTTGTGTTCGTTTAATTAAATGAACGAACATGAACATAGGTCTCGTTCATTCATTTACGCTCGTGAACGTTCGGTTATGTTCGTTTATGTTCGTTCGTTTATGTTCATTCGGTTATGTTCGTTCGGTTATGTTCGTTTATGTTCATTCATTTATGTTTAACCCAATCTTCTTAAATCAATTTTGGTGACCAATTTGTAAGTATCTTAAAAATATTAATTAATCTGATATTATGATGATCAACTCCATAATTAACCCAATTTTATTTGGAGATTAAATCCAATATGTTAACACGTGAGGCACCTCACACCTATATTCATTTCCCCCCTTTTTTCCCAAACCCTAGTGTTCACTGGAGAGTGGAGACGATCGCTGAAAGCTTCAAAACAATTTATATTATAGTGCAATCTGAAGTTTGACAGGTCTGTTTTCATCTCTTTCTCTGTTTTATTTGGCTTAATAGTTAATATGTAAAGTTATTGCGGGTATCTTCACATCTAAAACTCAAGAAAACATTATACTTCTTTTTAGAAATAGATGAGAAGACAAAGGTAACAATCAGAAGTATATGAGCATCAGTAAAGAGAAAAATATATAGATTTTGTCATAAAACAAAACAAAGGTTTCTATGCAATTTCTGAAAAAGAGTGTAATAGCGGAAGTAATGGGTTTTCCAGGAAGAACACATTAATAAGTAGAAAATACACTTTGACAATGAACTTTTGTTTTCATAGTTCTTGACATTTAGTTGTGGAGTAGACTTTAGGTACGTTAAAATTTTGAATGGGGGTTTAGCAATAATATCAGTTACGATATATAGCATCGAAGGGATTTCAGATATATGTTATTGCCTTGTAGTCCAATTTGTACCGTTCGAAATCTTCATGATGTTAAATTTTCTACTCTGCCAACAAAAATGACCATTATTAACAAACCTTACTAAAGTCTGACATTGATGTCACAAAACTTTTAGCCGGCGAATTTATTAGAATAACATAGTGGAAAATGATTGTTCATATGTAATCATGTACCACTAAGATAAATGTTATAGATTTAATTTAAGTCGTGTGAATCATTTAATATCTTTAAAAGATCGATCGAAATATTTGATATCTTCAAACATTTCATCACTGTTAATCAGCTCTTACGCTATTTATCACTGTAGATTTGATTGATTTGCATTATCGACTATTTTTCATGAAAGAACAATGGAAGGTAGGGTCTTCAACTTTTATGTTCGTTTATGTTCGTATTCATTTATGTTCGTGTTCGTTTATTTATTAAATGAACGAACATGAACAAGTTATATTCCTTAATAAACGAACATGAACAAAAAAAAATTGTTCGTTTATGTTCGTGTCGTTTAAGTTCGTTTATTTATAAAATGAACAAACATGAACATACCTCCATTCGTGTGCGTTCGGTTCGTTTACAGCCTAACAGGGGTGGATGCACTAAGCCCCATAAGGGGCCAAGTGCATCCTATTATTTTGAAAAATGGTGAAATTTAATTTAATATGTTAAGAGAAAAAGAAAAAAAATTGCATACCCATTCTTTGTAAGAAAAAATATTAAAATTTTGGACTCTCATTCTTAAATTTCTCGATCCGCTGCTGTTCGGGATCTTAAAGAATAACAATAATTCCTTTATTATAGATAGCTTGATTTGAGCCCTGTATCACTTAAAACCTATCAAATTCTTTACCATTTATCTTGACCCATGTGGACAAAACAAAGGCACTTTTAACGGGGGAAAAGGTGAGAAAGAAGAATGCAAAAAAGGGTATTGAAAATAAGGGACAAGGGCATGGGTTACATGAGGGAGATGCATCCCAAAAGTTTGATAATTAAAATGTGAATAGTCAAGGGTTTGGCTTGTAAAAGCAATCTTTATTTTCCCTCAAAAGTCTAATCCCACATATGGTCCATGGTCCCCCGGTGTGGCCCATGGTCCTTGACTCATGTCCGTGGTTCACCCTACATCCACCATCACACCCTCTCCCTCTCAAATGTCTTAATATATTTAATGTATCTGTTCAAATATTATTTAATAATATTTAAATAACAGTAAACCCTAAATCTCATAACATACGATATTAAACCCTAAACCTTATTGATTGATATATGACTTTGGGTTGTGACCCCATCGTATGCTGTGGAATGAAGACATGCACACGAGGACAACACCACATGTTTCGTAACCACCTAATAATGAATTTAATTATAATATATATATACATACATATTATAATTAGAAAATATAATATAATAATGTTGATTGGGGTTGGGAGCTGTCTATTTTATTTGTATTCCGTGCATGTGCTGCTTGAAGACATGTAAAAAAGTTATTAGTAGTTGTGTTGCAGTATAGTTTTGATGACTTGAAAGTTCGAAAAAGTTGGGTAAAGTATACAAATGATCTTTCGACTATAGAATATTATTTTATTAAGTCTCTCTATTATTAAAAGTTACAAAATAGTCCTTCAACTGTTGAATGTCGCCATGATGAGTTCATCGACTATTAAAAGTTATAAAATAGTCACCCGATTATTCATTATGTTCCAAACTCTTCATTTTTCGTTAAAAATGACGGTACTCCCAGCTGAACGTTAACCTGTTGATTGTGATGTGATAAAATCTGATCTCAGAATCTCAAATGACTATCATATTCTAGTTATCATGTTAATGTCCAACTCAGAAAACTGCTAATTTTTTAACGGAAAATGATAAGTTTAGAATATAAAGAATAGTCAAGTGATCATTTTATAATTTTTAATAGTCAATGGACTTAATAAAGCAATACCCTATAGTCAAGGGGACCATTTGTGTACTTTATCCAAAGAAGTTCAAGTTGATTTTTAACTTTCCGGTTGTTGTTTTGTGATCGTGAGATTAAGCAATAGCCATTCAAATCCTAACCATATCCTAAGATTAGCAGCTAGTAGGGACAGTACCATCATGATGAAAATAAACTTTGATTTTCACTTTTGGATAATCATTCTGCCCATTTCACCCAAGATTTTACCTTTCCAATCTCCCACATGTGTGTAGGGGTGTAAATAAACATAGCGTTCGATTAACTGTTCATGAATCGTTCGTTTATGTTCGTTTTTAAGCTAAATAAATGAACATGAATAAAAAAATATGTTCATTTAATAAACGAACGAACATAAACAGATGCGTGTTCGGTTCATTTATATTCACGAACAAGCTCGTTTATTTTATGTTCATGAACAAACTCGTTTACCCTATTCTCCATTTCATTTTTTTTACATTTTAAATATTGGTGAAGATAAGGATTAAATATAACACATGATAAAATTTACATTTTAAACTATGAATTTTAAGGAATTTAAGCTCCAGTGACAATTTTATCATTTTCTTTAGCTTACAAATGAAATTAAAAAGTGAATATATAAATGAACGATAAACAAATACTAAAACAACGCTAAATGAACATGTTTATGAACATGTTCGTGAATATATAAACGAACACGTTTGCGAACATTAAACGAACATGTTCATGAACACATTTGTGAACATTAAATGAACATGTTAGTGAACAATAAATAAACGAACACGAGCACCTTTAAAAATAAATAAACGAACATGAACATGATATTAAAAATTTAACTAACACGAACCGAACACGAATACCTTTAAAAAAAATAAACAAACATGAACATAACCTTGTTCGTTCAAGATCAGTTCATTTACACCCCTACATGTGTGGGACAAATCTATCCCTTCTTAAGAAACTTTTACGTGTTAATTGCATCACAAATTCTCATAATATGACCTTCATTTCAAATTGGTCTTTAAACTTTTAAATATTTAAATTTTATCCCTAAACTATGATTATTATTCTAAATTAGTCCTCATACTTTTGAGCATTTGAATTTCATCCCCAAACTATAACCTTCATACTAGATTGGTCCCCAAAATTTTTGAACATTTTAATTTTATCCCAAACTATATGTATTCATTAATCACATCCATTGTCAGTAAAATCGTTAGACCAAGTTATATTATTGTATGCTTGAAAAAAGCAAAATTTAGGTTAAACTATGATTGAAACTAATTACATATTAGGATGAATTTGGGGATGAAATTGGGATATTCAAATGTTTGGGGACTAATTAGAAAGAGAGATATAGTTTAGGGATAAAATTAGAATGTTCAAAAGTTTAAGGACTAATTTAGAATGAGATTCATAATTTGGGTATGAAATTGGAATATTCAAAAGATTAAAGACTAATTTAATATTAGAATTAGAATTTAAGAATATATGATGCAATTAACTCAACTTTTATCATCAACTCAAAATTGGTATATTAAATCGGATTCGATTAGGTTAGAATCAAATTTTTAATTAAAGTTTTAAAGTTATTTTGAAACGAGTAAAAACCAAATTTTTTTATTATAGTATCTATTAGCCACGTGTACTTGAAAATGGAACTTCATCGATGATAATGATGATGAGGATGAGTCATGAGATGGTCCATGGGTGTACAATGTGTGATAGATGATGGGGTTTCTCCTTTAAGCCACGTGTACATGCATGCATTGGATATTAATAAGTTTGTCGATAATGTTGATGATGATGAGATGGTCCATGGTTGTATCAATGTATGATAGATGATGGGGTTTCTCTTTTTAACCACGAAATACCGAGCTGTGTCCATGTCATGATGTTGGTTTGGTTGCGATTTACGGTTCATGGACGGATGGCTGCCTATGCCCGTCCGTTATGTATTTATTGACCCTCGAATCACATGCTCCGTCCGATCATTGTCTTGTGGTCCTTGTCCTTTCTGTTTGGATTGATCTCAACAGTCATTTAATCTCATCATATTCCATACTTTTTTAACAGTTATAGAAAGATCATTAAATTTTATCGAATTATTATAAAATAGTCCCAAGTTTTATCGATCTGTCCTTCAACCCTAGCACATCTTCATCCTCGTTTGCCCAACCAACACCCTTACCTTCAGGTTGTCGTGCACGCTCGTGTTGCCACGTCAGTGGTCTTGTTCGATGTGCTTTGGTGTAACGTAGTATGCGGTGAAGCAAAGGGAGTCGAGGCTCGAGGGGATATTGAGATTTAGACGAATGACGAAAATGAGAGGCAAGGGGTTTAGTACAAAGGCGTGTTTGCCGACGCAACACAAAACGATGAGAGTGCGAGGGCATTGGAGTTTGAACGAGGGGCATGCGACGATAATGACAACAAGAGGGTGAAAAATAAAATAAAATATAAATGTATCAAAATAATATATATATATATATATATATATATATATATTAAACATGTCACGTGTTGAATAATCGGGTAAAGAAAACGGAAAGAACACAATAATTTTAACGAGGTTCAGCAATGTGCTTACGTCCTCGGTGCCCAAGGTGGCGCTAGAATTTTTATTCAATGTCTCATAGGTTTTGGTTACATCTCCTTTTATAATAAATAAACTCTGGTACATATTTACAAAAATAACCTTGTATCGTACCGCGAGGGCTTTACCAATATATTTATGAGCCATATCTAACACATGTCACGTCATATTTAATATCTTGAATCAAATGTTCCTCTATAAATCATATGCTCAAGGGTGGAATAATATAAAAGAGTTTGGACATTGGAAGCAAACAAGGGAGATGGAGACATCAAGGCAAATTGAAAGCTATGAATTATGGAAGAAAAATGGAAAATATGTGCTCGGAATTAAGCCAATTTATTGTTGTTCACCAAATCTTTTGTCCGATTGATATGTATAATTGTACAAGTTGCCCCAATATTCTCATCGGCTTGCTTGTGCTTTGTTTGGTTTCGAAAATAGATTATCCTTTTTCCTAATTAAGATATATGGATTGAATTATATCAATATATATATATATATATATTAAACATGTCACGTGTTGAATAATCGGGTAAAGAAAACGGAAAGAACACAATAATTTTAACGAGGTTCAGCAATGTGCTTACGTCCTCGGTGCCCAAGGTGGCGCTAGAATTTTTATTCAATGTCTCATAGGTTTTGGTTACATCTCCTTTTATAATAAATAAACTCTGGTACATATTTACAAAAATAACCTTGTATCGTACCGCGAGGGCTTTACCAATATATTTATGAGCCATATCTAACACATGTCACGTCATATTTAATATCTTGAATCAAATGTTCCTCTATAAATCATATGCTCAAGGGTGGAATAATATAAAAGAGTTTGGACATTGGAAGCAAACAAGGGAGATGGAGACATCAAGGCAAATTGAAAGCTATGAATTATGGAAGAAAAATGGAAAATATGTGCTCGGAATTAAGCCAATTTATTGTTGTTCACCAAATCTTTTGTCCGATTGATATGTATAATTGTACAAGTTGCCCCAATATTCTCATCGGCTTGCTTGTGCTTTGTTTGGTTTCGAAAATAGATTATCCTTTTTCCTAATTAAGATATATGGATTGAATTATATCAATATATATATATATATATTGATTAATTTGGGTTAAGTACAAGACAATACTATATATTCAAAGATAAATTCTTAATCTATTGACATTGAACGCTTGCACTCTTGACATCAATGGTGCTCGAACTATAGTAACATACATAGATATGTTTAATTGAAAGGAAATCGAAAAATTATAGGTGTTTAACCTAATTGCTTTATATAATTACTTTTAAAATGGGTAAAGTACAGAAATGGTTCCCTAATTATAGGATCTCATTTTATTAAGTCCCTTGAATATAAAAAAGTTACAAAATGATCTTCTAACTATAGAGTGTTATTTTGTTGAGTCTCTCTGTAACACCCTAAACTCGTACAACACATAGTCGACCGATCAGAGTGCTATACGAAACCACCGAAGTGGTTGACCAACTTTTTCTTACTTTTCGAAACTTTAAAACAACCATATTTATAATCAAATTAACCATAAAATATAATGACAACCTTAAACTGGGGAGCTCCAAAATAAACTATTTACATCAAAAAATAATACAGACCGACTTTTAATAAATTTTACGAGTCAACTGATATAACAGGGTTTATAAAATATACACGTCCTTCAAAGTTGCTGACACATATTCTGAATATGCACTAGGTTTGGAACTTGGACTCTCTACTGCTTCCCAAACACTCGATCTACTAACCCGCCCACATAAACATCCGAAGGCTGAGCTAACTAGTTCAGCGCCACACTAACAACTAAAACATACTAAAAGTATATCACTGAAATGCTCAAGCTATCAAGTCTACTGCTCTGCTTTGCTTTAATGAGAATATTTGTATACTCACTATCTACTCTATGGTAGACATTATTGTGCGATTGAGGGTTCTGCATCTCAGAGCGCGCGCACCCCTTTAGTCTACCAAGAATGTGGCCCCCAAAATCTCTGCATCAGACATCACACCCTCAACTAGCCCACTCCTTGAGTGTCGAATCTTGCGCCCAAACTAGTCAGCTTAAAGTGCCTCGCACATTCCCTAAGGATATATTCAGATTGTATCTATACTTTCAACATTGCTAGCTTTTCTAAAGGAACTCGGGTGTCATCGTTGTTTCTCGAGCATCTAAATAAATTTGGCTTTTGAAAGGAAGAAGAAATGGAAACTAATGGAATCAAGAAGAAAATGGTTTGGTAAGATAATATGGGGTTTAGTTTACGTGAAATGATATAAAATGAAGGGAAAAGATTTCAACTTCAACAAAATGGGTAAACTACACTTTAAGTCCCTCTCTTTTCAAACCCATTCTAATTTCACCACTTGTCTTAGCTTTTGGGCCAAACTTAAGCCCAATACTCTTATGAACTAGTCTAGGAAATCTAATGGGCTCTACTTACGGGGTTCGGGTTGACCAAAACTATTAATCCGAGATTTGGGGTTTTACACCCTCGACTATTAAAAGTTACAAAATGGTCACTCGACTATTCATTATGATCCAAACTTTTCATTTCCATTAAAAATTGATGATATTCTGATATGGTAAAATCTGATATAAAAACTTAAATGACTATCTATCTCAATCATCATGTTAAAGTCCAACTTAGATAACCGTAAATTTTTTTTAACAAAAAAGGATGAGTTTGGAACATAATGAATAGTCAGGTGACTATTTTGTAATTTTTAATAGTCGAATGACTTAACAAAGAAACATTCTATAGTCAAAGGATCATTCTATAATTTTTTAAAAGTTAAAGGACTTAATAAAATAATATCCTATAATTGAGGACCATTTGTGTACTTTATTCTTTTAAAATTTAAATTTGACTTTTTTTATAGAGTGCAATGTGTTATGTTATTATACCCAACCCTGAGAAACATGGTTATATATATATATATATATATATATATTGCGGGAGGGGTTATGCCCCTAACATTTTGGCTCTAATTGTTTTTAAGTCCTTCATTATTTTGAAAATATATAAATTAAGCTTTCATCTCATTCAATTTTCCATATTCAATTATTTTTTAGGTCCTTAGTTTTGAAACTAGGGTTTTTAATCTAATTATTTTTTAGTTCACTGAGTCGCTAATTCCCGTGAATAGATGACATAACACGTTAAAAGTAATTTCAAATTTGACTCCTGAACTTTTAAAAGTTTATTTTTTCATCCTCTTCTAAAAAATTGGAAACTAATGTTCTTCCTAAAAAAATTCTCCTCTAACCCAATCAATTTGTATATTAGTAGGGTCTGGGTTAGAGAAGAGAAGTTTTAAGGGGAGAATGAGGGTCTTCAAGTTTTATTAAAGATGGTGAAAATTAGTTTTTAAAAGTCTAGGGTTTAAGTTTGAAATTAATTTTTTTTGTTAACATGTCACGTCTTCAAACTAACGGTAATTAACGGTTTAGGTTTAGTGACCAAAATAAGATAGACTTATAATGTAAGCCACTAAAATAAGAATAAATTGATAATATATGCGATAATTAAAATAATACATACCAAAATAAAAAATGATTCACTCATGTAATTTATCCTATTTACTATTATTAGATGCATTGATATAAATAATAGTAGAAAATAAAATGAGAGAGTTTGGAGTTCAAAATATTAGAAACTGTTTAATATTAAATACTCGATGAGAGAATTTCAATAATTCTTATAATTTTATAGGCTTAAACTGAAAAAATACTTAAATTATATTATTTCTTTGTTTTAGGTACTTTAATTATTTTTGGTCAAATTAGGTACTTAAACTATTAAATGCAACCACTTTAAGTACTTTAATTATTTTTGGGTCAAAATAAGTCCCTAAACTATACACTTTTATTGCCTTAAGCACCTAAAATATTTTTTGGTCAAAATAAATACCTAATTTTATATGACATATCAAAATATTATTGGTGGAAAAATAATTTTCTAACTGAAAAATATTAAGACTTAAAATAATTAAATATAATAGTTTAAGTATCTAATTTAACCAAAAAAATATTTTAAACACCTAAAAAGATATTGTTTAAATATTTATTTTACTTTAAATCAATTTTATACTTGATAAAATTAATTTGTATTTAGATAATTAAATACATAGACAACAACGTACTTTTTGTAATATATTTTGCATAGGTGTGTCTGAAAATGAAAAGGTATAAACCTTCACCTGGTCCCAGCCCTTGGGGTCGGACCCATCTCTTCCGACTCATGTCCGTAGTTCGCCATACATAGACCATCACCCTCTCTATCTCTCCCTCTCAAATGTCTTAATTAGCTTTTGCTCCCTTTCTATTCTTTCCCGTTGAGTTTTTGGACAATAACATATCTAACACATATAAATTATATAGAATTTTTATACGATATAAACATAATCATTAAAATATATAATTATTCAAGAAATTCGAATTTCAAAATAAATACGTACTGACCCTAAATTCTTAGTGGATCCGCCAATGATCATGGCTTAATTCCCTTATACCCCCACTCTCTCTTCAAATTAATTTTTGTGAGCTTATTGGCCCTCGTTGGAAAGGGTTAGGCTCCTCTAATTCCGTTACGTTTAATGAAATCTATCATGTAATTTTTTCAAAACAACTTGGAGTGATTATAAAATAGTATATATTTAGAATTTTTCTTAATCATTGACAACATACGCATTCTATAGACGTAATTGCTCAAACCTAATACCTTTAGAAATAACAACTCTCATTAACGACATGAGGTCATTTGATGGGTTCATCACGTAACGGTTTTTATTACCATTACATGATAAACATGACAAATAAATCTTATACTAATCAAAGTAAATATTAGAAACAAATCCTGATTACATTTCTTGTCCCAAAAAAAAAGAAAGAAACTCTTCTTCTACTTTCATTAGAGCGAAATCAAGCTTTACAAAAATCATAAGGGGGATGAAGTGGCCGCCTGTTCCCTCTTTTCCCACTTCAATGTCTGGCCTTGTCCTTTCTTGGTGTGAAATAAGAAATTGGATAAGCTTGGCCTCTAATGGGGGCATGATCCTTGTATCGGGGAGGACACATTGCTAAGTCAAACTATCTTTACCTATGTCATCTCCAATGATTTTAGAACCCTTTTTAGACTAAAGCCTTCTTCCCCGGAAAATCCTCGTGTTAATTAACGACGTAATCCGGCTCCGATCGATGTTTCCGGTCCGAATGTATAGCACGAATTAAAACCCTAGACAACTCCCTCCATATTCTTGCTTACTAAGGGAAACAAACCCTCACAATCCTAGAAGAATGTAGTACACGAGCGTTATTGGTAATGCTATCAACATCCCAAAGATGACCCTGAAAAAAATTACGAAAGAACACATCAGTTGTACGCACATATAACATATATATCGTTGAGGGAGTCGGACCGGTTTCTCGCGAACGGTGGTCGAAAGATTTCTCGACACATATGATTGAATATATTCAGGGTTTCTTTTACTTACGCAGTGCTGAGGATTGCAGGGTGAACATTGTATTCTTTGGCGAACACAAATGGTACAATTCCTTGTGGCAGAGCCGCCTGTTAAATTTCAAACAAAAGTTAGCTAATAGGCAGCCTAATAGTTACGGAAGAATGTGAGTTTTTTCCTCGTTTTTCCGGTTACCTGAACGATGGCGACACGGAGGAGTGTGCCGCGCAATCCTACGGCGATCGAAGCGGCAGCCATGACGGCCGGACCGGTCAAGAACCTAACCGCCATGGCGAAGGTGGCGACGGAGTTCCCGCAAGCAATGAGCTTGGGTTGCAGTGCCATAAACAGACCTGTTTTTCACCGCACAACAAGCCAAAACATCACAATCTTTTCACCGGCAAATGTATCATAAATAGTTGGTTTTGGACATTTTATTTAGGCCAAGTTCAGTTCAACTTCAAGCAGTACTTGAACTTGTTCAATATTTTTCGATATAATTCTTAAATTATCTGAATCTCCGATCCGAAAATAATAATATTATTACTTAAAAGACGGAGGAGATAACAAAAATGCTCACCTAAGCTGAACATGGCCATTCCCAATCCAGCATCTGACAGTATGGAGATGGACTTCTCTATTATTTTAGGCATACTCACATGCCACCTGCATTAATAGGAACACCCAAAATCCGTAATTAATTTTTCGCCCTAAATCCAACTCATAATCAAGATAAGATTCATGTTATTTTTTTTCTTTGTTAATGGACCGACCTGAAAGCAATTAGGGACCAAATGACTCCAATGAGGCTGGAATATGTGTTGGGGTTTCGGATAAGCTTGCGCCAAACCATGATCAAGATCAAGCGAGTCATTACACTGGCCGGAGGCATTTGTTTACCACCACCTGTCTCCGACGCTCCACCGGCTTTCGGGTGCAAGTCGGCGGTTGAACTGGACCCCAACTTATTAAGTTCATTGGGTCCTTCTTTTTCTTTCTCTTCTTCCCCATCTCTTCCGGCAAAGCTATAGCCTTCTCCATTAAAGTCATCACTGCCTGGCATGGCTTTATTTTCGCCGTTTTGAGGGTGATCAGAAACCAACATTCTGATCTCTTTAGCACCCTGCTCGGACCGTCCGGATTGGTCGGAAGCTCCGAAATCCGTGTTACCGAAGACTTGTAGTCCTCCGGCTTCCGATACCGGCGAAGCACTCGAACTCCACACAAACATGTGCAATTCCTTTGCGTCATGGTTCTCTTTGCTATTCTCCTTCTGCTGCTGAGGTTGAACCGTTTGCGGCGGCTGCGGTCGTTGTTGGTTAGCTTTAGTGATCTTCGTCACCGATGAAAATTCGGGGTTCGGAACAGGGTACGATGTAGGAACTGTTTGTGCCGGATAGAATCCAAACCTCGGAGACATAGTCGAGCTGTTTTCTTCAAAATTCGATGGTCTTGGAGTCTGTTGAACGGAGT
Organism: Hibiscus syriacus; assembly: GCF_006381635.1. Taxonomy (NCBI): domain Eukaryota; kingdom Viridiplantae; phylum Streptophyta; class Magnoliopsida; order Malvales; family Malvaceae; genus Hibiscus; species Hibiscus syriacus. Next base: position 105,945 of record NW_024063330.1, on the reverse strand, counting down.
ACAAATCAGACGGACCAAAATTGGATTGCCGGCCGGGAAATCCTTGAACACCCATCATGGAGTAGAAGTCGGAGTTGTTGAAATTTGAACCTCTTGGAGTCGGGTTCCTCGAAGAGCTCAAACTGTATATCTCGGCTCCGGTGAGATTTGACGGTCTCGGAGTCAATGCGGGAAGCGAACAAGGCCCCAAAGACCTCCTCGAAGCATTGGATTTCCTCACTGTAACGTGTAGCTTCCCGTCATCTCCAATTTCAGCGTCGGTCTCGAGAAAATCTCGGCCGTCGAGCGACATGACATCGGAGTCTATTTTGAAAGAAACGATGGAAGCTGCAGTTTCCGGGAACTGTTCCATGATGAGGATTTTGGCACCGCGGTACTCGAAGAGGAAGAGAAGGAGCGTGTACCAAATAATACACTGGAGCACCACCACCTGAACCATCAACATACCGGAGTAAGGGCCGTACATGGCGATCAAAAGTGGAATGCCCATTACCAAAGTGTTGGGCAACGTCGATAAAGAGAAGATCGTGATCATCCATTCCAGGCTGCCGTTCTTAGTCAGATTAACCCAGAACCCGAGAACGAACAGCATGATGAGCTTCTGCAGCGTATCGGCCGCTATGAACCGGAAGTTCATGGCGTAAGGGTCGTTGGTCGAGATGAAATGGAACGACAAGAGCGGAACGGCGAATATGGCGACGAAACGGTTGATCCCCGAGCACTGGTCCGGCGAGAAAATCTTCCACCAACGAACCGAGCCGTATGCCAATATCATAGCCACGTACAGCGGTATCACCGCCGTTAAAACGGTGTAAAGATCGCCCCAGCTAATCATCTTCCTTCCGATCGTTAAAACCGTTATTTAGCTAACTTGAAAAGATAACTGCACAGGTGCTTGAAGGCTGCAGATTTTGCAGGAAAGAGAAAGAAAATGAGAACCGGGTGAAGTTAAAGGGTACAATTACAAGAGGGAAAGAGAGTTATATGACATTGTTGTACTTGTACTCATTGAGCCGTGAAACTGAGTTTTGGTTTGGGACTTTGGGTTAATAATTGACTGCACTTTGTAGTTAAGTTAACTAGAGAGTCTGGTTATTACAGTACAGGTGGTTCATGTCATGAACCATTGGATTTTTCCATGACGTGGACAGCTCTCAGTTTAGTCCCCCCTCTTTTTACTTCTTTTTATGGTCTCATTTTTACTTGGAAGTTTTTTTTTTTAGAGAAAATAATTTCAGTAACCGAAAATGTCTTATATTATACGATTTTAATTATTTTTTTTGGATTTACGAAAATGACCAACAAATTCACAACGCGAACTCCAATTTCGCAATTCAGTTTCCAAATTCGCAACACGAATCTGTAATTCACAACACAGAAGTTAAATTCGCAACATAGAAGTCAAATTCGCAAAGCGCATTTATTTTCCTAACGCGAATTTTATTTTCAAATTCGAAACACAATATTAGTTTCGCAACACAAATGTAAACAGTATAATCGCAAATCATAACCTAAAACCCTAATTCACAACTCAGCCGTATCTCCATCTCTCACTCTCTACGGCGACATCCGTCCCTATCTCCGACGAAATTCGTCCCCATCTCCGACGAAATCTGTCTATCTCGATCTCTTAGAGCCACCCTCACAACCATTCACGGTCAGAAATGGAAAATCAACCACCGAGTGTTAGTTTTTTTATTTATTTTTATTTTGAAATTTATTATTATTATTATTAGATTTTTCATATTTAAATTGATAATAAATTTATTGGTAATTTCAATAATAGATTAATCATTTCACTTAGATTGTTTAGTAAATTCATTCGGTTGCTACTAATACTGCTAAACTGTTTAGTCTTTAACCCTGTGAAGTTAGTATTTGTCTTTGTTTTGTCTTTTTGTTGAAGTAATGCAATTCATTCAAGTTTCAATTTGCAGAAGACTATTTGAAACTTAAATTCGCAACACGAAAATGAAAATCACAACGCGATTTTAGTATCGCGTTGCGATTTTCAGTTAGCGTTGCGATTTTAAGTTTCATAAACTATTCTTCTTCTGCAAATTGAAACTTGAATGAATTGCATTACTCCAACCAAAAAACAAAGACAAATACTAACTTCACAGTGTTGAGAATTTAAGTTTCAAGAATAAACTACTATTCTTTATGTTGTAATTGAACCTGCACTAAACCTATATGTTGTCCTTTTAAATGTTTATATAAGTGCTTACTTCTGGAATGTTATTTGATGAATTTTGTGAACTATGATAGAATAATGACTTGGGTGAATACCGTGCAAGTTTGAAACATATTTGGTTTGTTTTCACTGTTTAATATCATTTCTGTTTATAGTGTATAATTTGTAATTTTTGGTATATCTAACTTGGTATGTTTATTGTTTTTGTAGAGATTTTTTTCGGCTTCATTGACCTTAAGGAATAAATTAAGCCTAGCCACTACAATTGCGTCGACGCTTACACCTGTACAAAGAAAATTGTTTGAGGATACTTGCTTCGGGCCATGGCTGAAAGTACAACATCCAGGTGGAGATTCTATGTTGACCCATTTGTTTCTTCAGACCATGACTAACGATCTACCCGAGAGGATACAACGTGGTGATGAAGAGATATGGTTTCATTTTCCTCCGGCGTATACTTATTTTGGGCGGGAGGAGTTTTGCTTAATCACTGGTCTACGCTTCAGACACAATGATGTAGGTCGGTACACTATTCATATCATCCGCCCATCATGGTTATCTCGAGTTTTTCCTGAACTGGCAAAGGCGAAGCCGAGTTTACACGTTGACAACTTGAAGAAATTATTTGTTAAAGATGGTTTTACTCGGATGGATGACCTCGATATTGTCCGAGTATGTCATTTATTACTTTTACATACCAGCTTTTTAGGCAAAGAGGCCAGACAACCTATTTCTGAGGACCTAATATTATTGGTAGAGGACCTAAATGCATGGAACCTGTTTCTGTGGGGTTCATATCTATGGAAAGCTACCTGGAAAAAGTTGTCGTCTGCCTTTAAGGACCGAAAAAGTTTGCGTGGCCATGGTTCCAAATACACTTTGGCATACTTTATTTGGGCCTTTAAGGTAAGAATTTCTATATAATGTTTAAAAAATTATAATTAATTATTTAACAATTACTAATGTTTGTGTATTATATTGTTTGTAGATTTGGATATTTGAGGCTTTTCCCAGCATGCAGACATATGCAATCAAAAATTCAAATGATATTCCTAAGGCTATTTCCTGGAGGAGGATCCGACTGTTGGATTGGGAAGAGTTACTACCATATACGACGATGAATGATGTAAGTTAACACAAGTACTACCATATATAAACAAGTTATTACTAGTAGACGTTTAACTTTGTTTGCCAACTATCCATTACAGAGGCTGACACCCACAGAGGCTGAGCTTGCCACTGATTGGTGGCAAGCTAGTAAGCATTTTTTTGATGGCACAGATGATGAGCAGCCCCCACTTCGAGAGTCATCACCTGATCGAGCCGATTATACACCTCCACAACGAGAGCCATCACCTATTCAATCACATCATCGAGCCTCTTCTCGACCATCATCTCATGATAGGCGACCGACAAAGATGCCACGACATTTATCTCCCTGTTCTCCACCTCCACGGGATGAGTTAGGGGAGTTACGTGATGAGGTCAATGCTTTGCGTGAGGAGGTCGGTACTTTACGTGAAGACAATGGTGCATGGCATGATGAGGTACGATCTTTACGTGGTGAGGTAGAGGTTTTACGCGATGACAATGGTGCTTTACGTGGTGAGGTATCTACTTTACGTGATGAGGTAGGCGCTATACATGAGATTGTTGTATCGTTACAGAATGAGGTTCATACTCTACGCAATAAGGTAAGTTTGTTTAATACTATACTAAAAATACAAATAACATTTTTTCGGCATTATTTATTTGTTTATTTACTGATTTATGTATTAATTTATTTTTAGTGGCCTGATAAGGTAGATGTTTTACGTCGAGTTTTTCTTGCACGATAACGTTCATGCATCAGACGTCGTGCACGTGCCATTACGTCTTCGTTCACCCCAATAGTGCCAAGATTCCGTAAGAAGAAGCCCGAAGCACCTGTCATCATTCAAGAGGCCTCTCCTATCGTTCAAGAGGTCCCTCCCACCGTTCGAGAGCCCGATTCACATGGCGTAATATGTCGACATATTGATAAACCCCCTCAAGTGCCCGACATGATGGATGAGAGTTGACTTTCGTATAAGTTACCGGTCAGTACCATTCCGGTATCTGAAGTGAAGAGGAGAACACTACCGGACACAATTCTGGATAATACCCTTTGGGCTAAAACCGCAGTTGATTTTTATCTACATGAGTGGAGCCAGGGGTGTTACGCTGACATATGCAAACTCGACGATGATATGCATTTGTTTCTTGATCGGTCTTGGTGGGGTGTGTTATTAGGGGTTGAAGACAATGTCTATTTCGACGGGGGGTAAGTCTTATATTCTTCTTATATTGCATTTTGATTAATTTTTTAAAAATTTATGAAATTCACTAATATATGTATTTTTTTTTATAAAACATCATATTGATGCATGGGTGTCACGTATTCTGATAATAAGGAAATTGAAGAAAATAAAAAATACGTGATGGACTATTATGCCGACGTCTTTTCACGTAGCTCAATTGAATGATCATATAGACACTTCATATGTATTGGGTAATGGAAAAGCTAAACTTTATCCTGCGTGGTGGGAGGTCGATAAGGTTAGTAATTATTTTTGAATATTTTAAAGGTGTTCATAAATAAAAATTTGATGTGCACAATTGAATTATTATTTATGATTGCAGATGTTTATCCCTGTTTTGGAACTTCGTCATTGGATTCTCGTCGAGCTTCAGCTCCCATCCCTGAAGACAATGATATATGAAAGCATGTCGAATTACATACCATTGTCTGATTTGAGTTATATTATTTGTAAGGGATGGAGCGCTCATTTGGCTAAATACTTGGATGCGATTGATTATTGGACTAATTCTGGAAACAAGAAGCCAAAGAAGTTCAAAGTTACAATGATCAGAGACGAGACCGCGCCATAACAAATGCAGGGAACCAGAGGGGATTGTGGTCTTCTCGTATGCATGTGCTTGGAACGTTTGACGACAGGAAGTAAACAGTTTCTACCTCCCACAGATAGAGATAGAGGTGCAATATGCTTGTGGTTTCGGTATTTTATGGCTAGAGCAATATATGCGAGACGCTGCCTACCTGCATCCGCGTGCTGAAAGTAGGGGCGGACCCAGGGGGTTGCCATGGGTTGCCCGGGCAACCCCTCAAATTGTGAGAAACATTGATCAAATAATATTATTTTAGTATTTTTATATATATATTTTGTGATTTTTAGGTAGAATCCATATATTTCAGATAAATTCTTATAGAAAAAAAAATTTATACAACAAAATTTTCTACTTAGTGTTAATTTTTTCTAATTTTTTTAATTAATACAAGTGTCACCTTTAATATTGTGCAACCCCTAAAAAAATTTATAAGAAAGTTTTTGTGCAACCCCTGAATTTTTGTCCTGGGTCCACCCCTGGCTGAAAGTGTGCATAAACAACACAAATTGGTAAGTTTGAGCAAGTGTTGTTAACATATATACTCTTTGTTGGTTTGAAAATGTTTGGTTAAGTACCTAGATAAATTGCTGTTTGTTGGTTTTAGATGTGTAGAAAGTGTTGTTTGAGCAAATGTTTGGTTTCTACAGGTTAATCATGATCCTGAAGTGAGCTGCGTGAAATTGATGTATTTGTGCATAAACAACAGTCTGAGTGAAATTGATGTATTTGTAAAAGTTGATTTGTAAAGTTGATTTGTTTAATTAATGAGGAAATAAGAATTATTTTTTGCTTGTTTAATTGAATTGTAAAAGTTGATTTGTTTAATTGATGAGTAATAATTCTTATTTTTTGATTGTTTAATTGATTTGTAAAAGTTGATTTGTTGTTTTAAATTTCAATCTGCATTATGTTGAAAGCAAAAAAGACCTGTTGAAGGTAAACTTTCGCAACGCGAAAGTCAAATTCGCGTTGCGATTTCGCGTTTCGAATTTGACTTTCGCAACAATCGCAACAAAAAATCTGATAAGTGATAATAACTGAACAGATCATAGCAATGTTCAAACTAAAGTTACTAATGCATGTCTAACTGAAAATGTATACATTCACACATAAAAATACACATAATACAACGTTTGCATTTAAAAATCACCTAAGTTAATAAGTCCCAAAAGGTGAAGCCGATTGTGATTGAGATTTTGATTTTGATTACCATTTTGATTTCCTTTTTCTTGGAATCATATGAGCTTTGGATTTTGATGAGGATCCATATTTTGGTAGACGAAAAGATGATTGTGATGGCACTGGTGATCCACAGGTCAACCTTGTATGACCACTTTCCTTGCACCGACTACATGTTGATATCCTCTTCTCTTCACCCTTAGACGGAATACGATCGTGATTTTTTGGTCGGCTAGGTAGCCTGCTGTCCATGACTGGTGGCAAAATTGTTTGTAAGTCATCTGGTATGTCCCACTCAGAAGGATGTGGAATAGGGTAGACAATCTCGGTATAAGTCTGTCGATATACTTCTATAGTGTAGCAATCCATAGCGTATGCGCTTGAATCATCTTGGTTTAGATGAAGAGCAACTTTTATAACATGATCACACGGATAACCAGATGTTTGCCATTTCATACAACTACATGTCTTTGCATTTAGATCGACATGTCCATTTAAGTTATCATCCAATACTTCAAACAAAGTGTTTGAACATGGTTCAACTCTCCATGACGTTGACTTCACAACACGTTTCGTTATCTTTTTTTCAGTCCATGGTGTAACACGACGTTCCAATGTTAATGTAAATTTAAATAAATAATACTTAGTAAAATATATATTAAATATGATAAGTTACGAATTTAAAGAAATAATACATGCATGGTTTCTTTTCTTGTAGTATCACTGTTGAATAGAGGATCGAAAAAACTCCATTAATATAGTAATGGGTAATTTTCGGGAATGACAACTTAGAGCGTTGATTGATTATGCACTATTAGATGTCATGAAATCATATCTTACTCCAAGTTGATGTACTCTTGACCATCTTTCAAACCCGACATCTTATAGTGTTTGAGCACATTGAGGCGAAACACGTCTTAAACAATTTATATGCTTATTAAAATCCATTTCCTGATAAGTTTTTACAACCTTCCAGTATGTACATTTTTTATTTTTTATACCAGCATACCTTGATTTTAGATTTTTGTACAAATGAACACAACAAAGTCCATGAAAAGCATCTGGGAAACACCTTCTAACAGTGTTGTCAATTGAGTTTGTCCTATCGGAAATGATTGTCAGATTGCTAATAGGACCTATGAAATCCCTAAGATGCCCCATAAACAATGTTCATGAAACAGAGGTTTCAGATTTGCCAACCCCGTAAGCTATTGGCAGTATCCCATTGTTAGCATTCATGACTACTGCTAATAAGTTTACTCCAAGGTATCGACCTTTCAAATGTGATTCGTCAACTATAATAACTGGACGCATGCAAGTAATAAACGAACGAATCTACAAAATAATATACACAAGAAATATAATCATTTAAATGTGAAATGCATGTAACTAACAAAAATGAGTCAACAAAATTATATTGATTTACTAACCGCAGCACCAATGACGATAAACAGCAACTCAAAGCGTACATCTCTATCTATTTTGATATGAGTTACCGACCCAGGATTTTTCAGCTTTAAATTGTGACAATAAGCCGACAATTGGGCAAACGATGCTTCTGGCGACCCCCTCAACAATTCCAAGGCATAACATTTGGCTCTCCAAGATTGAGAATATGAGATACTAATCTTGAACCGAGCATTCATGTCAGTCATAATTTCATGTCCCCGATATACCCTGTCATTCAAAAATATTAACTCAGCCAGAAAACCACCCAACACCTTTTTGTTTTCCTATCTATGGCGAGGAAAAACTTGGGTTCTTGAATATGTATGATTATCAATAAAAGTCCTAACTTGAAACATTTCGTAATATTTTATCCTCTTTACAATCATACGCCATGTACAGTTTTTGTCAATCATACACCTTGTTTCGAAACGATCTTTGCTTGATTTGTTAACTTTTAGTTGATAGCCATTTTCCACACATTTCGTATACAAAGCTATCTTCAAGTCTTCATTTGTATCAAAACAATCATCTTTCTTGATACGAATAACTTTTGTGTAACAATCAACTGATATCTTTACCAACTCTTCTTCCGGTATCTGAAGTAATTATGGCATATTCTAGTTATACTCCGTGGAATTTTCTTATTTTTCTTTTCTTCGGGGACTTCTTTTTCTTCTTTAGGGTTATATGAATTACAGAATGAATGTTCAACATGTTCATTCACAGTTGTAACTTCCTCCTTATTATCATCAACAACATCTTCATCGGCAGCGGTTGTTTCATCATCAAAATTCGGGTATTGACCAATATCAAAATCATTACACGCAGGGTCTGTTTCTTCTTCTGAAACATCATCAAAATCCGAGTATTGACCAAGATCAAAGTCCGGGTATTGACCAAGATAAAATTTCGAATACTGACTAGTACTCACAGTTTTTTCTGTTGGCTCATCATCGTCTAAATGTTCAATACGAAAACCAAAATTTGGTGCTGAAAGTTGATTGGGATTTGGATTAGGAAAAGGTTGTGGGTTTTGAGATTGTGTTTGATATTGTGTTTGATATTGGAAATGTGGTGAAACAAAATTTTCTTGGTGATGAATGTAAGCAATGAATCGTTCAACATCTTCATTGTTGGTTAACAAATAAACTTTACCTTTTCTCTGATAAGATAACCTAAATCCACTTAGAGGCTATAAATTCAATTTCTTTGCAACACGTAACATTAGAGTTTCATAAGTTAACTTTTTTAATGACAGTTTTAGTTGAAGATTCATGGGTAAAGGCATATATCGTAAAACACCATGAACATTCTCCCATGACCCTCCAAAACACAAATCTATCCAAACATGATCAACATTAGATGATTTCATTCTACAAATTGTAAATTAATTTACTAAACAAACGAGCTATAAACTACATATCATCACTAACTTAGAGAAGAACATACCTTTATTAAGTTGATAGTTGATAATTTGGGAGAGAAATCATTGAAAATTTATATAGAAATAAAATTATGTAAAAAAAATTAGATATGTAGAAGGATGTCGTTGGATATAGGAACGGATGTCGCCGGAGAGAGTGATAGATGGAGATGGAATGAGTTACGATTTAGGGATTTAGGTTATGAGTTGTTGCTGCTGCGTAGTTATATACCCAAAACATTTGTGTTGCGAAAATAAAACCTGTTGCGAAATTAAAATTCGTGTTGCGAATTCGAAAATCGAGTTGCGAATTTGAAATTAAATGTTGCGAATTTGTAAATCGCAATGCGAATTTGTAAATCGCAATGCGAATTTGTAAATCGCAATGCGAATTTGGAAACTGAGTTGCGAAATTGGAGTTCACGTTGCGAATTTGTTGGTCATTTTCGCAAATCCAAGAAAAAGTTGGTTAAAATCGTATATTTAAGGCATTTTCGGTCACTGAAGTTATTTTCTCTTTTTTTTATGCCCCGATATTCGATCTATTGATCAATTAATCCGGATTGAATATTATAAATATAAGTACAACCCTCCCAACTCAGGTTTTTTCATTCGCAATCGTCAGGATTCGTACCCCTGACCTTACCTAAGGGATCTAGTACTTCATCCTACTAGATTAATTAATTGTTGGTATTATGAAGTCAATTGAATATGAGTTCTAACCATTTTTATTTTAAATTAGTTTTAGGTTTAATTGACAAAATAATTGTTCAAATTATACATTTTTTTAGGTGTCCAATTTTTTTCGATTCATCCAGGTAGCTAAAATTACAAGTGTTACCACTTTATGTGAGCCGACCATAACAACCGTTAAAAAACTCTATTAAATGACATGTGTCATATATTGTAATTTGATAATTTATTTTTAAAAAAAATTAAAAATTTATTATATTTAAAAAAAAGCTCTAATTTTTCTTAAATTACAAAAAAATCAAATCCCTAAAAGTCCTAAAACTCTAACCCTAACCCATCGGTGCCATCTTTATCAGCTATGACCATCCCCATCCCCATCAATCCTATTCAGGCGTCATCATCCTTGTTGTCAATTGGTCATCGAGATCGTGTGGGGTCGCGATTTGTAACGTCGGGGTTCGTCGAGATACACACATCGATTGGCCTCGTTCGACTCATGTTCCTGTGGCTTTTCATGGGATTATCGATCATTGGGTAGAGGTGAGGTCGAGTGGAAGTTCATCGACGATAAAAGGCAGCGGCTGGAGTTAATTTAGGGGCCAAATTAGTATTTTTCAAAGTTTTAGGGTTTTTAAAGTTTTCCAAAATTTTGGGGGGTTTAAATATAATAATATTTTAAATTTTAAATAAAAACTTAAAATTATGAGAACGTGACACATGTCTTTTAACGATCGTTACGACCGAGACACTTAAGTGGTTGCGTTTGTAACGTTAGACACATGAATAAATTAAAAACAAGTTTAGGCGCCCATATGAGAAAAACAATATAATTTGAGCACTTATTTTCTAATTAAGCCTTAGTTTTAAAATTCCTAAGTGTTTTAATTTCATCAATAAGTTACAATTTAATTTTTAATTTTTTTATGACACTATCAAGTCAAGACAACCCATCAAATTAAAGTAATAATTGAATAAATATGTTCTACTATAAAACAACATACTATTGTTAAATTTTATTATATTAGGAAAGTAAGCAACATTTACGAGAATAGAATAAATAATTCAATAGAAGAATAAAGATTAAAATAATAGAAAATTTAAATATGATAATTAGATTTATTAAATGATTTTAAATTAAGATAGAATTGATAAATTATATAGGTTTTAAAAAATAAAATTATTATAACGTCAAACAATCTCTAAAATAAGTAGTTAAAAGTTGTCGGTTCTACCAATATTAATCTTTATCAGTTTCGATTTTCGAATTCAATAACGGAACTACTTATAGGTTGTGAGGGTCCAGTTTTCCCAATATTTTTTGTCTAATAATACTTTAAGTCATTGACATTTTGGATTTCATATGACCACCATACTTTAAAACAAGTCTAATAATATTTTAAGTCATTGACATTTCGGATTTCATATGACCACCATACTTTAAAACAACACGAGAAAATTCAAGTTCAAACTTTAATGATCTATTGTTAGAAGTAGTTTAAATTTAATCCGATCTAAATCTGAATATATTTTATTATTAATTTAATCATATATATGTAATATTACCTGTCTTTAATTAGCATATATTCTCGTTGACAAAGGTTGAGAACTAAATTCCCTGAATAATCAATTTGCTTTAAGGTGACGACAACTTGATTTCGATCGTTCCATGACACACCCCCATCGTGCATGGGATTAAAGAGACAAAACCCAGATTTTTAATCAATTTAAACAATGGGGTAAATTACAGGTTACTCACTCTGTTTTACTTTCTCTCATTTTGCTCACTGAACTTTCATTTTTTCTAATTTGCTCACTGAACTTTACAGATTGAATCATTTTGCTCACTCTGCCTTTAACTTTTTAACGGCGTTATGACGTGACACAGGAATCAAAACGATGATGTTTTGAAAAACTCAAATATACTCTAAAACGACTTCATTTTGGTGAGTAAAATATGAGATGGAGTAAAGTTTAATGACTTATGGTGTAATTTACCTTTTTTCCTTCTCTTCTCCATTTTCTCTCCGCCGGCTACACATCATTTTCATTTTGGCCACCGTCGACCGCTGTAGATGGTGGTCGTTTGGTCGACCTCTGAGTCCGGATCTGGTGGTTGTTTCACCGAAAAATGTCCCAAAACCCGTGAATTTGGACTAAAACGTTTATGTTTCCTCAATTTCAATATCAAATTCGTGGACTTCGGAGCAACTTCCGACAAAATGGAAGTTGGATTCGAACTCACGGCGTCGAGGCATTTCTATATATATAGAGTGGCATTTCTGTAAATAAATTAAACTATATAATATAGTAATTGCATTTTCGTAATTTTCCTGGGTTGGTCGGGACATATGTACCCTTAACCCGACCCCGATTTCTCCTCTTTCAAAACCCGATCCGAAATCGATTTTTGAAAATAAAAATCCGATCCTATCGGGTCAGAATCCATCGACTTTAGATTTTTGTCATCCCTATTCAATTTGTAAAGTTTAATGAACAAATTATAAAAATTGAAAGTTCAGTGAATAAAATAAGAAAGTAAAGTAGAGTGAGGAACATGCTACTTTACCCTAAACAATGATATACTATACCTAAATAACTACATTAATATATTATTATTGTGTGAGAAAATGATAGATTAATACCGGCGGATGTATGTTGAATCTAGGGTGGACACGTGCCCTTCCTGGAACTCAAATTTCTTGATGTTAGTCATTCATTTTATTAAAGGTGTTTATCCTAAAATTTTATTTGTGTTCACCATGGAATCTAAATTTCTTTATGGTAGTTGTTTATTTTACTAAAGATGTCGACCCTGAAATTTTATTTGTACCCACCCCGTTCAAAAAATTTTCGTTATTAATACATATGTGTCCGCCTTGGAAAAATATTTTTGGATCAATCACAATAATATGATTTTTTTTTTAATTAAGGAGGTTAAAGCTCATTTCATCAATAAAGCCAACGTTTTTAAGGGAATAAGGGATCATATAAATTTCTATATAAATAATCTTGTAATTAATCGTATCATAATAAAACTATCGAGTCACGATTTCATTCATCCTTAATTGTATTTGCATGGCATAAAGTAAAAATTAGCCCTCAACGTTTATCAAATGTTCAATTTGCTCCATATTATATTTTTAGGAGTATTTTGGTCTTTAACTTTTCATTTTGAGGAAGCAAGACACATAATATTTGACAGAATAATTACTTTGGTCATTATCCTTTTTTCTAAGGCATTTTAGCCCATAACGTTTCATTTTAAGTTAAAAATGCTCATATTTTTTTAGCGTTAATCGCGTGTTAACTAATGATTTTCATTTATAGAGGGAGCTTTTTGCTTTAAAGTGAAACGTTGGGGACCAAAATACTCAAAAAAAAGAATATGAACCAAAATAACTATTTTAGAAAATATTGGGGGCTATTTTTGATATTATGCTTATTCGTATTGATAAGATCAAATGAGTTACACTGATAGTTGGTGGTTCACTTATTATGATTTGAGTAGAGAGTCGTAGCTGGTGGTTGTTCAGTAGTTGACCAATGTTGATGTCTTATGTCCCCGTGTAGATGTAGAGGAGGGATAAATGAAAAAGTAGTACTAAATCCCTCTCCCAGCCTCGGCTGAGATATTTTTATAGTAACCCATGATGATGATGCCAGTCAAAGGATTATGATAACTACTCGTAAATTAGTTGTCAACTGATTTTGATTCGTGTGAAAAGATCATGAATTTACTACATCTGAAAATATTCTTCGAAAATCTTAACTATGAAGGAGTAATCCAAAGATAATACAACAATTTGATATTTGATATTTGATATTTTAATTAAGGGACTAATTATATTATAAAGTCATAAGGTATTAGAATTGACATGGAAATAAAAGAGTAGATACTACTAAAATTGTATTTATAATTCGATGAGGGGCAAAGTTATAAGTACAGAAAATAATTGATTCTTAAATCAGCTATCTAAAGGGGTTATGGTCTCCAAGAAATAGACAATCCCGTATTTACTCTTATCTGTGATAGAGAGTTTATACTTAAGAGAATTCTATCTTCTTGGAAGATCACAACCAAATAAAGATTCAAGGATTTTAACTTATCAATTAATTCATATACGCTTCTGCATTCCATTTTTTTTATTCTTGATAATTTGACATGATTAGATCCTGATTAATTTTTATATTTATTATGATTTGGTTCTTACATTTTTCCCCAACATGTAGTATCGATAACGATATCATGTAAATAAGTTCTGAGTTCTCAGTCTGCCTCTTAATATCTAGTGATAGATCCAAATATAATTTAGGGTAGGTAAATGTCTATCATAAAATTTGAGTTTCTTTCTATTAATTATTTATTTTACTGGTTATGCTTACTCTATAACTTTATTTGTGCACATTTCATACAAAAAAATTATGTTTTTAATGTATGTGTATGTGTGTCCATCTTTAATAATATTTTTGGATATGTCACTGTTAATATATATATATATATATATATATATATATATATATAAACTTGGATTCACTTTGCTTGGAATTGAAATTAGATGGAAGTTGCAAAAGCATGGATAGGGTTAGGGGAAGGAATGGGAGAATTATGAGTGTAAAGAAAAAAGAATGGAAAGGACTGAAGACGAAGATGGAGCGTGGTCCACGTGTACTCTCATCACACAAAAACATGCATAAAAGTTAGGGTAAACTTCACCTTTACGGTCTAAATTATAGGTTTTGGTTCGTTTTAGTATTTAAATTTTTAATTTTTTTAAAATCGTACCTAATATTTAGTTTTCATTTCATTTTAGTATCTTGCCGTTAAAAATTTAACGTGTTTAGTACCTAAACTATCAATTTTGGTCCATTTTAGTAGCTAAGCTTTCAATTTTTCAAAACTTAACATTAAATTTTTGAACATGATACTAAAATGAAACAAAAACTGAAGTTTTTAACGACGGGATACTAAAATGAAACAAATACTAAACTTTAGATATGATTTTGAAAAAAATAAAAGTTTGATCCTAAAACAAACCAAAACTGATAATTTATGTACTAAATGCATAATTTATCCTAAAAGTTAAGGACCCATGCCATAAGCCTATAAAAAAAACATTGGTCACTCACGCACTCAGTTCATGGTTATTATCGTGCAGCAGATTGTAAAGTTTCTTTTCATCATATATATTAGAGTTAAGTGCACCAGGAGTCCCTAAGCTTTAAAACATTCCAAATTAGTCCATAAATTATCAATATCATTTAAACACGTCTTTACGTTAGTTTAGCAAACTATTTGAGTAGTTAATGTCAACTTAGATATGATGTGAAACGTATTTAAAACATGTGTATCAAATTTTAAACATTATCCATGACTGTATGGTTAACTTTGATATGACGTGTTAAAAAAATAAGCCTGTTAAATTTTAATGACAGTCGATCTTTATCAGGACAGATCCAAATTGTCGATACAACATATGTACATATGTTTAAAATTTGATCTTAAAATTTTAAATATGATTCACGTCGGATTCAAATTGACATTTAATGCTTAAACGGTTTTCTAAATTAATAAAATGACGTGTTTGAAATGATATTGATAGTTAGGAGACTATTTCAAATGTTTCAAAGTTTGTAAACTGATATAATATTTGAGCATAGTTTAGGGATGTTTCGTGCAGTTAACTCCATATATGATTATAATATAAATAGATAGGGCATGTGATAGTCCACATGCAATTGGAATACAATTGCTATCACCCGCACGTGCACATCAAGTAAGAGATTGTTCAAATATTAAATTTGAAATCTAATATTAATCGAGATTGATTTTAACTATACTTTTTTCCCTTTTTTTATTGATCTGAGTTAATTATTTGTTCAAAGATAAATTCTCAATCATTTGACATTAAAGCTCATACCCCTGATATTTCTAGTGCTCGAACATGAGACCTCAAAGAATAACAACAATTCTTTTACCACTGAATTCGCTCGGTTATTGCTAGTTAGAAAGGTCTACTCTTGGACTTTGGTGTTTATTTTAAAAACAAAATATTATTTTGGACACAAGTATATGGTTAGCAAATGGAAATACAATGCCCATTTCTTGGTCCATGATCCATTCCCTTACCACGAAAAACAATAACGATCTTACATATATTATCTACCAATGCATATGCGTACATACACAAAAGGACAATCACTAATTTATATATTCATGTGCAACCCAATGACAACATGCCAATGGTAGGGTACCTCTTAGCTACTCGATAATCATCTTGAAAAAAAGGTTGGAAACGATATCTGATTTAAATTAGGAGCAAAAGAGCGGAGGAAAATAGAGACGGACGTAAATTTTATATCGGGATAAAATTTTAAGAGTAGTCATCTTTATCCATTTCCTTCGATCTATCCTTGATATAAAGGCTGCCCTTTTATGCAATGCTATTGATGAAGCTTGCTAGATACATTCTTAAGATCTAAAGTACTGTTAAGCCAATCCCAAAACATATAATAATCTAATTAATGACCTCTATTTTTTTTGTTATTTGGTACCATTAATGACCTCTTTTAAAGGGTCGTCGGATCTTGTTAAAGGCCAACACAAGGTCCCTCGACATTCAACAAAAGCACGTGCTCGTGTAAGACCAACTGCAAACAATCAGCTCACCCGTCAAGGAACGAACCCTTCTTCCATTGGGGCTTGTTCATATTTCTCGTTTGGACCGATGATATGAAAACAATCCCCTTTTGCTCCAATTCCCAAGAGTTCATTTGTCCCAAGAAACCCCCTCTCTTAATAGGCATGCTATCACCGTTTCTCACATGCATTGTTATGTGGACGTCCAACCACACCCGGTACCGGTCCGACACGTGTTCCGTCAAATATTTTGACTCGACATAAACCGGCATCGATCTCGAGCCATGATCATTCTTAAGCTAGGGTTTAATCAACCCTAGATGAAAAAATAATAATAAAACTCGGGATAATGGCAATGAGAAATTTGTATGGAAGATAGGGTTCCCATGCAATGGTGGTGGGGCATTGCTTAAATCACCATTGTTTATTGAGTCCAAAGTATTCCATGTGAAAGAACATTCTTTTAAGATAGTGTCACTCCCACGGCAACAAAAAACCCTGCCCTTACGGCAAAATGCTAGGCTGCACTTAATTACCATTTGTCATGACTCATCTTTGTTCCCAAAGACAGCTAAGGGTTTGCATTCAACAATCTCGTTTCTTTTTCGATTTTCTTTTTACCCTCTTGGATTCTTATTGAGATAAAAAAATATGGGACATATTTGAAGGGAGTTGGGGACATGTTGAGTTCATGTTTTCTCTGTGACAGATTTTCGGGTTGAATTCTGATGGAAAGGTCAATTCGTTCTGTTCGGAATCAGCTTAGATTTAACTCGTGCTGTGGGTTAAGTGTACCGATAAGATGCATTATACTTTAAGAAGATAACCCGATTCGTAGTCACGAATCCTAAACGCACATGCATGAATGTTTAATTGAAATAAATTCGGATTCGAGATAATATTTAGATAGTAGAGCAGAGGCGGATGTATAAGTCCCATATGGGTCAAGTGCGTCCCATTATTTAAGAAAAAATGATTAAATTTAGTTCAAGGTGTCAAGGAAAAAAAGAAAAAAAGAATTTTTTTTACATATCCATTAATTTTTAAATAAAATAAAATTTTAGACCCTAATTTTAAATTTATGGATCCGCCAGTAAGGTGTTTGTCCCGGACAGGATCATGGGAACCCCTTCATGCGTTTCCTAGTTGTTATTACCGAACTCAAAACATTCATCAAAGATTTGTCGGGTCTTGTGTTTTCAAGGACAAGGCTGAAAAAATCAGGCTTTTGTTAAGGTGAAGTCCAATTAATATGGTACTGGATCTATGCCCTAGTAACCTTAAATTTTGGGTTCAATTAATTTATGGTTCTTCAAGTACTGTAGAAAATGCCGTAGTTTCGAAAATAATGTCTCAATATAATTTTTTCAGGTGCCCTATTGGGCCAAAAAAACCACCTCTCCAGTTCATATGGGCCATAGAAATGGGGAGTTAGCTTCTCATTAACCTTTTTACCAAGGAACAGGTGCACCAAATTACCTACAAACTGCACCACTAACAGCTGCTTCTCTGTGTGATCACATATGTCCTGTTATGTTTACTACACTATTTTCATACCCGTATTCGATAATGGATACTCTACGCTGCGGAACTGTCGAAAACGAAAAGGAAAATCGGAAAGTTCGAAACTCGAAAGAGAAAACGATAAAAGCATAAGAATTCCGATTTGCGAAATGTCTAGAAAGGAGAAAGCCCGGGACCATCATATATGGTTCGCACAAACATGTTATTACAATGAAACAACAATGTAAGCCTCATAAAAAGTTCTAACGTGCCATGTCCACTTACAGAGAGAGAGAGAGAGAGAGGGCGAAGATGGATTCAATCTTACAAGCAAGAAACACGGCACAGCGTTCACCATTTTGTCTATTTACATTTACCGGCTTTGCTATGGTCGCTTAGATAAGGCCCGAAGGTCTTCATAACTTCTTCATACGTCGGCCTCTTATAGTCCACAGCCTGCAGCCAATTTATTGAGACAAGGATATTCATGATATGCATCTTAAAATGCATCTACCGTACTAATGTATCAAACATGATGCAGCAACTGCATACGGCATACGGGCATAATACCTGCTCAACGACCTCTTCAGGGATTGTCCACTTCCACTCCGTGAATTCCGGGTCGGCCTCGCCCGTTGCTAAGTTGATCTCACTCTCATCTTTTGTTAATCTCATAAGAAACCTGTCGAGTGCCCCAATCTTTTGTAAGCTCATAAATCATATGAAAACAACTCTCCTAGTTTCTTCTTATGCTTTCATCGCTTAATTTAACAAAAAGTATGAAGTCATCTTCATGCTCCTGCTTGCAAAGGGAAAGGGAGACGGAAAAGTTTCGAGACAGGATAGTACTCCAAACTCACTTTCATATTGCTGAAGAGAGCATATCAGCTCCAGAAACAAACATAAAAGATACCATGCAAGTGTCCACAAGATTCAGTTTTTCCTCCTTACACAGCATAATAAAAAGGGTACATGAATTCACATAAAACATAACGAGAAACATGCCGCGATCGGCATGTTAGAGGCGGCGACTGCAGCAAGCAATAATTCGGAAGCCAATAGCTAAAACAGTAAAATTACATTAAAAACTAAACTAATCCAATTCAAAACCAGTGTGACATTTCTTCTAGTAGATAATAGGAATGGAAGGAATGAGGAACAAACCATTTCTGTG
This sequence comes from Hibiscus syriacus, assembly GCF_006381635.1. NCBI lineage: Eukaryota > Viridiplantae > Streptophyta > Magnoliopsida > Malvales > Malvaceae > Hibiscus > Hibiscus syriacus. The sequence goes on along the minus strand of NW_024063330.1, from coordinate 86,765 downwards.
CCTGGCCATGCCATTCGCCTCCCCAGAGTCGATTCACTTTCGCCTTCACGGCCGGAGGAAAATCATATGTTAACCAATTAGGAACCTGCCAAACCACAATGCTAATTAGATGCTTGGTAGCAATGGTGAGTGACATACAATGAAGAAAAATTGCAGATTTTCTTTAGCAAAACCTCAGCAATGATTTCGGCAGATACAACACCCGTTTCTTCTAGCAATTCCCTGATAGCTGCAGATCTTGGTTCCTCTCCATCTTCAATACCCCCCTAAGTAAAATCCCAGAATTATTTGAATTCTCATTAAGCAATGAGGATTGAGGCCTGCAAATAAATGGAGATTCAACAGTCTATTACCTGAGGCATCTGCCAGGCTCCTGGAACATTCAGTCTGGAAGCTACAAAAACCTGCAACCAGAGAAAAAATATATCAGCTTTTTTCAATCCATATATTCCTCAAGAACTAACCTAAGAAACCCATCAAAAGTACAATTTTTCACACACAAAAAATGGAAATTTAAATCATAGGTAATCCAAGAACTTCTCTTTTCTCAATTCTAAACATTTTTCTCAATAAACAGTAAATAAAGAAAAGTCTATGAGTTCTTTCAAAGAATAGAAAATCTAAATTTGACTTAATTTAATTTGATTTCAACATAAGACTGCTTGGTCTTTTCAATTGCCCATGGTATCAAAATCTAAGATGGAAAAAAAAGGAAAAAGAAAAGAAAGGGTACCTGATTATCAGAGTTGACTAGACAAACACCAACGTTGGGGCGATAACCAGTGGGCAGTCCCTCCATTCTTAAACAATAAACACCCACTACTTCTCTTAAAGTTTCTCTTTTTCCCCCTTTTCAGCGAAATAAAATAGGGAGTGAATGTTGTGTTCAAGTTTTAGGAATTGAAAGAGGGACCAAAAGAAGGAGAAGATGAAAATGAGGAAAAACTGGGTTTTGTTTTTTTAGGAAAAGAAATGATTTTTATGAAATATTTGGGGAGGTGTGCAATACATATGTATATATATATATATAATTGAGGAATTTGATTCATACATAAAAATCAATCATCTAATTATTAAAAATTTCAAATTATTTGAATTCCTATTCAATTTATTCGAGTTAAATTTTATAATTTAACTTAAACTTAAAAAATTTTCAAATCAAATTTATAAAATTATAATCCGAAATCAATTTAACTCAGTTGATTTCTCGAGTCGATTCTAATTTTGCTCAAGCCTAGTTTCCAGGTTACTTCTTTTTGCCCTTTTATCCGTTCCTTTTTAGATTCTCCATCTCTTTTATTCTGCCCACTCTTCGGTTTCGCTCATCATGAACTCCACTACCAGTGCTTTCCCCCATGTACCCTAACAAAATAGGGTAAACCAAACTGATGTTCACTGAACTTTTAGTTTGCATTCATTTTAGTCATCTAACTTTTAGAAATGGTATTTCAGTCACATTAACTGCTGTCAGTTGTTAATAAAAATTGATGTGGCATATTAGAGTCTTCTTTCCTAAAAATCTAAAAATTTCAAATTGGTAGTTAACGTAAAGGTCAGGATTTCAAAATAATCATCGGTTAATTTTAACGGTGAGAATACTAGCGGAGCCAGCCTATTACGAGGGTATGTTAATTTTTTATAAATTTAGTATAAAAATATTTATAAAAAATAATATATATATATATATATAATAATAATAATAATAGTACCCTAATATCTGATTAAATAATCAATTTGACTCTTATTTTTATTTTAAAGCATTTTAATTTCTAATATTTCATTTTAGACAAACAATTATAATATAAATTTATTTAAAACAGATTATTAATTTTATTGAAAGGTTAAAAAAAACTACTTTAAAGTTATTATATTGATTGATACAATAAATTCTATTAAATCACTAAACAGCGTTAATTGGTGTCATAAAGTCACTTGTAAGAAGAAAAAAAATCAATAAATGCTTAACCATACATATCCTTAAACGATCTTAAAGCATTGAATTTAATTTAGGGTAAACTACGCCAAGGGCCACTAATGTATGGGTATGTATTCATTTTCACCATTGATGTTTAAAAAGTCACAAATTTATCACTGACGTTATCGTTCGTTACAAAATGGTCACTCGATGTTAACCAATGTTACCGTGGTTGAGGGTAAGCTGATATGGCACATTAACTACTAATATTTTAGTATTATTTGATTATATTAGACCATTTTGATCGACTCTTCTTCTTCTTCAACCCAACCCCTCCTCTCTCTTCTTCTTCAACCCAACCCCTCCTTTTTCTTCTTCTTCTTTTTCTTCTTTTTCAACCGAACCATCTTTGGTTGATTTTGCTCTTTTGCAAATGAAGAAATGAAAGATGTTGTGAGTCGTGAGTCGTGACTTTTCATGTCATCATACGTCTTACTACGTCGCATGGTTCGAATACTTCCACATTTCTAATCTGGGTAAGGTTATTCTTAGGATTGGTTGAATGAAGTTTAGGAGGACCTTTGTATTGAGTTTTTTGAGGTTGGAACGAAAGCTTAATTCATCCAAAAAATTGTGGGTTATGAGTTAAAAGAAGTATGGAGACGAGAGGGGGGAGAGGGAGGAGAAGGGTAGGTCAAAATAATGGTTAAGCAATACCAAATCAGTAGTTAACGTGACATATCAACTTTCCATCACCCACATTAACGGTTGTTAATGTCGAGTGATCATTTTGTAATAACCGATAACATTAGTGATCGATTTGTGACTTTTCAAACATCAGTGGTGAAAATGAAACTTACCCAAACATTATTAACCATTGACGTAGTTTACTCTTTAATTTATAATCAAAGTAAGCTAAATAAATATTAATTAGAAAATGTGTGGCTGCAAATTCATTCAACCTTAATCAACTACTAGTAGATATAGTCACATAAAAGGTCAAATATTTTGGTAAGGTCTAGAATTTTAAAGGATCATAATATAATAGGATTTTATAATATTCAAATTATTTTTACATAAAAATTTATATTATATTTAGAATAAATATCTAACTTAATTTTTAAATTATTTATTTTATTAATTGTTACGTATATTCATTCATGTATAAAATAATTTTAATACGCATGTGTTTATATTAAAAAATATTTATGAATTTATTACCGATTTTATCAGTGAATATTTTATATATTATTTTTGTATAAAAAATTAAGAGCCGAAAAGTTCTAACGTACGAAAACTTTAATAAATGGCTAAAGAAAGACTCTATCGGTTTTATTATTATTTTTTAATAAAATCGATAAAATATTACCTAAAATATTATTTATACTTAAAACATTAATTTTTTTAACATTTCTGGTAAAATGCCTAATAATAACAAAACATGTAGAAAAAATGTTTTAAGTAGTATTTTATCTGATATGTTAACAAAATTAATAAAGTGCCCAATAATAACAAAATCAATAGAAATAATAATATTTCATATAAATTTTTACCGATTTTATTAAAATATAATAATAAAATCAATAGCACATTTCCTTAACTAATAACTAAATATTAAGACGATCACGTGAGACTTTATATTAAGAGCCACTAAACGACAAGACTTAAGAAAGTTGGAACAGAAAAAGTAGAGGGTGAGAGAAATGCGTTGACTTTGAGTAGAGAGAGAAAATCTGACTGATTACAAAAGAATCTTTTCTTTTCTTTTTTCCGTTGGATTTCGCTTTTTTCCCATCATCTAGTCCACCAAGTGTATCAGAGTCAAAATCCTTTTTTACACTTGTCATAACGAGGCCTACTTCCCCTACTCGTCGCTTTTGGAGCGTCTTTAACACGCACTATAGTCTTTTTTTTAAGGTAAACTACGCATTTAATACCTAAACTTTTAATTTTAATCCGTTTTAATACCTAAATTTTTAATTTGTTCAAAACCATACCTAAAGTTTAATTTTATTTCATTTTAGTATCCTGATTCAAAACTTATAGTTTAAGTATTAAACGCTTTGAGTTTTTAATGATGGGATTAAAAAATTGAAAGTTTAGGTATTAAAACAGATAAAAAATGATAGTTTAGGTATTAAAACAGACCAAAATTGATAATTTAACGACATGTGTCATGATATTTTGTATTAGTGACACGTAGCATAATTTGATTCGAAAATTAAATTTATTTTAATTTATTAAATTTAGGACCAAATTGAGATAATATATGAGTAACAATGTCTGAATGTGTAATTATACTAATTTTATTAACTGCCACATCAGCATTTTCGTTAAATGTTAACAGCAACTAGCTTGATTGAATACATTTAAATAGTTGTATGGCCTAATTGACAAGAATTCAAAAATAGTGGTCAAAATGAAAAAAGATTATAGTTGGATGATCTCTTGTATAGTTTATCCTATGCTTTTTTCATTCATCTATTTGACAATAAACACTCGAATATCCTATCATCATTGGTCATCGAATATAGGGTCTATAAGAATAACAACCACTCCTTTAACTATTGAAATAGTTTGATTCGTGTTACACGATATATATTTTGAATATTATATTGTCGAATATATTTTATTTGTAGGTAAAGGCCTTGCCTTTGATTCGAGCAGTGGACCTTAGCCTAGTATAATACAAGGTTAAACAAAATTAAATGTTTATCTATATGTAATGTCGTAAACATTGGGTTGGTGTTTTCAAATTGATTTGATAAATGGTTAAATAAAATATTAATCATATTTTAAATATTAATCAAAACAATGATTTTGGAATTTTAATTTCATGCAGCTTTTATGTAATAAACTATGTTAAGTTAGCCACAAGAAATTTCAAAACTTTGGAACAACACTTGGACTGCAATTTTATCAGGCCTTGATTAGGGTATGATTCCCTTCTCCTCCATAAAATACACAGCTATAGCAAGTAGTACCATCGCTATGATGATAATCCAGCTCATTCCACCTGTACAGCTTTTTATGTAGGGACTAGGGACTGAATTTCTCATGTCTAAAATATAAAAGAGCAAATAATCATTTAGTACTTAAACTATCAGTTTTAATTCATTTTAACACTTGAACTTTTAATTTTTTTTAAAAATCATACATAATATTTAGTTTTCATTTTAGTACTTTGTCATTAAAAACTTAACGTATTTAATACTTAAACTATCGGTTTTGGTCATTTTTAGTACCTAAACTTTTAATCTTTTCAAAATTTAATGTTAAATTTGAACAAGGTAATAAAATGAAACAAAAACTAAACTTTAAGTATGATTTTGAAAAAAATTGGAAGTTTAGGTACTAAAACGGGCAAAAATTAATAGTTTATGTACTAAATGTGTAATTTACCCAATATAGAATTACAAATTCAAAACAGATAGGCTGCTCCGTTTACCCACCATGGATGCATTAGGTTTAGCCTCAAGCATCCATGGCGATGCTTGAATCCCAAGCATCGCAAGAACAAACATGAGTGCATTTACCTCTGTACCAAATGCTTTCGTTGATGGGTTGGGACATTCCCCTAGGCAACAATTCAGGCTCTACCTTCTTGATTACGTCAAAACTTTAATTAATATTTCATTCCATTCCATTCATACGAACTGTGTCATGACGGGTCTCAAATAATGTCTGAAACCACGAGATTAACGAGCATAAAATTTTACGGTTGTCGCGTGTCCTTTTGAGTTAACAAGCATCAAACTAGAATTTGAATGCTCATATGATCTGTGTTTGGGAAAAGATAGGTCCCCAAAGAGGGAAAATCAGTTTTTAGCCGGTGCAGGCACGAGGCTGCAGTGAGTAAGCCATTTTCGAACCAGAAAAGTTCATATGCATCTTTTGAGTCAACAAAACCAAGAAAATCAGGAAGAGGCACCTACCATTTTTGTTTCTTCTTTGATTAGTGTCGCCTTAGCACTAGAATCCAGTGATGCAGAAACCAAAGCCCTGTATTCAAATTGCATCCCTCAGTATCATATTTGTTCTTATAAGTAGTGCGCTGCAGAGAGTGATATATAAAACGCAAATATTGAGTACAACCTTGAATCAGGGGAAAATGTCAATGCGGTAACGAAACCAAGGTGAGCTTTTTTTACCATCATTTGAACCCTCATATTGGCAGAATTTATGATAAAAAGGTCCCCTCCAACTGTTCCACTGCATGAAAACCAGAACAAGAGAAATTAATAGTTTTCTGAAAGCATAGGGTTGTGGAGTTTAGACTGTTATAGATGTATTTATTCATGATAGGGATCTAGCAGTCTGATGTTGAAACCCCATCTAACAGGCCATGAGGCCATAAAAAATCTAGAACAAAAAAAATAAATATAAAAGTTGAAAGGGGGGAACAGGCAGGACAATCATCTAATTCAGTAAGCACCAGAAACATATTACGAGGCAAGCTCACGATGGGACTTAATCAAACTTGGACTCAACTTTTTGGGTATGTAAATTGAAGATGACGAAGTAATAGTTCTTACACTGCAAGGAACTTCCCATCAGATGAGACATTGAATGCAGAGATAGGTTCCCGGACAACTCGACTTGTGCGTGTTCTCTTCCATGTGGTTGTGTTATATGATAAAATACTTCCACCATGGTCTGTCAAGATGAAGTTATGAAGGTAAATTCTAAAGCTAAAAGGGCCCCTTTTAGAACACAGAAAAGCACGCAGCTATATTTTTCCTGTGACTGCAGCAATATATAAATGTGTATTCTTATCATTAACTGGAGAAAATCTGCAGAAGGCAAAAACCTCATCCTGTAGTTCACGTAAACAAAATAAACCAGTTCAAATCCAATATATAGAAAATGATCAGCTTGAATCATCAGAAAAGATTGACAGTTACCTAAATACTTCATGACTGCCAGAAATTTGACAAAAAACTATCGCTAGCTCACTAAATTATTAGATGGTTGCACATTTAGCGAGGGCTTCATTTTACATCATCAAAGACAGATATTCACATAAAGCTAATAATCTAGACAATTCGCAATTCTCCCCCTTCGTATATAGCTTGAAAAGGTAGCAGTAATAGCAACTATATTTGTAAACTTGTATTCACTCACATTTCCCTTTGCCAGAGAGGTAAGAACTTTTGATGATGTTACATCCCAAATCCTACAAAGGGCACTTCCCAATGAGACGAGAAATTTTCCATCACAGCTGCAATACAGTCAAAAAAGTCATCCAAATAGCAAATAAATAATTACCAAGCAGATGAGTTTTCCTCTGCTTACATGCTCCCTACCTTCAAAACTGAAGCAGGGGAAACAAGATTTGTGGGTTCAGAAATATATATATATATATATTTGTTACTCTGGCTGGCACAGACCTAAAATCCAAGTTCTTAACAGATGAATGAGCTTGGGCTTCATTGAGAGTATTTTCCATGCTAGGCCATTTGAAAATCCTTAAACTGCCATCCTGTACTGCACCGAAATCAAAGAAGAATATACATATTGCATCATTTTTTTTTCTTAAAAAAAAAAATCTGCAAATTGCAATTCATTACACATTATCCACAAAAAGGTGAAATTTAGAAAGTGAACATGACATACAAATAGGAAGACTTTGAATCAAAAAGTGGACTGAAAGGAAGACACTATAATTTGCTATAATCTGCCTCCTAAAAGGGTAGCCAAGAATGAAGTCCATGCAGAACATGTTTCCACTATGGCACCAAAAGAAAGACAAGTGTAGAACCTACAGCACTAGAGAGGGAACAAAATAAAGGTAATAAAAGTGTTATGTGTTTGGTGCAGTTAACATCTTTTTTCCATCATCATATGTGGTGTGATTAGGGAGAAAACAACATCAAATCATTAGAACTAAAGCTGAAAACAAGATATAGGTTGGAACTCTAAACAAGGGTCACAAAAATCCTCTACATGAAGATATTGATTTTAAAAAAAAGATGGCCATAAAAACTATTTTACAGCTTATTAGTAATTGAGAACAATTTAATCCTAGGCTTAGATTAAAGCTCTAGCAATAATTCATAATCCTAGCCACCCATCCATGTGTCTAATAACTACATAAAACTAAAATAATAAAATAACATCAGAGTAATAGACCCTGCATCAATATGACTTCAGAATCCAAGTCTAACCATGAAGGTTACCTTGCTGCCTATAGCCTAATGTGATTCATCATATGACAGTTCATTAACATTTGCCTTCTAATTTTATAGGAAAATCTGTGGCTCCTCTTCTTCATCATTTCAGATTATTTGAGCAATAGCGACCACAGTTTTCGCACTTTGGTTAGAAACGAAAACTGCAACAAAGTTAATCCAACAAATGGAGAAAAAAAAGGTACGATCTACCTCACCACCAACAGCGATTATGGAACCCTCACTGTTAAATGTCAGTGATAACTGTTGCCCAACATCTTCTAACTGCATCAGAACTTTCTCTGATACTTTGACACCCAATTTGTGGACTTTTTTGCCCTCAGATTCTTTCCACTCAAACAACCTGAAGATAAAAAATAATCATAGGTGATATTCCTTAAACTACTAGTAATTACAAAACTGAAGAGCATAATATCAGCATGGATGTATCTTAGAAGTGAGTAGATAAAAAAAGAAGACAAAAAATAGCCAGAACCAAGGTTTTGAAGCAAAAATCACACAAGAACTTCCTATCTGGTCCTAGGTGTTGCATGTGGTTACATCTTTGAAAATCGTATTTTGAACTTAAGAGAAGCATAAATTCCTTTGACTATATGCTAGTATAACTTGAGGTACGCCTTTATAAAATGGTCCCACTTATATGCCATTACTCATCCTGGTCCATTTCTAGAGCATGCAAAAAGCCAGAGTAATATTGTTAACTCCAAGGCAGTCATATTATAATGGCACTCTGCTTCCACCTCTTAATAAATAGGTGATTCCATTACCTCACATTTGTATCATAATTTTTAATAAACATATTCTCTAAAGAACTCTGTACTGATTACCAACAACTGTAGTCAAGGGGAGTCTTTTACCAGAAAAATGCTTGGTTGTGTATATATATCAATCACTCAGTGCACTATAGCTTGACACTTTAAAATCCTCCAAGGATTCTCAATATCACATTTCCCCTATCAAATTAAGTGACCTGAGCCAGACTATGTCATATATGCATTGAAATTTGAAAAGCACATACTAAGAAGAAAAAAACCTGTAATGCTGTTGAAATGCACAAATAATTCCATCTCCATGCGGATGAACGGTCATTCGATAAGGCAAATCAGAACCGGTTTCATGCTAAACCACCTTACCGAAAACAAGTAAATAAAATCAGTAGCTCACAATCAGAATTTGGCAACATCTCCTTAATTCAGAACTACTGAACTAAAATATATATAGTTCATACTTTGAAAATCGAAAACAAAAGATAGAAATAATTCAAACAATTTGTAAACTGAAATCTTCAAAATCTACTTACAGGTTGTTCAGATAGAGAATTAGAGGCGAGATCAACGTGGGAGAAGACGATTGCGTTTAGAATGCCGCTTCGGCCTTCACCGCCACCGCCGGCGAGAACGACTTAGTTCAGCGGTGTAGTAGTCCCGTCATCGTTGGACGGAGTTGGATCTTTTTCTTCTTTCTTATCCTCTTCTTCAATCGTTTCTTCGGAGGCGAGCTTGGATCTGATATGGTTATAAGGAACCCATCCGACTCCGTAGAACGGAACGCCGTATTTTTGGAGATCGGAGGGGGCCGTCTGTCATGATTCTCCGATTTGTGTGCCAGAGCAAAGCAGGATTTTAGGCTTTCATTTGCTACGGCTGCGTATACAGCCATTTTATTTTATTTGGATAAAGTACAATGAAGTTCACTAAACTATGCTCAAACAATAATTTTGGTTACTGAACTTTCATAATATACAATATGGTCACAATATTATTTTTAAACATTTACTAAATGATTTTAAATTATAACAAAATAATTATTGATTTTTCAAATTTTTATTAATTTATTATATATCATCATAATGATTATTTTACAATAAAAATAATGATCAATATAATTTTCAGTAATCTCGTTTAATATTTTTAATATTTTTAATTCTTATAAAATTATATATAGATATCAACTCTTATTAGAGAAGATTAAGGTTAAGTTGGGACATTGGTCTGGTAGGCTTTTAAGCTTTATTGGAAGACTTCAACTTATCAAGTCTGTTTTATTTAGCATTGCAAATTTTTGGTGTGGACTACTTGTCCTTCCCTCGACTGCGATTTCTAGGGTCAATCAGATTTCTTAGGGAAGGCCAAAACTCTAGTGCTGCTGGTGCTAAAGTGGGGTGACAGGTTGTGTGCTCTCTCAAGTCTGAGGGAAGGTTGGGATTAGAGGATCTTGGTTGTTGGAATAAAGCTTGTGTTTTGCAGCTCATGAGGAAATTGCTTGCCGGTGAGGGCTCTCTTTGGGTGGCCTGCGTGCACTCTTATGTTTTTAAGGGTGTTGAGTTTTGGCGTTTTGAAAGCAAAACCAACACTAGTTGGGGCCTGAAAAGCTTTTTAAGCTTGGGGGGGAGGCAGTTCTTGTCTTGGCCCCTATCCCTTCGGGGCAGGAGGTGTCTACTATTTGGATCTGGGGGGAGCTTAGAGGTATGCGGGTTCATGCTCCTTGGTAAAAATTAATTTGGTTTTCTATGCATGTCCCTAGTCACTCTTTCATTGGTTGGTTGGCTATTCTTGATTGTTTGAGCACTAGAGAAAGGTTGCTGTAGATGAATATTACGGTTGATCCCCTTTGTGTGATCTGTGATGCTACTGTGTGTGTTAAAGTTGGAAACATGCGTATTGGTCTTTTGAACCTGTAAATTCTAGTCTTTGTGTTGCTTGGGGGTATTGCCTAGCTTGTGGGGGACCCTTTGCTTTGTGTTCTGTCTGGAGCAAGTTACATGTTTTCGTTTGGATAATATATAACAAATAGCTTATCCAAAAAAAAAAAAAAATAATATATAGATATAATTGTTTGGTAAGTAAGATTATCATCAAACACTTGTGATATTTTTCATAATAAAACACCACAAATGATCAGCTTTGTCGAGATACATTTTGTTTTTTCATACAACGTCAACGGATGGTTGCACTTTGATCGTTGCGGAAAGCGCAGCCACAGCTTCCCCTGCCGTCAAGAACAAGCAATCTGGTCTCATGAATTCCCCAGTTTCATCAGATTTCTTCAGTTTTTCCATCACTTCTCCCAGAGGATTTCACCAGCACAAGCTGTAAACAAGAAGATCTAAGCATTTTCAACATAAAAACACGTACATTGTCACATACAATGCAACATAGCACCGGGAAACTCACCTCGGCGCCCTTCTTTTCGACCGTTTTCTTCAGTTCCTTAAAGAACGATACGCCGCTCGTGTCGATGCCGCTCACCGCTGAGAAACGAGGGCAAACGGTGTGCTTAGTTTGAGTTGTCGGGATCGGTGTTGGTAATTCATGGTTGGAGCTTGAAACCTGCTTACCTGACATCTCGAACATCACAAACCGAAGGCTCGACTGCTTCTTATGATATCCGGCTTCGTATTCGTCTATCCATCTTAATACCCTTTCGTTCAGATACGTCGAATTAGCGAAGTTGATCGGAGCTTCGATGCTTAGGATGAGGAAACCGGGGATCTCCATCGATTCTTTATAATGGTGAAGATCACGGAAAATATCTGTCCCGGGAATGTTCCCTAACATCACTGTCTTTGGCCTCGTAATTTGCTGGAGGATCTTGAAAATAGATATCCCAACCTGGTCATTGATATTAATCCCATAGCTTTAAATTGTGGGATTGCATGTTACAGAATAAGGTTGAAGAACCGAGGAGCAGGACTTACCGCAATGGCTAGACCACCTTGGACCGAGATGAAGATAACACCGAAGAAAGCACACAATATCACGACGAAATCAAATTTGTCGATCTTCCAAATCTGACAGGCGGCCGGGATGTCGATGAGGCCAACCACGGCTGACACGATGATAGCTCCCAACACCACGTCCGGGGTGTACTGGAACAGAGGCATCAGGAAGAGGAGGGTCACCATGACCGTGACCGACATTATTATGTTGGACACCGCGGTCTTCGCTCCGGCGTTGTGATTGACCGCCGACCTAGAGAAGGCGCCGGTCGTGACGTAGCAGGAAGTGGTGGAGCCAACCATGTTCATCAGCCCGATCGCCATCATTTCCTTGTTACCATCCACTTTGTAGTCCCTGAGAGCAGCAAAAGTCCTTCCTACTGCAATACCTTCCTGTTTCGAAATTCTCCATTGTTAACCTATGTTCATTAATGTTAACTTGCTGTAAAAGTTAAAAATGAACTTACGGTGAGGGAAATGATGCCGGTAACAAGGCCGGTTTTTATTGAAAGTCCAAGGTGGCTTCCATGAAATTGCAGCATATTCCATGAAGGAGGATTCAATCCTTGTTGCAATTTTCCAATCTATTACAAGCAAACCAAATTAGTCGTAAATCCAAAACAGTAAAAATGGAAACTTGGGGGGACCATGGAAACTTACCACACTGATGCCATGGTGCTGTGCTTTGAATGCAAAAACCAGAAGGGTAGAGAGGATGACTGAAACCAGAGGAGCACCAGCTGATACCCAAAACAGCTTCGGTTTTTTAATGCTCTGCATGGACCGACGTAAGATTTTATGTCATGGTACGGACTTAAAATGTTATATTAGAAATTTAAGAGGTACGGACTTACAACATGTCTTGTTACTAGCAAGAACACCAGGAAGCAAAAGCCCATCAGTATAGTTTGCCAAGACCACTGCAAAAACGAAAAGCACAAACATGAAGCACCATAAATTTAAGTGACGTTTACATGAAAAAGGTTAGTATAAAAGTGCAGATTAAAAAACACCATTGTTACCTCCTTTGTGTTGTGGAAAACAGAGCTAAGAACTGGTACCAAATCCATTTTCTTGGTGAAATGAGTGATTCCGAGAAGCGCTTTCAGCTGTTGCAGAGAAACTATAATAGCAGCCCCAGCCATGAAACCGATAAGCGTCGCCTTGGACAGGAAATCAACTATGAATCCCAGCCTGGTAGATTAACACCAGAACTCATCACAAAAGGTTAAATCAAAGAAGAAGAAGAAGAAGAAGAAGAAGAAGGGTTTACCTTAAAAAACCCAAAGAAGCTTGGAAAAAACCAGCAAAGAAAGTTGTAGTAAAAGCTAGTTGAAGGAACAAGACAGGATCATTGACAGGGGAGACTTCTTGTCTAAGCATGGAACCAAGTATGAGTGAAGCAATGGAAACAGGCCCTACTGCAAGGTCCCTGGAGCTTCCAAGTACAGCATACACAAGTGGAGGCACAAAGCTGGAATCTACAGAAAAACACAGAATTCGAGAGAAAAAAACTTATTTTTCATTGAAAAAGACAAAGGGTTTGTTTTGTTTACTCACAGAGACCAACAATTGGTGGGACATTAGCAAGCTTGGCATAACTGATGCCCTGTGGGATGGCTAAGCTAGCAATGGTGAGACCAGAGACAATATCTGATTTGAAGAGTCTGAGACTGTAAGAAGGACCCCATTGGAGAATAGGGAAGATGTACTGAGCAGAGAGGATCCATTTCTTGTTGGTCGGTTGGCCTTTGAATTGGCGCAAAGGGTCGTCGGGGAAGAAGGTTTCTTTGAGGGTGGTTTTGAGCTTGCGGATGGTGCTTTCATGGGGTGGTGGGACAACTCTGTGAACCTCCATGGCTGCTGTCTCGAAGCAGCTTTGAGGAGGAGGATGATCCGTGTTGCTTGAATTGGAGTACTCCATGGTTTTAGTGGAATCAAAGACCATAAAAAGCTTGTGTTTTGTGTACCAATGCTTGCTATTTATGTATGCGTCGAGAAGACCGCTAACAAACAAAAGCTTGTGTTTTGTGTACCAATGCTTGCTATTTATGTATGCGTCGAGAAGACCGCTAACAAACATTTTTAAAAAAAAAACAAAAGTTTAGATACTAAAACAGATCAAAATTAGTAGTTTAGGTACCAAACAGGTTAAGTTTTTAACATCATGTACGTAAATGAAACAATAATTAGACGTTATGTATGATTTTAAAAAAATTAAAAGTTTAAATATTAAAACGGATCAAAACTGATGATTTTGATATTAAATACGTAATTTACCCAAAAAAGAATAATGACAAAATTAATCTCTAATATTCGTACAAATGATCATTGTAGTTACGGAATGAATAAATTCACGAGTGAAGTGTGAGAATTGATGGGTTACCACTCTACTCACACGTCAAGTAAATTAAGCAAACAGTGTTCTTCAAAAATCAATTCGAAAATCAACATTCTTCATGATGAACTGTGAGATCTTTCTTAAATATATATATATATATATATATATTATATATATATATATATAATTCGTAATAGATAAATTTTAATTCAATCCGATCCTATAAAATTAAGTTATTAATCATTAAACCAAAACTATTGTTTGGTCTAAAGTAGACAACATGATATATATATTTTATATCTTAATGTATAAATACTTAAATTAATAATATTTTATATATATTAACTTAAAAGAATGTTTTTTATATTAACTTGATAAATATATTTTATTATTAACTTAATTTAAAAATATTTTATTTTCATTTTAAAATATATATTTATGTTAAAATTTGTTTAAAAGTATGACTAAATTAAGAGAATATGTAAGTAACAGGAATCAAATGTGTGATTATACTAACTATCATGACACATATATTGTTAATTGTTAACAACATTTAAACTTCTTATACCAACACAAGATTAAGGTCCTATAAAGGGAAAAGATTGTCCTCCAATCCATTAATCACAAAAAATCATATCGTTATTTTACAACGATCTCAATGAAATTGGGATAATCAATATCAAAGAAGAAAACAACATGATGCAAGAGAACTCGCCTAACTAAAACATAAGTCACCCTGTTATATTTCCTCCGAATATAAACCACCCTGCAACTAAGAATCTGATTACATTGATCACGAATGGATCGTAAAAAGACATCGATAGTAGACTCGTCTAGCTCCGCATAGTTGAATCAAGCTCGAAGAGCACATGTTTCCATCCCTGTTCGTTTTAGCCATGTCTCCATAAAAGGCGATTGTGTAGCTGATTATTTGACTCGATTAGCTATCGATGATGATTTTGGGTTCATTGTGTTGAGATTCCTTCGACTGGGATCGTCACGTTATTGTAGAAAGACGATGGTAGGTCGTCTTCTTGAATTGGCAATGTTGTTTTAATATTAGTTTTCTTAAGGGTTATGACCTATGGGTGTACTCTTTTGCTCCGATTAGGTTTAGGGGGGTTTTAACGAGGCATCCATATCGCTTCATGTGTATGATTTTTCTCTAATCATACCATTTTTTATAATAATAATAATAATAATAATAATAAACCCTATATAACAATCCACTAATTCTTGAATGACATTTGACTCTTTGGGTCTATAAATAACTTTTCTTAAATATCTTTATATTATAACACTAGACATTCGAGACTCTATTATAATCAATTGACAAACTCTCTTTGCTCTTGTTTTAGTCTTCTTTATTAAAATGTTTAAAAAACTAATTCAATCAACAATCAAATTAAATTTGGTTGCCCTCCAGTTTGAAGGTTTCGTCCTGATTAATTTAGATCGACTCGAGTTACACACCCGGTTTTGGTGGGTGGGTCTCCTAACGGTGATTTTCTGCAAACACATAGACTCGAACCTGAGAAATTACTTAAACAATATCAAACTGCTTAAACAATAATATTTAAAAAAAATTATTTTTTTGTTGACAGCATATGCCTTTTAATGGGTTCATATTATGTGAGACACTCAAACTTTTTTTTAAAGAAAAAATAGTGTGATTCTCGAACTATCTTTTAATTTAATGTGGTCCTCAAATTTAGAAACAAATTAATGTGACCATTTGGCTAACGATTTTCGTCGTTGACAATTACGATGATGGTGTGGTGATCAACAGTAGTCGATGATATGACAAATGAATTAACTTGAACTTTTTAGTTGAGTTCAAGAGTCACGTTGATTTTTTACGAAATGTTTGATGACCTCATTTATCATTAAGCCTTTTTAACCCGACTGCATTAGTGTTTCTGATTATATCTGGGGTCGAATCAGATAAAAAACCCCTAAAGCAGATATGCATAGTTCTCTTACTATTTTCTTTTTACCTACAAAACTCCCATAACTTCATCTATAAAACATGAAATTCTTTATTATTCAATCCAAAAGAGGAAGATAATAAGGGTCCATGAAAACTATATCAATGGTGATTGATTCTCTAAGGGGACCTAAAAGGACCATTCAAAAAATGTTGTGTTAGGTTTGATGGTTAAAAGAAGGTAAAATAAAGTGTGCCCCATCAACCATTCATGTACACCCACTCGACACTATAATTTTTCATTTGCACTTTTGGGTCCAATTATTATCATATAGTTAGGCAAGTTACTAGTTTCATATAATGTAATGTTAAAAAAATCCTACATCTGATACCATCGAATACAAGGGATCAATATATAAATCTTTCTATCACAAGAAAAATAAACTTTTATTATGTTCATCGATCATCTCTCTTTTCTACACTCCGAAAAATCAGATAATTTTAACCGTCTATAATTATATCACAGACTAATCAACTATAGACCTTAAAGGTGGATTCTTGGTGTTTAACAATGGACCCATGTTCCATAAGTGGTCATCAACAAAGTGCAAAGGGATTTTGGATAGAAGAGGAAAGGGAAAGGGAAAAAGTGACCCTAAAATTAAAGAGAGTTCACGTTAGGTCAATTTAATATAAAAAAACAACTATTAAGAGAATCTTGTAAGGACCTGGTTAAAAGGCAATGCAAAGACTACCCTACAAGTCGCCTTCCGGAAGACAAGAAGGAAGAAAAAGACTCCTACTTGAAAACTAAGACTGCCAAATTCGAGCATAGTTTTCAAGTCTATAATTTGAGCTATTGGAATATTATGCTGTTTGAATTTGATTTATAGCTTAAATTGCTCGATTTTAACTATCATGCAGTTAAATTTTTAAAAGAAATAAATAGAATTCGAATAATTTATAAATGATAATGTCTCATATACACCTATACTTATCCAAAATTTGTTGCTATGATTACGTGATGATTGCATACATATTTATCATTCATGCAGCTCCTCTACAACAGGGTGGTTACTTTTTTCCCGGATGAACTAACACTGTTGGACCTAGGGGAGCGGGACCTAGGGGAGCGGGTCGGCGGTCATCCCCTAAAAATCTAAAATTACTATATATTTAAGTGTGTGTGACTAACACGAGCGGAGGAGGGCCACCACCGGCGTGTGGTACCCGAGCTTTGTCTTGGTTTCGGCATGCAACGCCGCTTGAAATGGGAAGAGAAGAATGGGAGAGTAAAACATAAATGAAAGAAAGTAATTAGGTTTCCAGGAGGTCAAACGGCAGATATGGCAAAGGAGTAGTCTAAGTATTTAAGTTTTGGGTTAACTGCATTGTAGTCCTTCGACTTTTAGAATAAATTCACATTTTGGTCACTAATTCTTTGCCTTTTTTATTCTTGCTATTTCTCCACTTTTGATTTCATACGTGGTTTAGGATGATTGGTAGGAAAATCACGTCTAAGTCCTCAAACTTTAGGCGTATTTTTACAAAATAGTCACTATTTGTGTTTTTTCATATTTTTATTTTGGTGCTATGATTTCTCTAGTTTCCATTTTAGTCACTTGTTATCTATTTAATTTATTGTCCTTTATATTTGATTACGATGCCCACTGTTATTTATTTATGTTCGATTCTACGCACTATTTTTTTTATGTTTATTTGGTTATGTTTTATTTTATTTTATTTTTATAATGTTTTATTTATTAACTTCTAATGTTTATTTATTTATGCACTTTCATTTCTATTTATGCATTTTATTTTTATTTGGTTGGGCACTTTAGTTTTATGTACTAACATTCGATTTACTCTCGTATCTAATAAGAGCTTTTCTTGTTCTAGAGTTGAAGTTAGAGCTTTCATTTCTTTGGTTTATATCTCCTTTTATTTAGAGACCTAGTTAAGGACTTTAGTGCTATACCTTAAGGTTAGAGAACATTAGAATCTAGAACTTTAAGATAGTTAGTGAACTACCTTTGTGTTTGTATTCTTCGTATTTAGATTAAAGAAACATGTCATACATTTTCAATACTTTTGTCACATTATTTTGAACAGGGTATGTTCTCAAATTAATTGGACATATGATATCTTTCTAGACATTGGAGGATTTCGAAATTATTTAATGAGAGAACATATCTTTGTTTTTTTCCATAAAAATAATGTTATGACAACTTTTGGACTTTGAGGAATATTTCTAATTTCCTTAGACGTTAAAAAATTTTGAGGTGTTCTAAAGAGTAGTAAGTTCTCAGGTTTAGCATGATTCATAAAAATCGAGGTGTCTTCTCGAATGGGATTAGATCTCAATATTTTTCTAGACGTTGGGGAATGCTCGAGATCACCCAAGAAAGACGTCACTTGTGAATTTTTCACAGATTAATTTATGATTTTTTAGGGTTTTCGAGCATAATTTTGATTCTCTTAGTCGTTAGAGAATTTGAAGCTATTCTCGAGAAAATAAAAATTCTTTATTAATTGAAAATACATTAATCACATGCATAGATCGGGATAAAATATTCGTGACCAAGTAAGTGTCGTTTTTACAGACGTTGTGAGGGTGCTAACACTTCCTCACATATAACCGTGCCCTCAAACTCAATTATGGTTTTCGTAGACCCTAAACTTATTTAGTATTCCAATATCACCTTAAATCAATTGGCGGCGACTCTCAACATTTTGAAGTACGAAACTAATTTTTTTATTCATCGGGTAAAAAAAATGGTGTGTACATTGTCCCTAAATATATAAGGTAAATTTATATTATTTTTTAGGTCGAGTCTGATATTTTTTACCCTAAACTTGAACCTGACCCGAACATATTTTCTAGAAAAGTCTGACTTGAAAACCGATTTTTTTTATAAAAAAAATTAACCCTTTCAAATCGGATTGAGTTGGAACCGTCAGGTTGAGTATCGTGCTCAACCCTAGTATGATTCCTAAAAGAGAATATTGTAAAGCAAAAGGAAGTAGCGTGGACAAAAGGTAGGCGCCAACCCCATTTCATTTGTTTTCATCCCCAGAAAGAAGACTCAAGGAGTTGAAGAACATGCGTAGTTGTTTTCATTTTATTGGAAACATTTTGAACCACAGAAGGGGCCGTAGCCCCATGTCCGCAACTTGGATGGTAAAGGGCAGAGCCCATTTTACTCTGCCGGCGTCGGAACATCAACACGTACGCATGTATGTGGCCCTGACGTATAGTACTAAATTGTAACCATAACATAGTATAACGACCATATCGTAACTACTTTTAAGGATAACATCGTAAATTATATCTGTAACATAAAATCATAATTTTTTTTATGAAATAAATCACGTCGTAACATTCGTAACTGTAATTGTAATAATGTAGTAGCAGCCATGATTGTGCAAAAGCAACTGGAGAGAGAGAGAGAGAGAGAGCTGGGTTATATGTAACACAGTCACAGTGACATAAAATCGAACGCCTGGTGGGCGGTCCCCTGATACATGATCCTCAAATTCCACTCTAACGTGAATCTCTCGGTGCCTGTCTGTTTCATTTGTAGGGTACAGGCAAAAAGTGCTCGTAAAATAGGTCTCTTGGTACAATCTGTACTGAAATTATTATTTAAAAGAAAACCCAGTAGATTAAAACTACATAAAATCATAATAGAATTTACTCAAATTAAAACTACAATTAACGAAATGTTAAAGAATTTAATTAAGTTCTTTATCAAAAATTTTAGGGAGTTTTAATATTTATTTTCTCAATAGTTTTTTTTAGCAGAGTTTTAATACTTTTTTAAGCAACTATTTTTTTGGTACGAAGTGATTATAAAATAATATTTAGTCGATTTTCTTTTAATTAATTGACAATTTTTTGTAAGTGTTGTGCTTAAATATGAGACTTTTGGAAATAACAATCATTTCTTAATCGTTAGGTGACCTGATTTGTGCACGTTAAAATTAATTCAAGTTTTCATGTTAGGTTTGATACAAAAATAAGTGTCTAAACTATACTTAAAATTGACTTTTGGTGTCTAAAGAATTTTTTCTTAAAAATAGTTGTCTAACAATTTCTCTGTTACAGTTTTAGGTACCTACCGTTAACAAAAATTGTTCAGCGACACGTGTTATGTTTATATTTTTTTGAATTTTTTAAAATAAAATATTATTTATAAAGTTTTTTTTTAAAAAAAAATCTAAACGTGACACATGTCACATAACGAGTTTTTTTAACGGTAGACACTTAAAAGTGTAACAAAGAAAATGCTATACACCTATTTTTAACGAAATTTTTTTAAGCATCAAAAGTCAATTTTAAATATAGTTTGGACTCTTTTTTTTTGTATAGCATGACAAGCTTCTTGCCTAGGGATGACAGATGGATACAATTTCGCGGATTTCGCTCCATAGCCGCTCTAATTGGAACGGGAATGGATATAAGTTTAGTGGGTAGTGGGTGGGTGTTGATGTAAAAAGGCATATCTATCGTGTGTAGTGGGTAAGCGATGAGTTTGAGACCTTACTTGCCTTGCATCCGCCCAACATGTAAATTTTATACCATTATGAATTTAAGTATAATTTCAAAGATTATTATATAAATCTTAATATTTTATAGGACATAACTTGTAATTTAATCAAATGTTAGGGTATAAACATTTTTAGAATTGAAGACCGCCGATTCTCCTATCCCAAATTGATGGGTATGAGAGGGTACAAACTGATACAAGATGAGTGGTTAGTATCTAGTTAAGTAGTAAGTGTGCTAATAGATTTGAGAATATATTCACGTGAATAAATATAAATATTTTACCTGTCATAGGTCATTGGTAAATGTTGAATATAAAAATATTATATAAGTACGAAGATAAGGACAGGGATAAGGACAGGGATAAGGATAGGGATAGGGATAGGGAAATCCGCAAACGTCTTGCCATATCTGTGCCCATGAGTATAATAGATTGGCATTTGCCAATGACCAAATGTGGAGTTCTTTTTATGGGCCTTATAATGGATGTCGATTTTGGGCTTTTTGTTTGTTAAATCAGTGAAAGGCAAAAGACTAACCTGTTTCTTAAACCCTAAAATATAAAACCCTAAACGCCTAGAAGGTTCTATCATCCACTAGATCTAGACCCCCTCCCCAGCCAAGATATCGCACATCAAATTCACCTGCTCCGTCTTGAATTTGCCAGGAAACTCTTAAGGAATTTCAGACTAATTTTGAAAATGGCGAAGCGTTTGATTCCAACTCTTAACAGAGTTCTTGTCGAGAAAATCCTTCCGCCTTCCAAGACCACCGCCGGCATTCTCCTGCCGGAGAAATCCACCAAGGTAGTTTCTCTCATTTCAATTCCTTTCTCCTTTTTATTCCTTTTCTTCAAATCTCATTTAATGATTATCTTTGATCCGATTGACTGGTCGGAAAATAGCTGAACTCCGGGAAAGTGGTGGCCGTGGGTCCGGGAGCAAGGGACAAGGAAGGAAAACCGACCCCGGTTCCTTTTAAAGAAGGCGACACTGTTCTTTTACCTGAATTTGGTGGTTCCCAAGTCAAGCTTGGCGACAAAGAGTACGTTCATCGAGCTCTCTTTATTTTAGTTTTATCATTATGATTTTGTTTTGGTTTGATAAGTTAAATCATTTCCGGGAGTTCTATTTGCAGGTTTCATCTGTACAGAGATGAAGATATTTTGGGTACTCTCCATGATTGATCGATTGAAATGGGGCATTAGCTTTGTTTTTATGTTTGTGTTGTTCTAGGGTTTTTGAGGATTAATCAAACTGGATGGAACTTATTAACCATCTTTATTTGGTTCAAAATCATAAATCAGTTCATCAATCGAAGAATTTTCCATTGAATTGAGACATTATATCTGGGTTCAATCTGGCTTCTTCTTCCTTTATAATTGGTTCTAATCCATAATCAACTGGGAGTCAGTATGATATCGCATAAATAAGAGTTTAGATTCGAATCCTTATATCTAAAAAATATTAAATTTAGATTAGTTAATTAATTGATTAATAGATTAAATATCTATAATCGTATTAAAAATATAAATGTTATTATATGATATATCGTGTGTCCTGATCAATTTATAATTTTTGTAAAAAGTTTTGAATGAAAAATATGTTATATACTATATGGTCTAAAGATTTGATTTGGATATTTTGATGTTTAGGATCAAATTTAAACTGGGGTAAAAGTTTAGAGGTGTATAGTGAATTAACCCACATGCACATTTTCCCTTCTTCTTCCCCAGTCTCTCCCTACGAAAGCACCACGTACACGTTTTCTCCTTAGCCTCTGTTTTATTCAATTGCATGCAATCAACGCATACATTTCCTCTCTACTTTCTCTCTTCTTATATTTACGACGTGGAAAATTAATTAAAAAAAAAAAAGCAAACACATTCAAAAGCTTTCATCTTCCTCTATGATGTAGTCACGAGGAAGAAAGAAGAGCAGAGGAACTGATTTTCGTTTATTTTAGCCATTTTCGGGTGTTTTTTTGTTCTTCAAATGCACCCCAAAACAGGTTACCTAATAGCGGCCAAAGCTCCCCGTCGCCTCCGGCGTCACCAGTACAGCCACCGAAGTACCACCACGGTAGGAAGTCGGGTAGGTTCAGCCGGTTCCAACCGGAGCGACCTCAGCCCATCGTCTCTCTTGGTTACTTCTCTATGTTCTTCTTCGTCGACAACGGATTTTCCTCGTTGTTCCTCTCGTTTATATCTCCGGGATGTTTCTCTACACGGGCACCGCTTCCGTTGATGTCGTTCCCGTCGTTAGACACAAGCCCTCGCCCGGCTCCGTTCACCGGAGTCCCCAGGTCTACGATAAACTTAGAGTTTATATGAATGCCGATAAATCTTCTGCTGACGCCGTGAGTCTCTGCTTTCTGATTTGTTCTTTTATCAGCCCATCGTCTCTTGGTTACTTCTCTATGTTCTTCTTCGTCGACAACGGATTTTCCGTTGTTCCTCTCGTTTATATCTCCGGGATGTTTCTCTACACGGGCACCGCTTCCGTTGATGTCGTTCCCGTCGTTAGACACAAGCCCTCGCCCGGCTCCGTTCACCGGAGTCCCCAGGTCTACGATAAACTTAGAGTTTATATGAATGCGATAAATCTTCTGCGGCCGTGAGTCTCTGCTTTCTGAGTGTTCTTTTATACATAATTATATATATATATATATATATATATATATTGTTTGCCGTGATGGGTTGGTTTTTTTTGTTGAATTATTCTGGATTTTTAGCTTTTTGTATGATTTGTCTTTCCTTCTGGGTTTGATCTTGATAGAATTTTGAGGAACTTAGACAATATGAATGATTTATCCAAATTCAGGGAAACAGTAGAAACACAATGATTAATTAATGAATCAATTTTAACATTTAGAAAAGAAATTTGTTTTTCACAATTGTGCTCTTAGACACTAGGCAGTAGACCCTTGTGTCGTGCTGTAACTGCTTCATTTCCAGCTGCAACAATCTTTTTGATCAAAACGTTGGTCCAAAAAACATGGAAAGCTGCATTTTAAATTGCTTTTGGAGAGTCACTTATGATGCTGATCCATGGTTTGTGATTATATCTGCCCTGAACATATTGGATTTCTTGTAGATTTCGACTGTTTGGAGAAATTCCCATAGAGGGGGGCTGTGGAGACCTTGTGTAAACAAGTCCTCTGAAGGTATGAATTTATTCTCATTATCTTATGGTAAGCGATTCGGTGAAAAATGTTTCTGTTAAAGGTGTGTGAATAGCATATTCCATACCTGCACCTGTGTCATTGTTGGTTTTGCCAAAGCTGTTGAGTCTAAGTAACAGAGTTTGAGATTGTTATTTCAAGGAAAAGCATATTCCTAGTATGAGTGAGAACCTCAGGAGCTTCATTAACCTGTTAGTGTAAATGTTCCATTCCTGGTGCTTTGCACATTTGAAGTGTTTGTTATGTTTATGCATATGTGCTCATGCATGCTTTATGTTCATATGCACTAGTATGCTTTTGGTTGTTGGCTATCTTCATTAGTTTTAGATTTGGCTGTACTATGATGTTAATTTATATTTTCCTCTACATGGTTGCTTTGGATGCTATGTAGATTTGCAATGCAGTTGCTGTGGCAGGTTATCTTAATGCGACACTTCTAATCCCTAATTTCCATTTTCATAGCATATGGAGAGATCCCAGGTTTGTTAGCATTTATTTTCAGTTGGCATGTTGTTTGTGTATCCTCAAGGAAAAAAGATGGGCTCTTTAGGCTTTTCTTATTATCAAATTAGAGGGACATAAAATTTTTCAGGAGAGTGCTAAAATGGAAAGAGAAATGAAATGAAATGTTTTATAGTTTTAACAATTTCTTAGGTGGTGAAGAATTGTTAAAATGTTTTTCCTCAAATTTTCATTGAACCGAAACATAGTTTTGATTTTCCATTTTCTCAGTTCATTTACCTCATTTGTATTTTTTATAATCATTTCTTTCTTCATGCATTACTCTTGTTACTTATAAACATTTCCTTTTTTGGTAGAACCACCGGTATCCAATCCATTGGCTGACTAATCATTTTGTTATCGCATTGACTGAATCCCATATGTTGTTTCTGCTTTTCCAGCAAATTCAAAGACATCTATGATGAAGAGTATTTCATCAGTATATTAAAGAATGATGTACGAGTTGTTGATAAGATTCCTAACTACATAATGGAACGATTTGACAACAATTTGACCAATGTTTTCAACTTCAGAATCAAAGCATGGTCATCCATTCGGTTTTACAAGGAAGTAGTCCTACCAAAGCTGCTTGAAGAAAAGTGAGTCTTGACCATTTACTGTACCATAACTATTTTGTTTGCTTAAGGTTTAGCTTGTTTAATTGAGTGCCAAATGGTGGATATAGACATTATTGTATTGTTTTCTTAATTTAGGATATTGGTTTTCTGATTGAATGACACAGGGTAATAAAGATTTCTCCTTTTGCAAACCGCTTGTCGTTTGATGCGCCTCCTGCTGTCCAAAGACTCAGATGCTTGGCAAATTATGAAGCTTTACGGTTTTCGAGTCGCATACTAAATCTCGGAGAAACTTTGGTTTTGAGAATGAAAGAATGCAGTGCAAACAGCGGTGGCAAATATCTTTCTGTCCATCTTCGCTTTGAGGAGGTTAGTATTGTTTTAATAGAAAATGTGTTTATGAAGATTGATGACCTTTCTTAACATAAAAAAGGACTTCTGTTATGACTTTTAGTAGCAGAAATTTATCAATTCCATTTTCTGTAAGTAGAATATACTCTTTTCTTACGCAGGATATGGTTGCTTTCTCTTGTTGTGTATTTGATGGTGGGGAACTAGAAAAGGAAGACATGATAAGAGCCAGGGAAAGAGGCTGGAAAGGAAAATTTACGAAACCTGGTCGAGTTATACGCCCCGGAGCAATCAGGATTAATGGGAAATGCCCACTTACTCCTTTGGAGGTATTGTCAGTTGACATTTGTTGTTTAAATAAAGTTTTTCAAATGAAAATTTTACTGGGGTAATCTCTTCCTGTTGCAATTTTCTGCTCGACTTTGATCAGAAGTCATCATGACATTCATGAGCATTACATGCCCCCAAGATTGTTCATATGAATCAGTGATGGTTAATTTCACATTTGGTTGAACCTATTAGATTGGATTGATGCTTAGAGGAATGGGATTCGATAACCATACTTATATCTTTTTGGCTTCTGGGAAGATATACAATTCCGAGAAAACGATGGCTCCATTGTTGGAAATGTTCCCAAACTTGCAAACGAAGGAGATGCTGGCATCAGAGGAAGAACTTGCTCCATATAAGGTCAGAAGCATAAATAGAAATTAACCACATTTTCTTTGCGAGTCCTTCGGTAATGGGGCTTTGAGATTGGACTTTTTATCATCTCTTCGACTTGGATTGTTGCTTTCAGAGATTTTCTTCCAGGATGGCTGCCATAGACTATACTGTTTGCCTTCATAGCGAGGTCTTCGTGACGACTCAAGGTGGGAATTTTCCTCATTTCCTGATGGGCCACAGAAGGTACTTGTACGGAGGACATTCGAAGACTATTCGACCAGACAAGCGATGGTTGGCACTGCTATTCGATAACCCGAATATCGGGTATGTATTTACCTTTTCTTCTTTTAACTGTTTTATAGACGGGCGATACTATTAGGGATAATGTCTGCAATCTTCGGAATACGATTTGGAACTTTAGCAGCTAGATGAACATGAAGAAATGCATGTCGAAACAGTCTTGTCATTCATTTTACATTTGATGCTTTTGAAAAACATCCGTATGGCAATCGAGGGAAGGCTGCTATGCTCTATAATGGAACGTGTATAATCATGCAGGTGGAGAGCTTTCAAGCGACAAATGCTGAACATGCGGTCTCATAGTAACACAAAGGGAGTTGAACTTAAAAGGCCCAACGATTCGATATATACCTTCCCGTGCCCGGATTGCATGTGTCGAATAAACAGAACGGTAAAAGCAAGATCGTCATCGGCTGCGTAATCTTCTCTCGGAGGATATCGACGGGTGAATGTGTCTTGTTCTTGCAAACAAACATAGTTACAAACACATCTTCCTTTTAATCCTCTTCATGTGGTAAGAGTGCATACAACTCGAATTTGGGAGCTCAGAGGAACCTTTTTTTTACAGAGGTCAAATTGTATACATTGATCAGAGAACAAAAGGCGATGATTTTGCCATCGGAGGGACGACCGGAGAGTGTTGCTGCACCGGGATCTAACAAACTGTTAACAACACATTGTGTTTGCTATTTCTCATATTCAATTCTGTGAAGGGTCTCTATTATTAGTCCCTATTTCGTGAATTGGTTTGCTGTTTATTTTTAATCATATAAGAACTAAAATTAAACTAATTTGGATTTGATCAGTGATCCTTTAAATATTATAAATTTATTAAATTTTTGTAAAAATAAATTTATTGATAAGAAAATAAATTACATTATATTATATTGATCACTATGATTTTTCGACAATAGAAAACCCAAAAGTAAATTAATTTATTTTTCGTTAATCAAATATCAAAATTAGAAAAACGTTTATAAAAAATTAAGGACAAACTATGCGTTTAGTATCTAAATTATCAATTTTAGTTCGTTTTAGTATTTAAACTTTCATATATATTTTTTCAAAATTATACCTAAAGCTTAATTTTTCTTTCATTTTAATATCTTGCCGTAAAAAACATAACGGATAAAGCCAATACTTTCCAACCCACACCTTTTCTACCCTGAATGTGATTTCAATCTCTGTTTCACCGGAAAATGTTTCAATCTTCCCAAATCAACGATGCACTATTCGGTTTCTTAATTCTCCAATCTCCATCTCCACCGTTCGATAGGCCTAAAACTAGACTATATTGGTCGATTAATCATTTTTTCGTGGTTTGTTAGTCAGATTGATCGTCCGTCCATCAAAGTTAGGCAATATCAACCTGTCCGTTAGGTTTTTTTAACGATGAGTATCAAAATAAAACACAAATTAAACGTTAGATATAATTTAAAAATAAAATAAAATATTAAAACAGATCAAAGCTCATAATTTAATAAAAAAAACATGTAGTTTATCCAAAAATTAATTACAGCATAACAAACCTACTTTTACTACGTGCACACTATAAAACCACTTTACAGTCCTCTGTCTGAAGAACCAAAAGCAACCGCCATGGGAATCGTTGGAAATCTCACTCCACAGCAGCGCCAGTCTTTCGACTCTCAAGATCAACGCCACTGCTGCTTTGAAAAAAATATTTCCTTTTCAAATTCGATGATGCCATTGGGTTCTTTAGAACTCTGTTCTTCAATGATCAATTTCAAAATTCTACGTGTGTTAAAAGTCAAATAATTTAGGCACTAAATTAGACACTAAATGATGCTTTGTCAAAGTCAAAAATTAGGCACCTAATTTTTGTTGAAATTGGGTAATAGAATAATTAATTTTAGTCATTGTAATTTAAGGTATTTATAAGATTAGTCCTTAAGTTTCAACTATAAATACCCTAGCTCATATAGCTTCAAAATCATCCCAAATCATTCTAGCTTTCTTCTAATACTAGAGAGAATTTAGAGAGTTTCTTGAGAGTTGTTTTTTCCTTTTTATCAAGAGAGAATTATCATTGTTTTCTCCTTGGTAGATCGAGAGAAGTTGAAATTCCTATTTTCTCATAGTGAAATTCTTCTATCGTTGCCCGTGGTTTTTACCCTATATTATTCAGGGGTTTTCCACGTAAACTTTGTGTCTCTTTTATCTTCATTTTTATTTTCTCAAATTATCGGTTGCGATTTTGCTCTATCCGATAGCTGTCTTCCTCAACAATTGGTATCCGAGCTAGATTAGAGTGTGTAATATCTGCTTATTGTCTTTGTGGTTGCCACCAAAAGGTGGATCCTCCAACATAAGAAAATAAGAAGGTATTACCCATTCTTTGAGGTTCTAGAGAACTATTCATGATAGTGAAATAGTGGGAGCTTTCCGTAAACGAAGCAATGACAACGAAATTTGATATTGAAAAGTTCAATGGGAGAAATTTCTCATTATGGAAATTGAAGATGAAAGCCATCCTGAGGAAAGACGGTTGTCTAGCAGCTATCAATGAAAGGCCAGTAGATTTCACAGAAGACAACAAATGGATCGAAATGGACGAAAATACTATGGCAAACTTTCATCTAGCATTAGCAGATGAAGTATTGTCAAGTATCGAGGAGAAGAAGACATCTAAGGAGATATGGGATCATCTCACCAAATTGTACGAGGCCACATCGTTGCACAATAAAATTTTCCTTAAGAGGAAATTGTACACTCTTCGGATGTCAGAATCTACTTTAGTGACGGAGCACTTAAACACACTGAACACTTTATTTTCTCAGCTTACATCCTTAAGCTGTAAAATAGTAGAACAAGAACGTGCTGAACTTCTATTTCAAAGTCTACCGGATTCGTATGATCAACTCATCATCAACTTGACAAACAATAATGTCACCAGTCTAGTCTTCGATGACGTTGCAGCTGTTGTTCTACAATAACAAAATCGGCGCAAGAACAAGGAAGACAGACAAGTAAATCTGCAACAAGCAGAAGCGTTGACAACGACGAGAGGGAGATCAACAGAACGTGACCAAAGCAGCAGTCACAAACATGGTAGATCAAAGTCGATGAGCAAGAAGAATTTAAAGTGCTACAACTGTGGAAAGAAGGGTCACTTGAAGAAGGATTGTTGGAGTCTAAATAAAAACTCCAATCCACAAGGTAATACCGCAAACACTTCAGATGATGGAGATGCACTATGCTGTGAAGCGTCAACCACCGTGGAAGGAAGAAAAAGATTTGCAGATATATGGCTCATTGATTCAGGAGCAACATATCACATGACCTCAAGAAGAGAATGGTTTTATCAGTATGAACATGTCTCAGGAGGATCTGTGTATAGTTGCAATGATCATGCCTTAGAGATCATTGGCGTGGGAACCATCAAATTGAAGATGTATGATGGAACAATTAAAGTTGTTCGAGATGTGCGTCACGTGAAAGGCCTAAAGAAAAATTTATTATCCTACGGATTGTTGGATAATAATGCAAGCAAGATTGAAACATGGAAAGGAATCATGAAGGTGTTCCGTGGAGCGCTTGTGGTGCTGAAAGGCGAAAAGATAGCATAAAACTTGTACATGATGAAGGGAGAGACTTTGCTAGAAGCAGAGCCTCTGTTGCCTCATGTAGTTCAGATTCTACAATGCTATGGCATCATAAACTTGGACACATGTCAGAACAAGGAATGAAAGTCCTTGTGGAGCAAAAGCTACTTCCCGGCTTAACAAAGATATCACTTCCTTTGTGTGAGCATTGTATAACAAGTAAGCAGCACCGGTTGAAATTCAACACGTCAAATTCTAGAGGCAAAAATGTTCTAGAATTGGTTCATTCTGACGTATGGCAAGCACCAGTTACATCCCTAGGTGGAGCAAAATACTTTGTCTCATTTATTGATGACTACTCTAGGAGATGTTGGATGTATCCTATTAAGAAGAAGTCAGATGTGTTTTCAACTTTCAAAATCTTCAAAGCGCGGGTGAAACTTGATTCTGGAAATAAGATCAAGTGTTTCAGAACAGATAATGGAGGAGAATACACAAGCGAAGAATTTGATTACTTTTGCAGGAAAGAATGCATCAAAAGACAGTTCACAATGGCAAACACTCCTCAACAAAATGGAGTGGCAGAGCGGATGAACATAACCTTATTAGAAAGAACAAGAGCAATGTTGAGGGATGCAGGCCTAGAAAAATCATTCTGGGCAGAAGCAGTCAATACCGCTTGTTATTTGGTGAATCGAGCTCCATCAACTGCAATAGAGCTGAAGACACCAATGGAGATGTGGACTGGTAAACCATCTAATTATTCAAACCTCCATATATTTGGAAGTATTGTGTACGTGATGTACAACTCCCAAGAAATCTCAAAGCTGGATCCAAAATCCAGGAAATGCAAATTCTTGGGGTATGCTGATGGAGTCAAGGGGTATCGCTTGTGGGATCCCACTGCCCGCAAAGTGATCATCAGCAGGGATGTTATCTTTGTAGAAGATAAGCTACAAAGAAAAGAAGAAGATGGTAGCGCTGAAAAGTCAGAGACTACGCAGATACATGTGGAAAAAGAGTTTGAACAAGGAGATTCTTCTGAAGCAGAACCAACACATGATAAACAAGAACCAGAGAGTTCTGAAGCTCCAACAACTCGTCAATCAGATCGTGTGAGAAGATGTCCCAATTGACACTCAGATTATGTTATAGAAGGTAATATTGCATACTGCCTTTTAACAGAGGACGGTGAGCCATCAACATACCAGGAGGCAATAAACAACTCAGATGCTTCACTGTGGATGATGGCAATGCAAGAAGAAATCGAAGCCCTTCATAAAAATAATACATGAGACCTTATGCCACTACCACAAGGAAGGAAGCCAATTGGTAACAAATGGGTTTTCAAAATCAAGCGAAATGGTGACGATCAAGTGGAGAGGTATCGTGCAAGACTGGTGGTCAAAGGATATGCTCAGAAAGAATGTATTGATTTCAATGAATTTTTTTCTCCTGTGGTTCGACTAACAACAGTTCGAGTAGTCTTGACAATGTGTGCTATATTGAACTTACATCTAGAGCAACTAGATGTTAAAACATCTTTTCTTCATGGAAATCTTGAAGAATAGATTTACATGCTCCAGCCTGAAGGTTTTGAAGAAAAAGAAAAGAAGAACTTGGTTTGCAAGTTGAACAAATCTATGTACGGTCTAAAGCAGGCGCCGAGGTGTTGGTATAAGAGATTTGATTCCTTCATTATGTGCCTTGGATACAACAGACTTAATGCAGACCCTTGTGCTTATTTCAAGATGTCTGTTGATAACGATTTTGTTATATTGCTGTTGTATGTGGATGACATGTTGGTTGCAGGACCCAACAAAGATCATATTGACGAATTGAAGGCACAACTGGCTAGAGAATTTGAAATGAAGGACTTGGGATCAGCAAACAAGATTCTAGGGATGCAAATTCATCGAGACAGAAGTAATAGGAAGATTTGGCTTTCACAAAAGAATTACTTGAAGAAGATCTTGTCACGATTCAACATGCAATATTGTAAGCCAATTTCTACCCCTCTTCCTATTAACTTCAAATTATCCTCCAGTATGAGTCCTAGCAGTGAAGAAGAGAGGATGGAGATGTCTCGAGTACCGTATGCATCAGCAGTGGGAAGTTTAATGTTCGCTATGATATGCACAAGACCAGACATTGCACAAGCAGTGGGAGTGGTTAGTCGGTACATGGTGAATCCAGGCAAAGAGCATTAGAATATTGTAAAGAGGATCCTAAGATACATCAAAGGGACCTCAAATGTTGCATTATGTTACGGAGGATCAAACTTACTTATAAATGGGTATGTCAATTCTGACTATGCAGGGGATTTGGATAAAAGCAAATCTACTACAGGATATGCGTTCAAAATTGCTGGTGGAGCTGTAAACTGGGTTTCAAAATTACAGTCAATTGTGGCTACATCCACAACAGAGACAGAATATGTAGCAGCTACACAAGCCAGTAAAGAAGCAATTTGGTTGAAGATGCAATTGGAGGAGCTTGGGCACAATCAAGAGTATGTCTCTCTGTTTTGTGACAGTCAAAGCACCTTGCATCTAGCAAGGAATCCAGCATTTCATTCAAGGACAAAACACATACGAGTTCAGTATCATTTCATTCGTGAAAAGGTGGAAGAAGGGACAGTAGATATGCATAAGATCCATACCAAAGACAACATAGCAGATTTCATGACGAATGAGATCAACGCTGATAAATTTACCTGGTGTCGATCCTCCTGTGGCCTGTCAGAAACGTAAGCAACATGAAGGTACAAGGTAGAAAGAATGGTGTGAAGATATGATTATTCCAATCAAATCTTCAAGTGGGAGATTGTTAAAAGTCAAATAATTTAGGCACCAAATGGTGCTTTGTCAAAGTCAAAAATTAGGCACCTAATTTTTGTTGAAATTGGGTAATGGGATAATTAATTTTAGTCATTGTAATTTAGGGTATTTATAAGATTAGTCCTTAAGTTTCAAATATAAATACCCTAGCTCATATAGCTTCAAAATCATCCCAAAGCATTCTAGCTTTCTTCTAATACTAGAGAGAATTTAGAGAGTTTCTTAAGAGTTGTTTTCGCTTCAAAATCATCTCAAAGCATTCTAGCTTTCTTCTAATACTAGAGAGAATTTAGAGAGTTTCTTGAGAGTTGTTTTCTCATTTTTATCAAGAGAGAATTATCATTGTTTTCTCCTTGGTAGATCGAGAGAAGTTGAAATTCCTATTTTTTCATAGTGAAATTCTTCTACCGTTGCTTGTGGTTTTTACCCTATATTATTCAGAGGTTTTCCACGTAAATTTTGTGTCTCTTTTATCTTCATTTTTATTTTCTCAAATTATCAGTTGCGATTTTGCTCTATCTTATAGCCGTCTTCCGCAACAAATCTCACTCCACATCAGCACCAGTCTTTCGACTCTCAAGATCAACGCCACTGCTACTTTGAAAAAAATATTTCCTTTTCAAATTCGATGATGCCATTGGGTTCTTTAGAACTCTGTTCTTCAATGAATCAATTTCAAAATTCTGCGTGTGTGTGAGTTTTGCAGGTTTTATTGTGATTGAATCATTTTCGAGCCCTTAAGAAGTCGAAGTTATGAGGAAAAGAACGGACGAATTGCTTCAGGACTTCGACCCCACCACCACCGCTTCTATCTTCTCCACCAATTGTAATATGATTTAACATTCTTTAGTTGTAACTATAAATTTTGATAGTTTCTCAATATGGGTTTTGTTTTTTAGTTAAAATTGATCAATGAATACTTCTATGAAAGAGCTGAAAATATCTCCTTTTTTAGTTAAATTAAGCTTTCTCTAAATTTTAGGAATTTCAATGGCAGTGAGGTTGCTCAAATCATGTATTTTGTTGAATACTGAAATTCGAGTTGTTGTACTAGTATCTGACCCTTTTTGACCGAACCAGGTATAGGAGGTGAAGTAACTCCTCAGCAGGACAACTCATTTCTTTATACCGAACCTCGGACTTGCACTGGCCTGTGGCTCGCTCTAGAAGATGCAACGGTTGTACTTCCCGTCATCTGCAAACTTTTGAAGTATATAGATTATGCCCTATTTTGATCTTCTCTGGTTCTCGTTTCGAGATGGTCTTGTTAGAAGGTTCATTAGGGGTGATGATGGAGTTTACTTTGATAAGCCCTCACCATCATCATATGACCAGAAAGATTTTGTGCCTACTGAAGTGAAAGCTGGGCCTTTGGTCATAATCCATGGTGATCTTATTCATCAAAGGTTAGTTTAAAGATCCATAGTAAGAGTTCGTCCGGCTTGACGACATAGTATCTTAACGGTACGGCTTGCATGTGGTAGATACCGATGGATGCAAGTGGGCAGAAGATAATTGGCAAGTAATTAGAACACTTATGTGTATCTTCTCCATAGATGCAAAAGGATAGAGATGCTCTTTGTTTATTCTTTATCATGATCAAGAAAAGAACTAATTATAGTGTCCTGTAGTTATCTGGAGGAGATATGGATGTGGTTTATGTGATGATTGATCGTTTTTTTTTCACTCGGATCATTTTTCACCCTTTTGGTATCCGAAGAAAAGTCGAGCCGGAACCCCTTTACGCTTCTTGATCATATAGGATAATGCTCATTGTGTTATGTTTACTTGGACGCGAGTGTCGGATATTTGCATGTATCCGACATGGATGTGTTCATTTTTTAGAGGATTTTGGAAAGGCATTGAACAATGATAATTTTGATGCATAAAAGTTTATGATCCAATGCATACTTAGAGTATATAGTTTATTCGGATTCGAGACCTTATCTAAGCGACATCGAGCTTATGAATTTTCAAAATCAATGGTATACCAATAATTGCATAGAGTTAAGAGTGTAAATGAATCGAATTTAAATGAAAAAAAATTATGTTTGCATTTATTTATTTATTCTTAAAAGTATTGGTGTTTGGTTCGTGTTCTATTTAACATCCGCGAATGTTTGGCAACCATCATTCTTCTTTTACTTATCTATTTAAGCTAAAGAAAAATGGTGAAATTGTGCAACTGGTCCTTAAATTTCTTAGATATCACAATTTGAACTCTAAAATTTACCTTATGTTCAATTTAATCTCTACCTTTGTCAATATTGAAAATGTGAATATTAAATGGAAAATGAGAACAGAGTAAAGAAGCTTATAAATGAGTCAACAAATGAATTTATTCGTGAACATAAATGAATCGAACACACATTTATTCGTGTTCGTTTATTTATTAAGCAAAGATAAAAAATTGTTCATATTTGTTTAACTTTATAAATGAATGTTTTACGAACATTATAGGATTGATTCATGAACCAATGGTTTTGTTCATTTACAAGCCTATACAAAGTATGGACTTGAAAGAAAAAGAAAATGCTAATGGATTCGGATCTGAGCTCTCATCTTTATTGAAAAATGGGTCTACAAGTACCACTACCAGTCTACCTCTGCAAACAGATTTTGAACGAATCCCACTACCATCATCCACCAACTGTTCCACTCAGCTCAATTTTCCCATCTTTTTTTTTCTGAGATTGGTCATGGTTGACTAGAACAAAAAAGAAACACAAAGGACAATACCCTTAGCTTCCCCATTTATGGCCATTTCCAATTAATGCTGTCTTCATTGGACTTTCTCGGCAATACGCGCTTTCTTTCTAGATTTCTTTGTATATTTTCCTTTGCTTTTTGCTGTGCTTGTTTCATACCCCTGCAGACATTCAGCTGCACAAGTTTCAGTGAAACTTTCAATTGGCATCTTTCTTTTATCTATTATCATGTTCTAAGTTAAAGCTTATTTTGTTGGGGATTGTATGAACATGCCTGGGTATTTCAGGTTATGAAAGGACAAAACTTGTAGCAGGTGTGTCATCGAGTTCAATTCTGCCTTCTGTTTTTTCACCTTTCACTGGTAAAAGAACAGTAATCACCAAATTTTACAGGTCAGATAGATACATAATGCAAGAAATATAAGACCAATGTATTTGGTTAATCGAGTCGAGTTGGATCGAACTCTTAAACAAGATCGGACTTCTTATGTGTAGCATTTAATTCCCCGGGAATATATGGCAATTGAACATACATGAGAAGAACAAAAGTTATTACTGACATAAACCTGGAAACCCCACCAAATATACGCTGTTCAAGTATTAGGTCTTATTACCATCAACTCTTTTCACATCTTTCTTCTGTTCTATCTCTCGTTCATTCTTGTAATTGTTCTGTGAGTTTTTTTGCGTATGAAACCATGGACAACACTGTCAACAAAGAAGAAACTCAATATGGTCCAATATGTGTTTTTTAAGGCAAAGAAACCCAAAAATTAACTACAAGTCCTTGTCTTCACAGTTGCACCATGCGTGACAGACACAGAATGAAACAGTCTCTCCCTCACAAAAAAACAAAACTAACAACAGGCTTAACTGTTAAGTTTTAACCATAAACTCAAATGGAAAAAAACTAGTATTTAATTGCTGCAATCTGTTGCCCACATGCTAAAGCTTAGCTAATAGCTACTACAGTACCCAGTACCCACCCCGTGTTCTTGTTCAGTTCTTCAGAGGAAGAAACTCGAAATACTGTATTGTTGTTGTTGTAGTAGTTATGGCTGTGATGGGTACTTCATTGTGGCCGATATTAATGGCGGTTCCAAGGGGAAACAGCTCGAGGGTCTGCTCTTTTCTGTTTTCTTCTTCGAGTGTGGTAGTATTTTCTTGGTGGGGTTTCGGTAGACATAAATATCCAGTGTCCGATGAAGCGGTCGCCGAAAAAGACAGCTCCAAGCGTAGTTCCTTGTCGTGAATTTGCATCCACTCGTTTCCTCCACTTTTTGCAGTTCCATGCATTGATATGAGACCCTAAAAGAATGGTCAAAGAGATGATTAAACTAAAGTGGGATTGCAAAAAATGGAGGATTGAGTGAATGCAAATTCATAAAACAACAGCGAAGTAAAAGAATGCAGCTTTTAAACCTCTTCTTCGCCCATAATCTATGATCTATCCAACATTTATGTATAAATATCACTTTCAGCATGAAAACGAAGACAAAAAAAATGTATAGACAACAAACCTCTGAAAGTTTACATATGTTTGAAGGAGAAGCCTTGTTGCAGCTCAACAAAATTACTGGTAAAAGCAGAAGAAATTCGTTACTTATATCTTTGAAAACATGCATATATGTTTAAAATCTATGTATATAGGTTTACCTGCTGATTCCTTCTTCTCCAAGCTATCGGCATCACACTGTTGCTGTTCATCGGGAGTCACACTGATCAGTTGACGGCGGCGTTTTTGACGTTCTCTTGCTTTATGGTTTTGGAACCAGTAGAAAACGTTCTTCCCTTCGATCTTCCCGAACCGCTGAAGCCGCGCCGCGATTTGTTGGATTTGCGCCGCCGACGGCGTCCGTGTCCCGCGTCGATAGAGTTCCTCGAGTGCCAGTAGCTGCTCCGGCGTTGGATTCCAACGTGAACTCCCTGATGCCTGTTGACTTCCCTCATTTGCAGTATTTGCTAAATACTAACCACAACAAATCATACATATACATACATATATCAGAGTTGAGCTGCAAGATCATATCAGTTTTTTTAAAAAGCAAAAAGAAAAGAAAGTGTGGGGTTTACCAAAATCTCCATGATTGAAAGCTAAAAGGTTGGTGGGATTAGAAGTAGGGTTTGCAATCAAAGGTGACGGCTTTGCGTTGTTGAATGAAAGAGATAAGTTGAGGTCTGTGATATGGTGGTATCCCATTTTTGAAGAAGCAACACACCACAGACAAATATCTATCAAAGATGATGAGATTGCATTATATATATATATATATATACTTTAGGAAAGTACACCTTGTACTCCAATTATTTTAATTTTGGATAGCTCAAGCTTTCTGTAATATATATAAACTATAAGTTCAGTTTATATATTTTAATTCGAATTTACATAATCATTATATATGTCTTTTTCATTAGGTAGTAGAGTGATATATATCACTCATAATGGATTGATTGGTAGATATATAAATCCGACTGTCATATAGTAAATTTAATTGATGATTACGAGATTGAAACTAATCATGTTAGAGAGTTTGTGGTAAATGCCAAATGATGTATTACTCAATGCTTGGTATAAAGAGAATTTGTTGGATTGAATCTCCAACTTATTTTAAGCTCAAGCTCAAAGATGCAGCAGTTCATACCGATGAATATGATCCAATGGAAAACAAAGAGATTTTGTTCTCAGTTCTCAGGATAAATGAATAACAAGGAATTAATCACACACACATATGTATACTATTCAAGAAGCTTGTTGCAGGTGCAGACGCCGACAGCCGCCGCAAGATGCCAAGCAGCATGAATAAAAGGAGTCCTGCGGAACACATCATCTGCAATGAAAAGAACAACTCCCAAAACATTGTGAGCCACCCTTATTTCTGAGTCTTCCAATGCTCTTTTTGCAAATGCTACCTGAAATTGCATCAAGTTTTAAGTTTTAATGGAGAATATAATATAATGTTCCAAGGAAATAAACCAGCTTGTTAGTTACCTCCATCATTCCGGTGTGAACAGCCGAAACCATCAGAGGCTGCACAGGTAGAATAAAGCCGAAGCTGCCATTAGTAACTTCGGGTTCTCGTTCCTGAGAGCTCTTGATAGACACTGCACAAAAAAGAGGAGGGTTTCGAATTTAGAATCGGATCCGAATGTGCGACTTAGAGAAAGATATGAATCGGTTCGAACTTACCACGGTTGCTGTGGTAATCATCGTGTAGTCGGCCCACCTTAAATACTTCCTCAGCTTTCCTCTGGAAGAATGATACAAAGAAGAGGCAACTCCAACTCCAGTTAGTGAATTAGCATACAGCCTAGTGTTCAAATTTTTCCTGTGTTCACGTAAACAAATTATATTAGCAACATGATATGGATACCTTGTTGATGAAGCAAGTGAAAGAGAAAATAACATTGGGCCTTGGATTCCAAGAGCCATGAAAGGAAGTGAGGTTAACACATTAGCCACCGTCTCCTGAAGATTCCGGTCCCCTGACGAAAGCTTTCGAATATAAGCATAGGAAAAGAATCGTATACACGAAACACACACACAACGGGACCAATACCTCGCATACAACAATATCTTATAGGCTTTAAACAAGATGGTCTCTGCTGCCATACTCTGAAAAACACCGCGGATACATTATGGCGAGTGACAGACTATATAACACCGTATTCATTCGACCATCTACGTATAAATCGACAGA
The DNA here is from genome assembly GCF_006381635.1 of Hibiscus syriacus. Taxonomy (NCBI): domain Eukaryota; kingdom Viridiplantae; phylum Streptophyta; class Magnoliopsida; order Malvales; family Malvaceae; genus Hibiscus; species Hibiscus syriacus. The sequence goes on along the minus strand of NW_024063330.1, from coordinate 47,733 downwards.
TAGGATTAGAACAGATCGTCCGAAGCATAAGCTTTGCTTTAACTTGCTGCATCAATAGTGGTTGATTTGCTGTAATAAACGATCCATCGTGAGTTGATTGGAACTCCCCATGTTGGTTGATCTCCACAAATGCAAATGGTGAATGAGGAGACACTTGAACCCCATGTACACCCTCCAATGCTTTACTAGGCCTCGACGTCGTCCGGAGACACATAATCTTCGATCGAACGTGCGAAAAGCTTTCTACAAATTAACACAAGCAAAAGCACATGGTCAAATCACACATTCAACAAATTAAAGCATGGATAAAGCTTTCTACAAAAACACTAACTTGAACTTTTGTTCAACAATTTCACTTGAAATAGAATAAGGTTAAGCTCATATCATCATCATTCATTAAATACAGTCACGTTAGATTTAAAATCAGGTTAAAAAATACTTGACCCAGAAAAAATAATATAATTAATAATTTAATCAAATCTCTATTTTATCTAATATATGTGTGCATATATGTATTCGATCAAGACTAAAATAGATATTTATCTTAACAATTGAATTAGGCTTCGAACCGGTAGAGTTTTCTATAAATATGAATAAGGTCAACCAACTGGGTGAAGTATGGAGGTGTTATATCTAAATTAAATTCGGTTAGACCAAAAACACCAACTTGACTATAATCATCTCTAAATATATTAATAATAATATGATTCGAATTGAACTTGATCAATATGAAAAAAATATTTTGTGTCGTTTAATTCAATAAAAATAGATCGGTCATTAAATATGTTCATTGTCAAATAATTAAAATTTTCTGAATAAATAATATCTTATATTCACACTGATTTATATAAAATAACTAATAAATTGATAAATTAATAAATATTTAACCCATCTTGCTCCCTTAGTAAGAGACATAGGCCCCTGGGCCTATCTTTTGACTAGAATTGGGCCTGAGTAAGTTGATATTCTAATTCCAAACCAGAGTTAGGAAATATCAGTTTTTAAATGGCTTAATATCAAAATAAGTGTTCAAACTCGTTTTTTTCAAATAGGTGTCTAAACTAATTTTTGTCTCATCCAGGTGCCTAATGTAACATCCTCAATACCGGGTTAGTGATTAAATTGTAAAATTTCAGAATTGGGTGATAAAAGTAGAATAGTTGAATAGTTCAATGATTTATGTGGAGATTTCCTAAAAGTTGTTAGTAATTATTAAAGGAATTAAAGGGCAAAAGGGTAATATATATATATATATATATATATATATATATATATATATATATATATATATATATATATATATATATATATATTAAAAAATAGAAAACACAAATTTTGAAATAAACCCAAAACTTTGAAAACCTTCATTTCAACCCCTAAACCCACGTTGGGTGCCGCCTTTTACTGTCGATGAAGCTTCACCCGACTTCCCCTTACCCTGGCAACCAAAACCCCCCATGAAATCATGATCGATTGACGGCCTATCGACAACGAATCAATATTTTAAACCGCTAGAAACCAAGGATTAAAATTGTGATTTCGACGGAAAATATGACGGTGTATGAGTAGAAGGATGGCAGGGACTACGTCGGTGTAGGTGGTCTGGCCAGAAAGGGGGCGACGGTAGATTAAGGTTAGTATTTGGGATTTTGGGATTGTTTTATAATATAAAAAGTTAGTGTTTTTTATGAATATAATAATGTTTTTATATTTTATTTTGAAAAAATAAATTTCAAAATCACCAAATTGTGACACGTGTCACTTAACGGCAGAAATTAACGCCGTTGATAGCCCGGACACCTAAACGGGTAATGACTGTAACTTTAGACACCTAGATGAGACGAAAATTAGTTTAGATACCTATTTGGGTTTTAGGGTATGGTTTGGGCACTTATTTTAGTATTAACCCTTTGCATGATAATTACACATTAAAAAGCAACTTTAGTGGAATTCGTTGTATATAAGATAATTAGGTCATAAAATATTGATGATTAGATTTTGATATTCACATGTTGAAACAAAAAAAAAAGTTGTTTGTTTAGACCTTCAATTTGATTACAATGTACATTATAATCCTCAAGTTTGATATTTGTTGTAATTTAGTTCCTCAATTATGCGATATTTTTAATGATTGAATTTCTGATTTATGTCGTGATTGAATAAGGTTTTGTTTTAATTATCTGATATGATATCTTCGATCTAATTTATAATTAACTTAAATTTAAAATGTTATAATTATACCCAACATTTATGGATAAATTAAAAGAAGAGAAGATTGGTTTTTTGTGTGTGGTTAGATTAACGTATATTTATATGAATACATGCAGCATCGAGCCTTGAATATATTACCGCAGGCAACAGCAATTAGTATTGAACAGTCTCACAACACCCTCTGGCCTCTCCCAACATTAAGTTTAAAAATTAAAGGTAAATTACATATTTAGTATCTAAATTATAAATTTTATTCCGTTTTACTATCTAAAGTTTCAAATTCAAAACCATACATAATGGTTAGTTTTTGTTTTATTATAGTAACTCACCGTTAAAAATTTAATGGACGAGCTTGCCGGTCATCGTATCCGTCGGCCTATGAAGCCCAAACTTTCCAGCCTGCAACTTTTCGACCCCCTGGATGTAGGTATGGGCATGGGACCGAACCCGATGGGTTCTGATCCGATCGAGCATGATTTTTTAAAACATTTCGGATTCAGGTCGTATCGGGTCAATTTTTTTAAGGTCATGTTCAGGCCGAGTCGAGTTTAGGGTAAAACTACCCAACCCGAAAAAAATTATAATTTCACCTTATATATATAGAGATGATTGCAATAATATCCCTCCATATTATTTTCTTTCAATTAAATCTCTATTTTTATTGAATAAAAATAATATTTTTTATAAAAATATTATTTTGGGCCGGGTCGGGTCGGGTTCGGATTTTATCTCAAAAAATCATATTGGAGATGAAGGAAAAGGCAAATAATATATTTTGACTTCACAGTGATCGAACGATGATAATTATAGATTAGAGTCATCTTTCTATATGTTTCGAGTTGAAATTTTATGAGTTTTAAAGATATTTTAAGAAAATCCAAAGTGGTAGAATAGAATAGGATGATGAAGCAAGCTCTTCTATATTTGGAATGCTCAGAGAAGATGTCAAAGAATGACAATATAGATATAACGACATGAGATTAAAATGAAACTCCAAAAACTTTAAAATTATTGAGAAAGACAAAATAATGTGACTTCCATTTCAATAAAAAAAAACCAGATTGTTCTTGATTTAATGCTCGAGTAACAACAAAAATATAATAACTCTAAAGTTAAGTGATCAATTGGAAAAAATAAAGTTTATTAACCAGAAAGGGAATATGGTTAAAGTTGAGTGATTAAAATCATAATTTACCCCAAACATTAATGCCCCGAAAAGGAAAAGGATAAAAAAGTTGAAGCTTGAAAGAATTCTGACATAGAATACTATAACTAGGGTTTTTTTAGCATAGGGTCTAGGTTAAAATTGCAGTACATATAAGTTTCAATCATATTATTTCGTGAATTAAGATCATTGTTACAGTATTAAAAGGAATATGTCATGAATATTACATAAATTTAATTTTTTTTTCAAAAAAGACGCATGGATCACAAGTCTCCTTCATCGCTAACCATTTTTTCTTTGTTATGTATTCCCATGCATGTGGTTTGGGTAAACTGAAGACGCATGACAATTCATGCGTCTTCTACAGAGAAATTGAAGTCGTTTGGTGTTCCTGACGTCCTCTCCTTAACACTGTAACAATGGCCCTAGATCGGAAAATGATAAGGTGAGAGCCTTATAGAATTCTAGAATTTAATGATCACTCTCACCAATACCTAGCTTGTTAATGATAGAATTATCATCATAAATTATGGATGGATGATCATCAACTAAGATAGTCTCTAACACAATAACTCGTTTAGAGGAACTAGCTGGTCAAGGGCCATGCATGTCTGGGTTTGTTATTTAAAAGAATCTAAATATATATTTAAAAGAAGTTATTTATTTAAACAACTAATTGATTTAATGGAATGAATTAAGTAATCACATAGCTTAAATTTTAATATTGTGAATGTGATAAGCTGATTTAGAAGAGTAACTCTAAAATAGATTTTTATAATATTCAAGTATACAAATAGTCCTCGACTATAGAGTATTGCTTTATTAAGTTCGTCGACTATTAAAAGTTACAAAATGATCCTCTAACTATAGAATATTATTTTGTTATGTCCTTCGACTATTAAAAGTTACAAAAAGGTCACCCAACTATTCATTATGTTCCAAACTCATCATTTTTCGTTAAAAATTGACGGTTATCTAAGTTGGACATTAACATGATGATTGAAATATAATAATCATTTGATATTCTGGGATCAAATTTTATCATATTACAACCAACATGTCAATGTTCAGCTCATAATACCGTCAATTTTTAAACGAAAAATGACGAGTTTGAACCATAATAAATAGTCGGGTGACCATTTTATAACTTTTAATAGTCGAGGGACTCAACAAAGCAATACCCTATAGTCAGAGGACCATTTTGTAACTTTTAATAGTCGAAGATTCAATAAAACAGTATCCCATTAATTAATTAATAGATTGAATAGATTAATCGATTTGTTCTTATTCTCTCTTCTTTCGCCTCCACTTCCCATTCACAATTTAAAGTATTTTGCATGTAAAAGTATTCCACTCCATTTCCTTGTCTGCAATTTTAATAAGTTCTGTTCCATTTTGTAAACCAACTTGGTAGACCACTTGGAGAATCCAATTCCTTCTGCAATTTTCATAGAATCAACACCCCTCGATCGGCCACCACCACTCACCATTTTTTGTATCTATTTGATAGTTTAAGGCAATCAGAAGATCACACTTAACCTGAAAATCACATTAGTTATTGTACCTTGGTTTCCAAGCTATAGCAGTCGAAGTGAAACCATGGCTCAAATCAGGAAGATGGATTGCCAAGTAGTGATCAAATCATCGGCTGAAAAGTTGTACGATGCCTTCCGCACCAAGGCCCCGTTTCTACCGAAGATGTCGAACGGATTAATAGCCGATGTAAAACTTCTTCAAGGTGATTGGAACTCCGTCGGCGCTGTCAGACTCTGGTCTTATGTTTCCCAAGGTAAAGGCCTTCGTATTTTATATTGATAATTTATTTTAGTCTCTAAAATTTTGCGTTCGTTCTTGTACATATACATTTGGTATGAATAATCAATGCTAACGGTGTGCGATGTCGTCTTCTAGGTAAGTCTCAGGAGGTTAAAGAGATAATCGAGGACGTGGACGAAGAAAACAAGAGAATGGTCTTCAGATTGGTGGAGGGTGATCTACTGCAGTCTTATGATAACTGGAGGAACATCCTTAACATCAGCCCGACCGGTGAGGGAACCTTGGTGAAGTGGACGATGGAGTTCGAGAAACAGAACCAGGACATCCCTGATCCTGTCGAGTATGCTGCAAGCCTGATCGCCTTGACCCAAAATATCGATGCCTATTTTCTTAATGCCTACAGCTCTTAAGTATATGATAAATAAGTTCTCTTATGATGGCAATGCATGCGCATGGTTGAACTTTTGTAATAAAATAAAATAAAATATTACAAGAAAAAATGAATTATAATAAATAAAATAAGCTCAATGTATTATAAAAAAATATTGTATAAGAAGTGATCTCATTATAATATGTGATCATAAAATGTATGTTATCTATATGTTAAAGTTAATATAATAATCCATTTGATATTGTTCTTTTTCAGGAGAAGAGAATTAGAGTATATAAGAGAAGATTATTTTCGATGTGTACAAAAAAATAAATTTGGAGGGACAAAAATGAAAATTTAACATATGAAACAATAAAAAAGGATAAAGTGCACAAATGGTCCCTTGACTATGGGATACTACTTTATTGAGTCTTCTGACTATTAAAAGTTATGAAATGATCCATTGACTATAGGAAGTTGCTTTGTTGAGTCCATCGACTACTAAAAGTTACAAAACGGTCACCTGACTATTCATTATGTTCCAAACTCGTCATTTTCTGTTAAAAAATTAATGGTCGTATGAGTTGAACGTTAATATGATGATTGAGATATGATAGTCATTTGAGATTATGAGATCATATTTTATCATATCTCAGTCAGTAGATTAACGTTCAGCTCAGACTGTCGTTTATTTTTTTAACGGAAAAGGACGAGTATGGAACATAATAAATAGTCTGGTGACCATTTTATAATAGGGACTGTTTAGTCAAGAGACTCAACAAAGCAACTTCCTATAGTCAATGGATCATTCATAACTTTTAATAGTCAGAGGACCATTTAGTCATACTTGTAATAAATAGTCGAGAGACTCAACAAAGCAACCCCTATAGTTGGGGGACCATTTACTTGGTGGACTCAACAAAATAATATCATATAGTCAGGGGACCATTTGTGTACTTTACCCTAAAAAAATGTGTTTGTATATCGATTATTTTGGATCGAATTTTACATAGGCCCAGTATGATGGTGACCTCCCTACTCAGTTGACTATATTCACAAATATCAAAATTTGAACTCTTGACTGGGGATGTTCAAAAAATCCAACCCGGTTAATCGACCCATCGACTCAAACATAAAAAAATTAAGTAATTATCTAAAAAAAAGTTACTCGATTGGGTTGGGTACCTGACCCGTGATTTTTCTCGAGTAGTTGGGTAGGGTCTGGGCCAAAAAAATTTATAACTGGGTGCCCAACCCAAACCATTAGTTTTAATATATATATATATATATAGTTTAAATTATATTTTCATTTTAAATTCCTTAATTTTTTATCTTAAAATTAAATTTAATTCCCTAAATTTTTCTTAGGTGTGTATTATGTACTTTTAAGTTTTCAATTTTTCAAAAAAGTTTTTATTAATTTGTCAGCATGGGATTTGAAAGAAAAAATCACGATCGATTTTAATATTTTTAATGTTTTCTTTTGGAAATAAACTTTGATATATATATATATATCCTTAAAACTAACTTCAAATAACTAATTTTTGTGTATGGATTGTATATTATGAACTTTTAAATTTTTATGTATTTCATATGTGATTAGTTTTTAAAAAAAATTAAATTAAAAAAAATAAAAAAAATATATATGAACTGGGTACCCGTGACCCGAAAATACGGGTACCCAGATCTTAAGGTACCTGGACTTAACGGACCGAGTCACGGGACGAAAAATATACTACCCGGAGAATCGGATACCTGGTACTTCGGGTACCCAGTACTTCGGGTACCCGATTTTGAACACCCCTACTCTTGACCTTGTTTAAGGAATATAATGTCTCATTCCACTAGTCCAACTAGTTATTGATACTATTCAAAATTATTTAATAACTTAATCAAAAAACATTCCAAAACTCAAAATACGACGTTTATTCAGGTAATTTTCCCCTTTATTCATTAGCAGTAAAAAAGGAAAAGTATTTGGTTCAAATACACAATTTTCTAAAGTAGAAGGGCCATGTAGAGAAATAATTTGGACTGAGACCGCACCTTGGACAAAATTTGTATTCCGGATATTGGGCCTGACCCGGATCCAGGACTTGGCAGATTCGGTAAATTTCCCACGTTACATGCTCTGCCCTTTTATTTGATTTATTATTAAAATGTGTTTTTAATTATTTTTATTATATTTAATATATGAATTTTTCCTTAAATTAATAAAAATATATGAATTTTTGTACTTATATTATAATAAGATCTTTGTCATTTTGGATATCATAATAATAGTAGGAGTAGGTATAAGTCATGTCATGGTATGAATTTTGAAAAATCGATGGTTTTAGCGGTGAAGGGGGTGCGTTGTTATCGTAAGAGGATTTGAGTTTGAATAGCTGTATATATAGAGTGTATCTAATGATTAATAAAATTTTGATTTGATATTACTTTGTAATCAATTCAAATTATTATAAAAAACTGATGGGTAAAGTATACAAATAGTCCTCCAATTATAGTGTACCACTTTATTAAGTCTCTTAACTATTAAAAGTTACAAAATTGTCTTTTAATTATAGAGTGTTGCTTTGTTAAGTCCCTATACTATTAAAAGTCATAAAATGGTCACTCGAGTACCATTATGTTCCAATCACGCCCTTTTCTATTAAAAGTTTGGCGGTTGCCTAAGCTAGACGTTAACATGATGGCTGAGATATGATAGTCGTTTGAGATTCTGGGATATGTCATACTCAACAGATTAACGTTCAGCTCAGAATACTATTAATTTTTAACCGAAAGGATGAATTTGGAATATAATGAATAGTCGGATATTAATTTTTTAACTTCTAATAGTTGAGGAACTTAATAAAATCGTACCAGAGGATTATTTGTGTACTTTACCCAAACAAAATTCACTTAAATATAAAATTAGATTATCAGTAAAAAATACTTAAATTATACGATAATTTCAAATTTTCGAAAAATAACACTTGTCTAGCTAGATCAATCATGTGTCTCATTATTGGATTCTTATTCAGACATTAGAAAAATAAAATGATTAAAATATGTGAAGCATTGCTGACACTTGACAATATTCCGAATTCACCCAATTCGGTACATCACCAGGAGGAATCCAATTCGTTGGGCTTGGCAAAAGAGTCCAGCACAATTTTCAGGGAATCATCACCCTCCATAGGCAGTGGGGGAGCCACGGCTTGGTCAGGGTAAACGCGTGTCTACGATATATAAATTTTTTTCGATTAGTTATTTATTTTATTGATGGTATTTATCTTAAAATTTTTCGTGTCCACACCAAAATTCGAGTTTTCTTTGATCAGTAACTTATTTTATGTATGATACCCACCTTGAAATTTTATTTATACTCGTCTCATTTAAAAAATTTATGTTATTAACATATGTATATAAAAATATTTTTGGATTCGTGACTGTGGATAGGACACACCATTCTTCGCTAGTCTTTCAAGGCTCCGAAGGGTTTCCACTTTCCACCATCCTTCTATATAAGACGGTCGGCTAATCACACTCACACTGCAAATCCCATTAGTTATTGTGCCTTGGTTTGCAAGCTAGCAGGCGAAGTGAAACCATGGCTCAAATTAGGAAGATGGACTGCCACTTAATGGTCAGGTCATCGGCCGATAAGTTCTACGACGCCTTCAGGAACAAAGCCAAACTTACACCAAAGATGTCCGATGGATTCGTTGCCGACGTAAAACTTCTCCAGGGTGATTGGAATTCCGTCGGTGCCGTTAGGCTCTGGACTTATGATTTCGAAGGTATTAATTCCATCGATGTATTTTCAATTGAGTGTTTGTTGTCTTTAATGGTGTAAATAAACACAGTGATCGACGAATTGTTCGTAGCGTTTATTAAGTTAAATTTTTATGTTCATTTAATAGGCGAACTGAACAAGCTCGGTTCGTTTATGTTCACAAACAAGCTCCTTTATTGACTCGTCTGCAAGCTCGTTTATCTAATTTTACTTTTCTTTTTCTTTTTTATATTTTAAATATTGATGAATACAAACAATAAATTGAATATAAGGTGAACTTTGGAATTCAGAACGTGAAATCTAATGAACCAAAGGACGATTGACATAGTTTTACCATTTCTAAACATATTCGTGAGTAATAAATAAACAAATATTGAAAATATAACATGAATGCGATATTGAAAATATAAGCGAACACCAATCGAACATAAATATTTTTAAATATAAAGAAACTGATATGAACACGAATTTATTAGTTCAGCTCGGTTCATTTACACTTCTTGTAGGTAAGTCTCAAATGGTTAAAGAAATACTGGAGGGCGTAGACGACGATAACAAGACGATGGTTTTCAAAGTGGTGGAGGGTGATGTCTTGAATTATTACAAGAGCTGGAGGACCGTCCTAAACATCACGGCGGCCAGAGAGGGAAGCTTGGTTAAATGGACTATGGAATTTGAAAAGCAAAACGACGACGTCCCCGATCCCATCAAGAACGCCGACTACCTGATAACCTTGGCCAGAAACATCGATGCTTATCTTCTTAATGCTTAATTGAAGTATGGATCGTTAAATTATAAAGCAAAACACACATATTAGTACCTGATGAGATGTATAAATATATCTCATTGTCCAATAATAATAATAAAGATGGTTCAAACTATAATGTATCAAGTTTTTTACATTTTATTCGAGGGTAAAATATAAAATTCCGTACTAAACTTCACTCTCTCTATTATTTTATTCATCGTATTTTTAATTTTTTAATTACTCTTGTTTTAATCACTCTAAATTATTTTATTATTATTTTTGTATGACGTGGTATTTTTTATTATTTAATCTAAAAATAATTTAAAATATAAAATAAAAATAAAAGGTCACCGGATGCCACTGCCGTCCACCATAGATGGTGGTCGTTTGGTCTCAAATTTCATGGGTCTGTTCACCTCGATCCCCTAAGTCCGAATCTGATGATTGTTTTACCGAATAATGTCCCAAAACCCATGAATCTCGACTGAAACATTTTGGATTTCTCACTTTCGATCTCCAATTCGTGGACTTCGGAGCAAGTTCCGACAAAATGGAGGTTGGATTCAGACTTATGGTGTAGAGGCAAATCGATCCAAGAAATGTGGGACCGAACGGCTACCATCTACGATGGTAGGTGATGGTGTCTGACCACTTTATATTTTAATTTTATATTTTAAATTATTTTTATATTAAATAATAATAAAAATGTATGTCATACGAAAATAATAATAAAATAGTTCAGAATGATCACAATTCAGAAGTTGAGTAAATTAGAAAATTGAAAGTACAATGAATAAAATAGGTGAGAGTAAAACTTAATCAAGAATTGTGTAATTTACCCTTCATTCAAAACTGACTGTTTAGGAGTTCGAAATATTCTTTTTCAAAAAATATTTTATAAATTTATTCGAAAGAAATAAAAAACTTCTCAAATAATCTAATAATGTCAGTGTATTTGCATCTTTAAATATTATTGTATCAAATCCATGGGATTAAATATTAGATTGTCTTTCCATAATGGAAGTAGTTAAAATCACTAGATTTTCTTTTGTCCTTTCTCCATTGTTGCTTACTTCCGTCACTAGTTAGTTCAGCTGACAAATTGCCGTGTTAGCCGTTGGATTAGGTTGGGCGGTTAGGATTCTCCACTCATACAATGTCTAAAGAAAATTGTTTTGGAGACGATTTAATAATATTTTTTATGTAACATGAAATATCCAATTTTTTTCTTGTCAGTAGAAAAAATGAATTATGGTGATTAAGGGGTTTGAACTCGTAATCTTAGTGTCATGGATTCCCATGCCTTAGCCATTAAGCTAGACTTCTATTTGTGTTTTAATTATTTAAATATATGTTTTATTATAATTTTACTGGGTGTTAACCCATAAACCCCCTTATTCGGAAACTAACCTTAAATCTCAAAGTTTTCCCCCCAAAATCAAATAACCCTAGCCATTACCCTCGAACCACCCCGTTCCGATCGTCATCAATATGCGCCGTGTTTTATTATAATTTTACTGGGTGTTAATCCATAAACCCCCTTATTCGGGAACTAACCTCAAATCTCAAAGTTTTTCCCCCAAAATCAAATAACCCTAGCCATTACCCTCGAACCACCCCGTTTCGGTCGTCATCAATATGCGTCGTCACCGCCAGCTGAATCAGCGTCCTCCGGTGACTCAACCCCGACTCTTAGATCACCCCAATCGATCACCGATCATCGCCAAACTAGGGAGGAAAACCCTCTCATCGTCGTTTTTCCCTCGATATCGACCGTTCCAGCCACCGATTGGCTGCATTACCGACGTCTTTAGACTCACCATTGTCGTCCGCTCAAAACCCAGCCCTTGGGTCACTCTATCGTCCTCGATTTCCACGTTGTCGGCGTGGGTAAGTCTGATCTCACCCCGTTTAAATGTAATTCACGATTGAATAGATTTTGGTTGAATTTTTTGACTGAATTTGATGGATTCTGGTAAGTGGAAGCTCTCGGAGTAGTCGGCTGCCGTCCTCCGACCCGTTGCCGCTGCGTGAGCGTGGGGCTCGTTCCCGCCTAGAAAAAAACCTTCTAGAACGTTCAAGTGGATCGAACCGGCCCAAACCAGTTTGAATCGGTCTGAGTCAACTCGGGCCGAACCAAATCAACCCGAACCAACCCGAGTCAACCAAACCGGTATGACTCGTTGACCTTGACCCGAACTGTGGACTTTGATCTGACCGTTGACCTACATGTTGACTTTGACCAGCGTTGATTTTGACCAAAAAGTCAAATTTTCTGAAAAGTCATATTTTATGTTTTTCGATTTCCTGAGTCCAAATCCGAAGTAATTTTTTGCCAAATTTTATCTCGAATAGCTACTTTTTGGCATTTTATCTCCCTATTCAATACGAATTTTCACTTTTAAGTTCCGTTTATAATGTAATTGGTTTTTCCATATATCCGAGACATTATGAGATGTGGAATTAAAGTTCGAGAGAAATCAAATAAAGTTAAATTGGTTAACCGATATGGCTCGTAAATCGAGGTAATACTCTACTACCTTTAGTATGTTTTTCGAAACTCATTGATAATTGGTAAATGCATGAATGGAAATGATTGGTCAATTAGGTGTATTTAATTATCATTGGACTCAAACTGAATAAGGAATAAAGGTAGAACACTGTATAATACTCGGACGACTCGCAAAAGAAATTGGTAGATCGATCGAAATTAATTCTAAGTTCAGGGATTTGTTAGTAAATAAATTGACCTCATGATCTAAAATTCTTATTAATTTTTATAAAGGTTGAATGCCGAGAATACTTGGTTAAAAAATTACAAAAATAACTCTATGGAGTAAAATTACAAAAATGTCCTTGTACTGTAAAAAAAGACCAAAATTGCCCCTGAAGGTGAAAAATAACCCAGAAAGGACATACTTGACCAATTACCAGAAAAAGTGCATATGTTTGGATTGAAAAGAATTACCAAAATGTCATCGAGCTACGAAATAACTAAAATAACCTCCGATATTCAAATGATTAAAATACCCCATGAACCCCAAAGGATTAGAATACCATGAACTCTAAGATGACCGAAGTAACCTCGAGTGTTAAAGTGATCTAAATATCCTAACTACTTGGAATAAGTGAATGTCTTTGGATAAATTCTAGAAACACCAATAAACTTATGTTGTATCATCCCTAAAGGTTATGGAGCATAACTAAAGTATGCTGAGTATTCTTGATATTGATACATCACTGAAATATATAATAAAATCGAATACCTGATTGTCTCCTCTAGTTCCGTTCAGTGGTGATTCTAAAAGTGACCAATTCAATAGTGTAATCAATATTAAAAAGTAATTATTCGTGAAGTATATTAGTCTGGATTATTGACAAGTTTTATAGGGTGGAGATCGGTTAGTACGATTTGACTCGAAATCATGATAATTTAATATAAATTCAGAATAATGCAAACTATCGCTTTATCTTTTTTGGATTAAGTTACTAAGAATCCATCATAAATTAACATGTCTGAAATACCCCTATTTGTCTGAATAATGGAAACACTCATGTTATATCTAGATCTTCAATAATTTTGATGTAAAGGTTCCTGAGTACCTTTTTAATACACTCAAATCTTAAATGATTTTGGAAACATCATTTCTGAATGTTGATTAGATTTGCTAATGAACGAACCTTTTTATAGGGACCTCGATTATGAATTCCATCCAAATCTACAGAAATTATACGTTTTTCCTTCTGATAACGATCAATTACCTCAGAAAAATAAATGAATCTTCTGGTGTGTTCCCTATATGTTACCTGACCATTTTATTTGTATTGAAATTATAAATTGATATATGGTTGATTTACGATTGTTTTTACTGATTGATATAATGATTTATTGGTTACTTGTTTTACTGGGAGAAAAAAGAAATATGCCTGAAGTATGTATCATGGAACTATTGATTACTACTTGAATTGTTTTATTAGGACGCTATATGGGTAGGCTGGAGTATGGAGGTTCAGCTCTGATCAAACTGGTAATTTCTTACAGACTTAAGGTGACCTTTGGGTAGGCTCTAAGGCCCTAAGGCACTCCCTTAGTATGGGGATTGTATTTTGGTGTACAGATGAAGGGCATTTATGTGATTTAAATAACTACATTGTCATTTTTACAACATTCTGATGGATCATGATTTTGATATTAAAGTTATTACTCAATTTGAATTCTACTGGATACTATATGGGTAAGAGTTTAGAGTACGGAGGTTCAGCTCTGATCAAGCTGGTAAATCCTTACAGACCTAAGGAGACCCTTGGGTAGGCCCACAGGCCCCAAGGTACTCCCTTTGGGTGGCTCCTTTATTGTATGCTTAGGGTAAGTCCTTATGCATGCAGTTATGGGGGACTGCATATAGAGTATTTGGGTGGAGGGTATTACAATGATTTTAAAACATTTTTTATTGAAATAAACTACTATTGTTTTTAAATTATGATTACATTTATTTTGATTTGGAGGGAACATACTAGACTCTTCATCTCAATCTCCTAAGTCTCTCTCTGAATATTTCCTTCATATTTTGATTTCCTGACTATTACCTAAAGAAATGATTAATGAAATCTGAGCTCGTCAATAGAACCTGATGATATTTGTATCGTTCAGAAAATTCATGCTTTACTTATACCTGATGGCCTATTACATTCATCTATTAGTTCTGTATTACTGAGCTTCCCAAAGCTCACTCTTTACTCACAATTTCAAGTTAAAAGAATCGATCCAGTGTAGCTAACAACTTCAGTATTGGGAGTTCTTTCAGTTTTGCTTTCAGTGTACGATACAATGTGTAGTTAGGGGGCATGTAGGTCACATTTGATTTTTTTATATGTACTGAGTCTGGAACTTGTATGATTTTAATTCTGTTTGTAATATATGAATGGTTTTATGAACTTGTATTTTATTTATAAATTGTTTTATAATTTTACACGTTTTAAAAAAATTAATTTTTTCTAGATTTTTACTGTGGGTCGCTCCGATGGCCTTAATATGATACCTCAGATCAGATAGGGTCACCCGTAACGGTCTAAGGGTGTTACATTTTACCTCAATGACAACTAAATTATTATTATTCTTTGAGATTTCGGGTTTGAGTATCAGATATATCAAAAGTCTAAGCATTAAATATTAAATAATTGATATTTATTTTTATACAGAGTAATACATTATTTATACAACTCCTGCAAACTAACCAACCGCCTAACTTCAACAATTAGTGATTGGAAGTATGGTTTAAGGTGGACAAATTCCCACAAAAAAAATCCAAATTTATTTATGTTGAATATTTATTTTATTGATTATACTAATCCTTAGATTTTATTTGTGTTCGCCAAAAAAAAAGATTATATTATTAATATATATGTCTATTTTAAAATATGAATTAACTACAAAGATGATTATTTATGTTTGTGTTTTGTCCACTCGTTTTTATTTAATTAAGATATGGTCACTTTATTTATTTATTTATTTAAGATGTGGTCACCACGAGTTATCTGTCGTTACCAGTTAACAGATTAAGTGACGTGATATTTTGGTATAATAACATGTTTGGTCCCTATTATTTACATATTCTCTCAATTTAGTCATACTTGTAATAAATTAAAATAAATTCAATCCTTCAATCGAATGATGTCACGTCTCACTAGTGTCATGTGCCGTTCCACATGTCATTATTCGATTGGAGGACTAACTTTATTTTAATTTAATATATTTATTTTCTACCAATTTGCTTTGCTTTGTTAAATTAAAATAAATTAAATTAAAATAACGTAATTCTTCCAACTAAACGGTGATACATAACACGACACGTGGTACCAATGACAGTGGCATATTCGATTGAAGGATTAAATTTATTTTAATTTATTAAATGTATGACTACATTGAGAGAATATATAAACAACAATGACCAAATGTATGATTATACCATAATATTTAATGACAGTTAACTCATGATTATCATATCTTAATTAAATAAGAACGAATGTGATCATAT
Organism: Hibiscus syriacus; assembly: GCF_006381635.1. Classification (NCBI taxonomy): domain Eukaryota; kingdom Viridiplantae; phylum Streptophyta; class Magnoliopsida; order Malvales; family Malvaceae; genus Hibiscus; species Hibiscus syriacus. Next base: position 31,647 of record NW_024063330.1, on the reverse strand, counting down.
CTTATGTATTTTGAAATCAATTACCAAAAGTGGACAAAACACAAACATAAATCCTTATCCGTATAATTAACCCTTAAAATATTTTTTCATGCGTCACATATATAAAAATCTTATATATATTGTTTAACGAATCTAAATTTATTTACTGAAATAATAAGAAATAAATACACTGGAACACTTGGGTTAGCATTACTGCATAATGAATCTGGTGTGCCTCGTCGGACAGGATTGCAGCCTACTGCCTACGTATGGACTTGGACACCGGTCTATAAAAGGTGGCAACCAATGCACAAATGTTCAAAGCTAAGCCCCGCTATAATCAAAGAGAAGTCTCGGTTGTGAAACGATGGCGTCGTCGCCTCTTTCCGGCAAGCTCGAGTTCGACGTAGAAACCGACGCGACTCCCGAACAGTTCCACCATATTTGGGCACACAGGCCTCACCATGTGCACCACACCAACTCTGAGAAAGTACAATCATGTGATTTACACGAAGGCGAATTCGGGAAGCCCGGTGCCAAAATTTTCTGGAAATATGCTCTTGGTATACATAATTTTCGGGAAATCGTTTCTTTTTCCCTTCATCTCTCCTTTTTTCACATGATATCTAAGAAAAATCGAAAGTGAATAGCAAGACGATCTTAAAATAATTTTATGAAGTCGTCTTCCAACATAAAATCTTGCATCGATCTGTCCTTAACATAACTCATATAATTCTATGTGTGTGTATAGATGGAAAGCCGAAAACAGTGAAGCACGTTGTCGATTATGACCACGACAACAAGTCGATAGTGTTCGCGATGCTCGAAGGTTCTCTGATGGAGGAATACAAGAGCTTCGTGGTTACTATTCAAACTCTCCCCAAGAAGGATGGTAAAGGCTGTGTAGCGCACTGGATCGTGGAATACGAAAGGCTGCACGAGGGGATCGGACACCCCGAGAGTATGCGCCAGTTCTTCATCGAACTCGCCCGCGATGTCGGTGCTCACCTCGTAAAAGAAGAATAACTCAACGCTTACTAAATGAAAAAACTCATGTTGAAATCGTGTGTTGTTTATGTTGAAGTATCGATGTAAGAGTAAAGTTGGGATCTTTGTTTCGTGTTTATTAAGGCTGTAAGAGAGGGAGCGATGATCAGCTTTCTATGTTCTTCTGTATGTCTTTTGTTCTACGTTTCTAAATGAACTTCTGTTGTGTTGTGTTTGATTTCTTGATGGCTTTCTATATTTTTAGGGTTTCCTTTTTCCTTTTCAGAGTGATAGGTCATACCCAACTGAGTGTTGGTTCTATTCAAGATGGAATTAAAGAAAAACCAGATACTATTGAGAACAAAATCATCATAGATCATTCATCATACTTAAATCCCGAAGCCCATTATACTAAGTAAATTCCATCGATGTATTGCTCACACAATCACATTTCTTGTGGGATTAATTATTGCTAATGATGTGTTTGTTGTCTTGTGTAACTGAATTCAATGAACTGCTCGTATAACATTCGTTTATTAAATTAAATAAAATAACATTCGTTTATTAAATTAAATAAAAGAATATGAATAAAATTATTATGTCATTTAATAAAAAAAACCGAACACATTGGTAAAGATAGTTGAATATTAAGTTTGTTTATGCTCACGGACAAATAGACTTGTGTACAAGCTCATTTATCTCATTGTTCGTACAAAATATTTCGACAAACAGACTTGTGTATAAGAGGTCGAATTTTGAATAAGTGGAGAAGTTCTTATATCCCTGAAAATGTGGTGAGCTCAGATTCGGTGGCGGAAAGGCGGCGGTTTTGACCAGAAATCGCAAAAATCGAACGATGATGTGGGCTTTTCATTGGACTTTCAAACGCCACTCCACCACGAACGATGGCGACTGGAGGCGAGTGGATGACTGGGATATGACCGGTCCGGGACGCCGCTTCCACTGGGCTAGGCGATGATTACTCCCGATGAGCGGTGGTCGAGGTTGGAGGTGGGCGACCGAATGGTTTCCTTGCGATTAATCTCGACGATGATTGATTTCGGGTGATCTGAGGGTCGGGTTGAGGTCGTCGGTTGCTGCTGAGTTCGGTGGGAGCGGCGGTGTACGCCGCCACCGGTCGGAGAAGGGTGATCCGGTGACGGGGTTAAAGGTTAATGGGTTGAAATGAAGGTTTTCAAAGTTTTGGGGGTTATTTAAAAAAAATTGTGTTTTATTTTTTAAAAATATATATAATTTTATTTTTTTAATTTTAAATAAAGTTTTTAAAATTACCAAATTGTGACACGTGTCACTTAACAGAGAAAACTAACGGTCAGTAAAGGCGTGACCCATTTTGAGTAACGGAATGAAACGTTAGGCACCAAACTGGAACGAAAAAAAACGTTAAGCGCTAAACTGGAAAAACAGACATACGTTGGGCACATTTTGTATATTTAAGCCATCATTAAACTATTATCAAAGGTGATATTGATATTCATTAAACTTATTACCAAATTTGGTGGCTAACTAGGAGTATAATTAAAAAAGAGAATAAAACATATATTATTTTACTATCCGTCACATTGTTAAAAAATATATAATAACAATAAATCATTCGTCCATTTTTACTCATTTATCAATTATAAAATAGGGCAATATTCGGACAAATCAAATTGGGTAAATTAAAGTTGGTTTGCTTTTGGTTTGTGTTACTTTCGATTAGGATTATTTTTTGTTTAAATTGATTTCAATTCGGGTTAAATTCGGTTCAGGTTGTTTTCGGATTGAGTTAAAATTCGATTCAGGTTGCTTTCGGTTTCGCTAAATTTTGGATCGGGTATGATTCGGATCAGGTATGGGTCGTGTATCGGTTCAAATTTAATTATCATATTCGGATTAATATCAAATATCGGGTCGTATAAATTAATTCGAGTAACCGAGTTCGGGTCAAATTTATCGGGTCTAATTACGATTTAGATCGGGTTCACATCGTTTTCTAATAAAAGTCCTTTTGTCGAGAAAAAAATTATTATAACCAAGTCATAAATCACACTAATACGACCACAATATATGTTAATATTATTATATATCGCTCGTCATATTGATATATTATATAATTGTCATTAGGTTCTCTATTTGCATGCTTGATGTGTAACTACACTCCATCAAAATATATTCTAATCACAATTATCACATTGAAAATGTGTGAATTAAAATATTAAAACCTATTTACATGATTGATGAGGTATTGAAAAGATTGATTAAGATTTTAATGGACAATTGTTCTTATTATATACAACTAAATCGAGGATAGTCACGAATCAAGCGATTTCGGTGGTAAATGAATTGTTGTTATTCTTTAAGGCCTCTGGTTTGAGCACTAAGAATGTTTGGGGTATGAGCGTTCAATGTCAAATTGTTGAAAATTATCTTTGAACAGATATTGACTTGTACTTACCGTAGATTAATAAAAAATCGAGGATAGTTTAATAATTCAAGGTTTAATGATTTGCAATAAAAAAAATGCAATTATTAATAAGAGGGTAGGAAAATGGAATATTTTGGTTAGGCGTGGACTTCTTTGACAAATCTAATTGTGACCTATGTGGAGAGGTTAGTATATTGATGTTATTATATATACTCAACTACTATTATATTTTTGGATTTAATTGACATTTTCAAAAAGTCTGATGGTTTAATTGATTTTAACATAATACAAAAATTCAACCCTAATGTTTAATTGTACAGCTAATTTAATCTTTATTCTTTTTTAAACACTTTAGGCCTCAACGTTTCATTTTGAATCAAAATGACCCTTGATTGAACAAAAACCGATAAGTAGCTGCTCCCTCCGTCCCACTAAATGTGTCTCTATCACAACCTAATTTTGTCCGAGTATTTCAACTTAAATCGAAGGTGATCAAAGATGCTCGTGCATTGATCCAGACGGCATTGGGGGAATTTGGGAGCGTACCTTTGCTTAATTGGGGGCACATGTTCATTTTGAAATTCGAAGCGTGTACCAAATATATATATTCGGATCCATAAAAAATGTCCCTTTTTACCTTTCAAAATCCTTAAATCAAAGCCCAAATGTTTATTACAATTGAAACCCATGTTAAACCCATCTCCTTAATTACATTCAGACCCATGTATCCATTCAACCATAAACCAAAAGTCCACACACAAATTAAACCAAATGCACACTATTCATTTACATCCATTAAATCATAAACCCAATGCATTTCGACCCGATTACAAATACCCAAACTAAACCTAAGCCCATTTGCTTAATATTGTGACAGAGTGTTAATGCAAACCCTCGCTCATGGGTATTTGTTTTCTTATTCTTGTGAATTTGACACGTTTTTTTACTTGGTTTGATTTTGGTCACTAATTTGTGCCATTTCGAATTTGTTATGAATTTTACAGGTTCTAATCATGCTATTTTTCGTTTTCATGTTTAAGGTTAACTTTTGGGTTATTCTCTCTCATACCCCTAAACCATTGCCATGTTTTTCGCTTTCAGTAACTGGACGCTTTTTATATGCTTTGATTTTAACATGCTTTTTATGTTTATTTCATTTTAGTCCTTGTTTTCCATATATTCTTATTTAGAATTTGGTCCTTTTTATTTTTATTTTAGTTCATTTGAGCCTTAAATTTAGACTTCTCACACTTTAGTCTTTAAATTTAGGGAATAATTCGATTTGGCTCTCGCATTTAGATGCTCGAGGGTTCATTTCGATTATTCGATTCAATAATTGGTAAAATTAATTAGGTTATTAATTAGAGCCTTAATCTTAGATTCTTCACTCTTTAGTCTGCGAACCTTTTATTTAGATGTTTGTTTGACATAATCAATTAGGTCCTTTTTTAGGTAGAATTTCACTTAGTCTTTAATTTAGGGGTTAATTCGATTTGGCTTTCGCATTAAGATGTTCGAGGCTTCAAATCGATTATTTGATTCAATATTTGGTTAAAATAAATTAGGGTTAATATTAGAGCCTCCATATATAGGTTTAGTCCTCTAGGCTCTGTAATTTTCATAATTGAACAATTTAAGTTAGAATTTGCCTTAATTAACTCACCTAGCCTAATTAGGTCTTTAAAAGGTTGTCTGATCGTATTTGTTTTTAAAAGATAAGGCAATGTTGATTTATTAAGGAGTTAATATTGTATCATCCGCATTATGCTCAGGGGGTGATCGCTGGTAATTCCTGAAGTAGGTAGACATCCTTTTCAATACTCCATGTCATGATTTCTTAAAATCTGAGGCAATGTTCGTTTATTAGGGTCAATAATTGAGCTTTCGTATTCATGCTTGAGGGCGAATGTTATTAGTCTTAATAAACGAGTATCATTTCAAATTTGCATCCATAATGATTTTTAAGTTAGATAAAATCTCGAGCTCAAAATTTCTAAATTTAAATATAGGGTAATCAACTAGGTACCAATTTATGGGTGTTGTGGGGGTGCTAATCCTTCCTCAAGCGTAACTGGCTCCCGAACCCGATTTCTGGTTTTCGCAGATAAAACTATTATTTTTTATAAAATAAAATGGTTTATTAAGATTACCTGATTTTTTGCTATTCCAATCGCACTTTAAAATGATTGGTGGCAACTCCAAACATTTCATTTCATAAAACCTTTTAAAAAATCCCATCGTCGCAACTAGTCAGCCTTTCCCTGAAAGGATCGATTGTGACAGTCTCTTTTAATTTTTTTAAATTGACTCATTCAAAATGTCCAATTAAAAAAGTCAACAAACAACAACACTTATTTTTTTTATCATTATATGTTCTACTCTTTTACACCTATCAAAACAAATCTATCAACAACGTTTTAGGGATAATTTTGTCATTTTCGTTAATCAAATATATCTCCTAAAACAATGCGTATAGTCTATATCAAACACAAATTATGAAACTGAAAGAATAATAGGTTAATATTTGTCAATGATATAACACATTTTATATATCTAAGATGTTGAGATGAAGTTATCATATATATATATATATATATATATATATATATATATATATATATATATATATATATATAAAGTAATGTTGTATCGTATCACATCAACAATAAATATAAGTTCTTATTTTTCTTTATCATACAAATAAAATGTTTTTGATAAAAATAAATAAAACCATAATTAAATTAGCTGACCCTTTTTCCCATATGTCCTTGATCCGAGCCTACTTAAAAATGATACAATTTGTAGCCTTGGATAACTTGAGTTATTCGACTCTATATAAAAGGCCCAAATCGCTTTTCTTAAATTTGAATTAAAAAAGCGATTTGCAAAATGGTATACAAGTAAATATATTAACTTTATATTTTTTTCTTGGGTAAATTATGCTTTTAGTACGTAAATTATTAGTTTTGATTCATTTTAGTATTTTTATTTTTATTTTTTTCAAAATCATACCTTAAGTTTAGATTTTGTTTCATTTTAGTAAATCCGTTCAAAACTTAACGTTAAGTTTTGAAAATTTGCGAAAGTTTAGGTACTAAAACGGGCCAAAACTGATAGTTTATATACTAAACGCGTTAAGTTTTTAACGGCGGGGTACTAAAACGAAACAAAAACTAAACATAAGGTATGACTTTAAAAAAATTGAAAGTTTCGGTTGAGGCCTTTGAGATGTTATCTTCTTCTTTGTCGGGTTAAATGTACTCTTTTCCTCTATCTAAGTTTGCGGGGGAGTACCTTGCGTTGTTGGGTGTTTTTTAATCGGTTGAGGCCTTTGAGATGTTATCTTCTTCTTTGTCGGGTTGAATGTACTATTTTCCTCTATATAAGTTTAGAGAGGTTTTTAATGAGACATTATACTCTAACCTTGACTTTATAGTTTTATAAATAAAGATTCTATCTGTTGAGGAAAAAAATATTGACTCTAGGTATTGGTATAGGTCTACGTTCATAATGACTTCTCGTAGGTTAGTAGGACAAGTAAATACAATTGTCTAATAATAAATCTATCTGTAACATATCATATAAACTTATTAAAAATCATGTCAAAAGATTTATGTCTGAAGGATTTAAATTGCGGCCGTATTCATATTTTCGATCGTATTGCGTTTATCGTAATTACAGAAATAACGGATGTTATGGCGGTCATTACGGGTACCGCGGTCATGAACTTTTTTCAAATGAGTTGAATTAAAAAAACTTTTTTAAAAATTAAATAGCGGAATAACAATCCACTATTGTTGTGATTGTCCGCTATCTGTTAAATTACGACCGCAACCCGTCGTTATTGGTGTCATTCCACTACACACAATTATTTTTCGTTATAGCGGGGCTCGGATGCCACCATAACCGTGATATAGCAGCCACAATACCGCTATCCAGAAAATTTGCTCATGGAAAATGTTGTACAAAATTTTGATAGACTGAAAAAGCGTTACGAAGTTATGGCATACGAAGAAATTTCTCCGAAAGCACAATAATCATGTTGTGATCTCATTCCATCAACCATAAATGGCCGGCGCTCCAATCCACCGCAATCCCTTTGTGATACCGATTACGTAGATTCATGCTCCAAAAGCTGCAGCTTCGTTCATTTCTTACAAGTCAAGGGCTAGTCCACCGCCCATAAAATGGACATTTTAGTGACCTATAGGCCATCACCACCAACATCCACAAAGATAAGGTAGGGGTCCTTCACCGACGACGGTGGGGAATGGGAGGGATTGGGACAACGTAGGGTGGGAGGTTTTATTTTATTTTTTTTAATGTTATTTTTTTTTAAAAATAACAATTTTATTATTAGAAAAATTAAAAATTTACGGTATACACCTAAAAGTGCAACGGAGAATATTGTAGACACCTAAAAGTAATGGAGAAAACGTAGACACCTGTAGTTAGCAAAAAAAATCTTTAGATACCAAATCGTATTGTGAGATTTAATTTAGACACTAAAAAATGTATTAAGCCAAATAGTAATAACAAAGTTTAAAGAGATATAATCATTACCAAGTTTTGGGTCGGTCTAAGAAATGGTAGACTATTATAAGATTAAAAAACGGCGTGATTGAAAATTTAAAAAAAAATTAACAAAATAGGTTTGATCAGAATAATCTCGTAGTATAATTTTGAATTCATCTAATCCGTAGTAAAATTAGCTGACCCTATTTCCATATGTAATGGGGTGAGGAGAGGTAAGGTAGTAAGCTACCCCCAACGCCAGGTTGAGAGGGCAGTTTCCGTGGAAGACCTCCAGCAGTCAGAATTATGAATTGCCTACCGTGAGACTCAATCCTACGACCACAAGATTAAAAGCCTTGCGCTCTACCAACTGAGCTGAACGGACAATTCAATCCATCTAATCCGTAGTGTATGGTTTAATTAGGGTTGGAAATGAATTATTGGCATTGGCATATATACCTTATTAGCCGAGTTTGACCACCCATTTCCATTATCAATATTCATTTAAATGTCCACGTGTCACTGTCGACAGGTGAGAATGTGAATAAGAGAAGATGCAAGCAGGTGGGTTTCAAATATTGATTAAAATTTTAACCTATAATATTTCATTTATATATTAATTTATTTATTAATCCATAATATTTAAATTTAATTTTGGTGTAGTTTTATTGACTTATATTCCTTGAAAATTAGGTTTATTACCATATGTTTTTTTTTAATTAATCGTTTGAATATGACCTTTTGATCGACTAATTTAGATAGGGTACCACAGAGGCGAGGGTAATCCTTCCAACCCAGATCTTACTTAAGAGATCTAATACCTCATCCCACTAGAACAATCGATTGTTGATAACATGACGGTAGGTCTACGGAAATAATACGACCACCTACTACCTTAACCCAATGGTTAATTATTTGATTGAAAAGTTAATAATCACATCTAATCTCTGTTTTAATTTTAATGCATGTTTCTTTTTATCGAAATCATTTGTATGTTTGAAATATTTTAAAATAAAATTACAATATATTGTTTCGGACCGGATATACGGACTAACGTATGATTTTATGTTATACAAGTAACTTTCCAAAATTTAGAGGGAAAGAAGCTTATAAAATTTTAGGTTACCTTTTATCCGAGTTTATTTGATTTTATTTTTTAATCATTTTCTTGTATGGTTCTTGTGATCTTAAGTGATTGGTTTTTTCGTGTTTATAAAAACATCTTTATTTTATGTTTAGTTTACGACTGTGATTGCAAATCTTAATTGTAATTTAAATATTTTTTATTTTTAATAAAATTAATGGTTTCTATCAAAAAATTGTAAAGTATACAAATGGTCCTCCAACTATATGACACTATTTTGTTAAGTCCCTCGACTATTAAAAGTTATAAAATAGTCCCTTGACTATAGGGTGTTACTTTGTTGAGTCCCTCGACTATTAAAAGTTACAAAATAGTGACTTTACTATTCATTAGGTTCCAAATTGGTCTTTTTCATTAAAAAAAATTAACGACATTCTAAGCTGGATGTTAGTCTATTATCTGAGATATGATAGTCGTTTAAGATCCTAGGATCATATTTTATCATATCTCATACAACAAATTAACATCCAACTCAGATTACCGTCATTTTTAACGGAAAATGACGAATTTGAAACATGATGAATAGTCAGGTGACTATTTTATAACTTTTAATAGGCGAGTGACTCAACAAAGCAATACTACATAGTCGGGGACGATTTATATACTTTACCCAAAAAAATTTAATGCCACGTTAAAGATCAGTAGATCGCCAAACATATTGATTAAAATTTTGTTTTCCATCCCATAAACAAAAAAACAAAATATTATATAATTTGAATAACTTAAAAAATAAAATTGGTCATAAAAGAAATCTAGCACCGTTATTTAATAAAGAAAGAAAGTTATTTATTCGAAGTCTAGTCTCTTTTTGAGCCCGTTTATCCAAGCACAACTTAGTTCTTTAATGGGGGTTTCATGTATGGACAGCTCGGGATGTGTTATCTTGGTATGCCGGTTGTGGTGGGACGTAATAAAAATTCAGCATTTGGGTTCCTTCGCGACGAAGTAGTCTCCCGAGTGCGAGTATGGATGAAGAACACACTTTCATATGGTGGCCGCGCGGTGTATATTAAGTCAGTTGGTCAAGCTCACCCTGTATATGTCATGGGCTGCTATCTTCTGCCGGATGGGATAATTCGGGACAATAATAGTGTGCTTCGGGCCTATTGGTGGTCGGGAGACCCATCAGATAAAGGATGGCCTTTGGTTGCGTGGAGTACGGTTTGCCAGCCAAGAGTCGGTGGTTTGGGATTCCTTGATCTTCATCTGTTCAATATTGCAATGCTTGGTAAGCAAATTTGGCGTTGCATACAGAACCCTTCTAATCTTCTTGCTCGCATGTTGACAGCAAAATATTTTCCTTCCGGTAACATCCTTTCGGCAAGAATCGGGGAGAGGCCTTCTTACGGATGGCGCAGTTTATTCAAAGCTATTTGTTGCTTTCGAGAAGCATATTTCTGGAGAGTAAAGTACGTATGCATGGTGATCGTTGGGGTGGATCTAGGCCTGTTGAATGAACTTCAGCCTATGGGGATAGCTCTCTTCATCCGATTCAGAACGGTGAATTCATGGTTCCGAATCAGCCGCACTGGAACTCCACTTTAATTCAACAAGTGTTTTACACCCTCTGATGCGGAGGTTATTTTACGATGCCCGATCTCGCCGGTGCCCTCTGATCGATTGCTATGGCAAGGTCATTCCTCCGGTTATTACTCTGTTCGTTCCGGCTACAAATGGGTTTGTTGACAACATCGTCAACTGGCTCACTCATCCCGCCTATGGTTATTCTTATCTCGCCTTCCTACATTGCCGAGGGTGCGATTGTTTGGATGGAGAGCTGCTCATGAAGCTCTCCCGGTGCGTCGTCGTTTGTTTTTGGCTGGAATGTCCGATGGTATCTGTCCATTATGTGGCTTATCTGAAGAAACGGTTTTGCATGCACTTCGGGACTGCCCAGAGGTTAATCACATTTTTTCAATGGTGGGGTTGCCCTCGTTTGTTGTTTCTGGTGTGTTTGAATCATGTGGTATCTGGCTGGAATTTTTAATGGGGTTTCTGGACACTGCTTGTTTCACAAATTTGCTGGTTTTGTTATCACAGATTTGGCATCGTCGGAATGTGTTGGTTCATGAGTCTAGACTGCTGCCTAACTAGCAAGTTTCGACGACTACCCTTGCATTGCAGTCTGCATACTCCGAGGTATCTTCTACCAATATGGCTTCCGGTTCTTCTAATTCTTTCATCTCTCACTTGGAGCATTGGAGTAAACCATCTTCGTGCTTCATTAAAATAAATGTTGATGGGGCTTGTCCATCTTCCGATGCAGCAGCAGCCATTGGCATCATTGCTCGGGACTCGGATGGTTTTGTTCTTGCTGGTCAGGCCATGTGTGTTTCTTTACCCAAGGAACCATCTGTTATTGAGGCTTATGCGATATGTGCAGGATTACGATTTGCAGTGGATGCTGGCTTTTCTCGTGTTATATTGGAGGTGCAGCCTGAAAATGATGTTTCAGTGCTTCATTTCCACCTGTCCGAAGCTAGACAAATCCTTTGTTCAAATCCGGATTATAAGTTGGTTGCGGTTCGTCGGACGGCTAATATCGCCTCCCACACGCGTTATTACAACACTATTTCCGGTTAATGATTGTGTGGTTATTTTCAAAAAATAAAAATAAAGAAAGAAAGAGAAAATATGGCCGTTTTTGGGTCATCGGTGGGCCGAGGAAAGGGGCATTCGTTATATGAGGGACCGTACGCGTAAATATACCAATTTCCATCCCCTAATACCAACCTTACACTGAAACAACTTCCATATATACACACAGAAATCAAACCCTAAATTTCACAGCAACAAAAACTGAAGAGGAAGAAGAAATCAAAGCCCTTTGCTTTTCTAGGTTAAAGCCTATCCTCAATCCCTTCCGTCCCAATTAAATCCCCAAAGCGCTTCTCAAACCTTTATTCCTTTGTCGATATCTGGGATCTCTAGAGGAAGAAAAAATTCCCCTGTATTTTCCCCATTTTTGTTGGAATAAAAAAACACTGATCTTTTGGTATTTTTTGTGAATGGTGGAAACAATTTGGAACTGTAGTATTTTGATGCTCCCCCTTTGTGAATCGAGGGCGAGCACAGTCATCCCTGTTCCCGCCGCCTCTGCTTTCGCATTCGGTTCTTGCAAAGAAGGCTGGTACTACCGCTGCCTCGGCCTTGACCCATAAACGCCGATCACCAATAACCCAGATTTTGTTCTTGTTTTTTTTTGTTTTTGCTTAACATCCCATTGTTTTTGGTTGGTGAAATATTATTCATTCATCTTTTTTGGACTAGATTCTATTTTTTATTTTGGTTTATTGATAAAAAGTTGGAAAGAATGTTGCTTTATAAGCAGAAGAAGAACCAGGTTCCGAAGGGCAACCGGCTCTTGATCAGCGTCACCGTTCTTGGAAGTGCCGGGCCGATCCGTTTTGTTGTTAACGAGGAAGAGATCGTTGCTGCCGTCATTGATACCGCTTTGAAATCATATGCTCGTGAGGGTCGGCTCCCTGTTCTCGGATCCAATCTTAATGATTTCCTTCTTTATTGCCCCAGTGTTGGATCAGATGGTGAGTTCACTCAAATCCAACTCGATTTCTTGTAATCCCAAGTCAAATTTTTCACTCCAGAACACGAAATTAACGATTTTGGGGTTTGGGTATTTTTATTGCAGCACTGAGTCCATGGGAGACGATTGGCTCACAAGGGGCACGGAATTTCATGCTGTGCAAGAAGCCGATGACTGAGAAAGTGGAAAACGATGGAAAGTCAGCCGAATCCATTACTAGGAAATCACCTGGGAATTGGTGGGCATGGTTTAATAAGTCCCTCAATCTCAAGATTTCATCCCATTAAACTAAACCCCGAGTCCATCATCATTGCTGATGGCCGTATTTATGTTCTTCACCTTGTTTTTTTCTCATTTAACTGAGAAAAGACTTGCAGAAACAAATTCTACTTGTTTTCCAGTGTTTTTGTGTTGCAATAAAGAATGAACATGTACGGTGTTCTATTGATGATTATATTTGTGTTCTTCTGAATTTGCCTTTGATATTGCAATTTGCTTTCCAGGATGCTTCTCATTTGCTTGTTGGATATGGCGTTTTGCTTAGAAATATGTAGGACACCGTAGTTGGACTGAAGCATTCAAACTATGACAATTTAAGAATTTTGTTTCTACTTTATGGCCTGATCGATGTCATGAGTTTGGGATTAAGAGAACTGGTAGTAAACGTTGGGATTTGGATCTTCATAATCACTTGTTCTTACCTTTGAATCGTATGCTGAATCTGTTAGGCAAAGTATTTGATTTGTTCACCGATATTCAACAATTACATGGTGGCACGTTTGGAGTTCCTGGCATTTGGACATTTGTTGATGAAGTTGAACCACACTATCAACATGCGTCTGAGCCTAAGAACTAGATAGGGGTGTAATGATTCGTGTTCGTTTGTGTCTCTGTTGTTTGTTCTCTCCTTTTCTTTAGAGTCGTTTTCAGCAAAGCTTGTGCAGTAGCCAAGGGACCATGGCCGATCGGTTGTCTTCAAGATGCCGACTTTCAATAATATCTAGTTGTAGAATTTTTTGGTAAACGTGGAAACAAGAAGACCTTTTGAGAATCACATGAGCTTTCCAGCTAATTATGCTGACCTGGGTATTCAATATCGAATTCTCTTCTTCTTCATCAAATTTTCTTTGAATACTCATCTTTGCAGGTCAAGTATGCGAAGTAAATGATTATTAAACCTGATCATGGCCGAACTAAAACAGGGTTTGTGCTTGGTGTTAAGATCTGAACACATTCGCTCTGGCTTAACATGGGGTTCATTACTTGCACTCGAAGATGCCGAAGTCCAGAATATCATTGATCGCTAAATGAACAAAGAACTAGAGCACCCCTCGCAGGTTCACGTTACCCCAAATGTCCCATTTATGAGGATAATGCACCTAAATATAGGATTGGATATAGGATTTTATGTAGGGAAGCGAACTTCAAATTTTAAAACTCTAATCGGCGAATTTAAACCTGTAAAATTTTAAGGGTGAAAGCATTTTTCAATCGAATATACATAAAAAAATCTAAAATATAAGATATTTTCAATTTTCAGCGGATGATTGTCCTCACCCTCTCCATCCTTACCAAGAAGCTTGTCAAGCATTGGAATCATCTACAAGTACCTTGACTACAATGCGGCAGTCTTGTATTTTTTCTGAATATATATTATTTTTGGGGTAAATTATGCATTTAATATATAAATTATCAATTTTAGTTTATTTTAGTACCTAAACTTTTAATTTTATCAAAACCATATATAACATTTATTTTTTGTTTTATTTTAGTGTTCCACCATTAAAAACTTAACGCGTAAACTATCAGTTGTAATTCGTCTTAGTACCTAAACTTTAATTGATTTCAAAATTTAACGTTAAATTTTGAAAGAGACGCTAAAATGAAACAAAAACTAAAATATATGTGTGGTTTTAAAAATTATATACTAAATCAAATCAAAACTGATACTTTAAATATTAAACTCGTAATTTATCCTTATTTTTAAAATATTAGTGTTGAGGACCCACCCAACATAGAACAAGTATTATCTTTAAAATAAAGGTAAGCTTTTCTTTTGCAGTTATCATATATAAGTAACTGTGATTAATGTGTTGAGCAGCTCATGAGTAGTTCAAACTCGATTCGATTAAAATTCGGTAAAAATTTGATTTGTGTTGGCTCGACTCAAAACCTTAAAGAGTCGAGTCGAGTCGAGTAAAATTCAACTCGACTCGATAAGTTCACGAACAACTCGTTATTTTTTTTATATTTTTTAGTTCTTTTTTAAAATTATTTTATTAAAAATACTAATTTACTACTATATAATAAAAAAGATAATAAATTAATAATCTATTAATTTTCTAATAAACAATAACAAAATACTAAATTATTAATTAATATTTTACTATACCAAAAATCAAATCATTTTTATTATTTTAATGTATTTGTAGATTGTTACGTTGGAGTTTAGATTTTGAAATTGTTTCATACACTTTTTTTTATTTTTTTTGTTAAATTTATTAATTTATGCTTATTTTAAATTATATATAATATTAGTAAATTTTACTTATAGTTAAGAAAATAAGGTAAAAATTTAGGTGATCTTAATGAACGAGTCGAGCATCGAGCTTAACGAACAACAAGTCGAGCAACGAGCTTAACAAGCGACAATTTTTTTTTAACGAGTACAACGAGTACCAGTCAAACACTACCCAACTCATGATCGACTCGCTCGATAAGCACCCCTATGGACACCAACCAGTTTCTATTTAAGAGCTCACGTATATGATACAAGATAGACGGTGTTGTTCTCCCACGGTGCAGACCGAAGAGCACCTTGTAGACCTCGCCATTATCCGTTTCAAGAACAACATGCCTTGCCTCGATACTCCACGCTTCCTTCAGACCCTCGAACACACCCCAAAGCTCCGCTTCAAAGATGGAGCAAATGCCAACAGCTCTAGCAAAACCAAGCTTCCAATCCCCCATCAACCCCAATCACACCCCCACAGATTCCATAGTGTCGCCCCAAACAGCAGATCCCATCCCTTTCCATCCCTCGCAAAGTACTCGGGTTTTGTAAGATTAACAAGGATCCAAGACTGAAGATCCACGGACAAAAACTCAGCTAATCTTCCGAGCTGGATCAAACGATTCCACACCTCCAAATCAGTCGGTTTCAACATCCGAGTCACAAACACCACATCTTGAAGATGAACTCGTATGCCGTCGCACTCTCTCAAAATTGGTGATAAGTTGATCACAAGCCAGTAGCCAAAGAAAAACTTTAACCCTCGGCAACCCACGGTACTTGGCAATGGTAGTCCAAATTTTAGCAGACGAAACAGAATCTGCTTTCGTGCTAACCTCATATGCCGACTTGACAGAAAACAAACGGCTCGACCTCCATTTCCATCCCAGACCATCAACGGTTTGAGCTTTAGTAGGAGTCATTGTGCCCATCAATCTGTGAATAATTTCCTGAGGGACAACAGAATCGATTAAAGACCACTTCCACTCCCCCATGGTCATCTACCATATCCGCCCCCATAACAAAAGGTAAATTGTCCGCCACAGATCGGTTTGCTACATAATCCCTCAAGGGTCCGACATCGCCGAACCAAGGATCTCTCCAAAACTCAATTGAAGTTCCATCCCCTACTGTCCATACAAGACTGAATCGCACATCAAGTCAGACCAAACTCACTCGACAGCCGATAGCAAATCTTCTGTCTATGATATTTTTTACAGTGTTTGTAGAACTTATCACGTAGAAGTAACGAGTTTTAATAAAAAAAAATATTTTTTATTCAAACCCTCATAGATCCCAAAATAAAGGTTTTGGGGGCCTATTTTGCAAAAAAAAAAATCGGGCTACCCTATTGGGCCAAAATCCACTTTAATAAGGTTCAATGTTAGGCCCAAAGCCCATAAACTAAAGACTGTAAAAATATCAAGGACAGACTTGCAATTACATAATTTAGAAATAAAATTTATCCATAAAAAATAATCTAAGATATTTTTATAAGAAATTAAAAAATAAAATACTATCATATTCATGTTTGTGCATTTTAAGTTGACTGATAAAACGTGTTGAAAGATGATATGATAAGTCAAGGGTCAAAGAAGGGACAGCGACGAGCACTTCAAATTTCACAATATAATGGAGAACATGAATATACAATCAAGAAACCATAACATTAATGTAATGGATGGCAATTCATATACTAATTATCATTCCTCATTATTTAGTATAATCTATTTGAAAAAAAAAACACATCATAGGTCCATGTATTTTTAAAAAGAAATTAATTTAGTTCTCGGATTATTTTTCTTTCAATTTGACACCTCAACTTAGAAAATACACTCAATCTGACCCTTTGACAAATGATTTTGTCTTTGACTGTTACGGTGCTGACGTGACGATCCACTATGGTTGACAATATGACTGGTGACATGGCATATGAACAGCCACGTTAACATCGTAACAGTCAACGACGAAAAATATTAATCAAATGATCATATTGAGTTTATTTCCGAATTTAAAAAAGCATATTTAAAAAATAATTCGAGAATTACATTAGCTTTTTATTTTTCGAAATTAAGTATAACCTTAAAATTCGATTTTTATTATTACTTATTACTTATTTATTTATTTATTATTACATTCCAAAATTTGATTTTTATTATTATTTATTTACTTATATTTACCATAAAATTTTATTTATATTTATATAAAAATCTATATTACAAAATATATGTTTTCACTCTAAGGGGGTGTTTGGTTCAAGGATTGTGGGACATTCTCATGTTTGGTTGGCCGAGAATCTTATTCCCGGTAATATTTTATTACCAATAGTAGATTTTTTTGGGTATATCATTCTTCTGTCATTGAATAATAAAAATTCTACAAATGTTAAATTACAAATTTATCCTTAAATTATTTTAGATTTACAAAAAAAATCTATAATTAAAATTTTATATGAAGTTCAGGTGTTAAAAAAAATTTACCATTTCATTAAACATTTTTTATATTTTTAATTTTGTAAAAAATTTATATAAATATTATGAATTTAATTTTTTAAAGAAAATATATAAAATTTTACAATTTGTAATATTATACAAATATATAATAAAGGTAATTTGGTCAAATATACATTCTAATAATCTTTTATTCCTTTAACCAAACACGGTAATTTTACATTCCTGCAAAACCAACCAAACACAAAATACAACATTCCTAGTAATTTTATTCCTTGGTAATCTTTTATTCTCACTGATAATCTTACATTCCGTGAACCAAACGCATAATAATTTTCAACCCACTGCTCAATCATTCACTCTAAGGGGGTGTTTGGTTCAAGGATTGTGAGACATTCTCATGTTTGGTTGGCCGAGAATCTTATTCCCGGTAATGTTTTATTACCAATAGTAGATTTTTTTGGGTATATCATTCTTCTATCATTGAATAATAAAAATTTTACAAATGTTAAATTACAATTTTACCCTTAAATTATTTTAGATTTACAAAAAAAAATCTATAATTAAAATTTTATATGAAGTTCAGGGGTTAAAAAAATTTACCCTTTCATTAAACATTTTTTATATTTTTAATTTTGTAAAAAATTTATATAAATATTATGAATTTAATTTTTTAAAGAAAATATATAAAATTTTACAATTTGTAATATTATATAAATATATAATAAAGGTAGTTTGGTCAAATATGCATTCCAATAATCATTTATTTCTTTAACCAAACACGATAATTTTACATTCCTGCTAAACCAACCAAACACAAAATATAATATTCCCATTAATTTTATTCTCTAGTAATTTTTTATTCTCACTAATAATTTTATATTCAGTAAATCAAACGTTGAATAATTTTCAACCCACTGCTCAATCATTCTCTATAATATATATGATTTGTAGTATAAGAGATCATGATCATACCAAGTCTATATATAGGGAATAGCTGGCAGCCATCAAATTCTTTCTGGGTCATGAAAAAGATGAAATGAGTTCGATTTATAAACTGGCAATCACAATCAATCCTCAGTGCAAAAGCAAGAGAACTGAGTGCAGAAAGGGAAGTACAATCTATATTGGAGGAAAGATAAAAAAGAGGAGAGAGAGAGAGAGAGAGAGAGAGAGAGAGAGAGAGGTAAAGGGCTTTAACGAAGGACATAATCAGTGGAGTCGCGCACTGGAGAAGTGAAAAATGTTTACCGAGAAAATTAAAGAGGAGATGAGAAAGAGAGTGAAAGCCTTTTTAAATAAAGTTGAAACACATAATTAAGAGGTTGACATTCAAGCCTTTCACTTTCATATGATTGTGCTTGTGCAGACATTAAGAGCAGTGATGGGTTCTGTAAACAGTTTGATTTTCCTCAACGGTATGCAAACAGAAAAACCCTCAAAGTAAAGCTTTCTGCTAATGCTTTCATTGTCGTTGCCAATGTGTTTGATTAAATGCCTGAGAGAGTACTGTGCACTTATTGCAGCCACCAAGCTGGGCATATTTGCAGTCCAATATTTTTGTCAACTGTTGGGTTTTCAACTCAGCTTCTGCAATTTTTCTCCTCAGATTATTTCCAGCTTTATATATATAATAAATACATTAAACCCATTTTTGATTTCACCCTGAAAATTACAGAAAGGATTTCCAAAAATAAGAACTGGGAAGAAAACTTAACCTAAGCAGAAAAATAGAAAAAAGATTATAATAAAGGGATGGGTAACTGAGAAAAGGCAGGCAGTTCTGCGACCAGCATTGACAGATAATTAAAGGCAAGGGTCTCGTACTACGGACCAGTCTTTGAGTTGATTCGTCGAGTCAACTCGTGTGGATTCAGTCGGTAATGGTGGAGGTGGAGGCGGAGGTGTTGGCGGGCTTCCAGGCTGAGGTTGTGATGAGTGGGCGGTTATGCCATCCCAGCATCAAACACCCGTTGTTTTCCTCGACGCCGTACCCGTCTCGGCCTGCGAACAGGGCGAGCAACATACCGGCCTGCTTGAACGCGTTGGAGCCCAAATGAACTGGCGAGAATCTGGCGGAAACCAATCGGTTCCTCCACTGAGTCAACGACTCGTGCCTCTCGGTTCTGTCGGCCCCTTCGCAGGCCACCACGTTACAAATCTGTTTCCCCAAATACACCTCCGACATAACCTTGTCCTGGCTGCCCGCCGAACCTTCCAACGAATCGAACAGCGTCGAGTAATAATGTAATGACTCAGTGAACCGGTCTAGGAAAACTGGACCGTTATGGTTCGCTTCCTGCTCGACGATGGTAACAATCTCGGGATTCATCTGTTCAACCACGGAGAAGACTCTGTCGATGGCACCGGGCCGAGCCAACAATTTATGTAACTCGAAAACTGAGTTAACCGCCACGGCTTCAACTTCACTCGGTCTGAGATCAAGCATCGAAGCATCCAAATCGGCTAAAGAATCAGCAACGAACCCACGATACTCGAACTCAACGTGAATCGTTTCGGCCAACTGAGCCAACTTCCAACCAACTTCCTGCAAATGATCCGAGTCGTCGTGGCTAGGAGGTCCGATCCCGGTTAACCTAAAAGCCGGCGGGCCACCGGGTCTTAACGCTAAAGCTTGCATCAAAGCAGGCCATTGCATGCCTTGGTTCATTGAGAAATCGATAACATGGACTCTCTCCTTGCCTTGAAACGCTTCGAGAATAGCTTGATTGGCCGTGAAATGAGCGAACTTTAGATAAGGGCAGGCCTCGTAAAAGTGCATGTGAAGAACATCTGAGAAAGAGTTGTCGAGTGGGTTTTGAGGATATAATCTGTAAATCCGTCGAGCTAAAGCTTCGGCGAAATACGTCGCCACTTTCCTCATAGCTCCGGTTTGAGAAATCGCTAAGAACCCAATTTGTCTCACCAAAGCTTCGGCGAGATTGAGATCGTTTTGTTGTACAGCTTCTGCACATGCCATTAAAGCATGGACGAGCCGAACTCCATTATCTTGTGAGTCTACTAGGACAACGGGACGAATTGAATCAGTTAGAATTCCATATGAACCACCACCAACAGCAGGAGGAGGGAAGATATCCGAGTTCGACCCGGATGCTGATTTGAAGCGTTTTTCGGTTTTAAAGTTATTGTGAGTCGAGGACGACGACGAATCGTGTGTTTTTGTTTGGATTTGAGAATAAACAGCCTTACCAGGAATTGCTTTGAGATCGTAATCCGAGCAAGAAGCTTCCTCAAAGATTTGTTTCCCACTTTTTTTATGCTTCTGGTTGCTGTTCTCGAAATCCAACGTCGTCAAAGTTGACGACTCGGCGGTGCCGATAAAATAATCATCTAACGCACCCGAAGACGGCGCCGCCACGGCTGTCGTTCCAGAAGAACCAAAAGGGTCAAAAGCAGGAGGAATAAGTTCAGAAAGCATACTTTCAAGATAAGTCCACAGATCGGAAGGATTATAATGAACAGTCTCGAAAGCAAGATGCGAAATCCCATCATCCTGAACACTACACATAACTTCGTTCAACTGCTCAAGCTTCTGAGCCACTTCGACCATGTCCGAAGTCTTAACTTTGTAACCCAGAACCGCCAGATCCTCATCCATTCCACAGTCTTGTTGGGTGGTTTCTTCCTCCCAAAGCTTCGCCTTTCCGGTTGAGGAACCACCGCAGAGGGAGGAGGATGGGTCTGGGTTGGATTGCAGGTGATTGTAGTCTCTCTTCATGCTTGATTACTCTCTCGCTCGCTCTCCCTCTGTTCTGTGAAGGGTGTCTGTGGATTTGAGTGGCGATTTCTTAAAAACCTAAGAGAGAAGATGAATGGGTGAAGAATCTGAGCATTGGGGGGCCTTGCTTGGTTTTTCACTACTACTAAACATTTAATATAAAATAACTAAAAATTAAAGTCACTCAATTATGTATTCAAAAATAAATGGTCCACGTTTTTAAGGGGTGTTTGGTTAAAAAAAATAATCTTTTTCGTAATTATATTCTCACGTTTTTTTTCACGATAAATATTATTATCAAGAAGTAATTTTTTTTTAATAGTAATATTTTTTTGTTAAAATGGTAAGAATATCATTTTCTTCAAATTTTTAGGTATTAAACAATTTTTACTATTTTGGACAAGAATACCACTAGACTAATAAAAAAATTATAATAACCATTTTCAATTCGTATGCTTTGTATTTTACTCAAAATTATAAATATAATAATAGTAAAGAGTTTAATTTAGTAAAATATTAATAAATTTGAGTATTTAAAATTATTTAATATTTTTAATATTAAATATATTAATTATTTATAATTTTATGAGGTAAACAATGATATGATTGTAAAAATATAATTATTTAAAATAATTTTTAACTTTAAATTATTAAAAAATATATCTTATACTTTGAAAAATAATATCATTGTCAAGATCATAATATTATTTTTTTATATAATATTATATTTTATATAAATAAATATGATGTTTATGAAAATTATTTAAAAATATAAGTTTAATACATTCATTATATATTAAATAAATTTTTTTTCTAAAGTTATATAATATAACGATTAAAATATTTTTATGAATTTTCATTCAAGTATTTATAATTTTTGTATTAAAGTTTAGTTTTTTTTAAAAAAACATATACTACAAGGATAATTTGGTAGAAATATACAGTCAAGTAATATTGCATTCATCTAACCAAACACTGTAATTTTATATTTATAGTAAACAAACCAAACAAGGTAAAGAAACATTCTCATAGTAATGTTACATTCCAGTAATGTTATTCCTAAGGGTGTGTTTGGTTGGGGGAATTTGAGATTCTCATGAGAATGTAATTCACATTCCCCCATTTGATTGGCCGGTAATGTCATTCACGGTAATCTTACATTACAAATAGTGGATTTTTTGGGTATATTACCGGGAATGTCATTACCTCCATTTCCTTAGGTATTGTTGGATTATCGGTATTTTGGACTAAAATGCCCTTAAAAATTTTTTCTTTCAAAAATATATTTATTCTGTCATTAAATAATAAAAATTCTACGAATGTTAAATTACAAATGTATCCTTAAACTATTTTAAATTTACAAAAAATATATATATAATTAAAATTTTATATAAGGTTCCGGAGTTAAAATAAAATTTTACCATTTTATTAAAAAAAATTTATATTTTCAATTTTATAAAAAAAAATTATATAAACTTTATGAATTTAATTTTTTAAAGAAAATTATAGTAATATTATAGTAGAATTCAACTTGTTAAAAAATAATTATATAATAAGGACAATTTGGTCAAATATACATTCCAATAATCTTTTATTCCTTTAACCAATCACGGTAATCTTACATTACTGCTAAACTAACCAAACACAAATACAACATTCCCAGTAATTTTATTCTCTTGTAATCTTTTATTCCCACTGGTAATCTTACATTTCGTGAACCAAACGCACCCTAAAGGTAA
The DNA here is from genome assembly GCF_006381635.1 of Hibiscus syriacus. Taxonomy (NCBI): domain Eukaryota; kingdom Viridiplantae; phylum Streptophyta; class Magnoliopsida; order Malvales; family Malvaceae; genus Hibiscus; species Hibiscus syriacus. The sequence goes on along the minus strand of NW_024063330.1, from coordinate 8,610 downwards.
TCTTACATTCCGTGAATCAAACGCCTCATAAGTGGTAAGAGAAAATGTTCTTCTACTAAGAATACTTGAATTCAAACAGTTGTGTTTGTAGGATGTGTGTATACTTATAAATTACTAAGAAATTTTTTTATCATGTATTATCTTAAAATTATTTAATAAAATTATCTGCACGTATTTAAAAATACTATCATTTATGTCTTTGTTCTTCTTGGAAATTGTTTAATCTTCTTTATTAATATTCTATTTCTTTCATGATACAACAATTGTTTGGTAATATATTATTGATATTTTATGACAAAATATAGTTATTTAATGGTAAAACTTTCGAGATAATGTTTTGGAAAAAATTAATTCACGAGATAAAGCACTCCAAAGATTAATTGCTCAAATAAGGTGAAATCCACAGTGTTGGCCGTAGGTCGCCATGCCTTCCGGGCGACCTACTAGGTCGTCATGCCTTCCGGGCGACCTACTAGGTCGCCATGCCTTCCGGGCGACCTACTAGGTCGCCATGTCTTCCCGGCGAGCTACAAGAGATAGCATGTGTCGTGCACATCCCAACACGCTGGGCATCCGAGGCCATCCGACCGAGGCTATCCGAGAGCATCTGACCGAGGCCATCCGAATGAGCTATGCAAGGGCAGCCGAGCGAGCTATGCAAGGGCAGCCGAGCGAGGGTAGGTCGCCCGGAGTGCATATGCAACACGTTCATTCTCTCTGTTTGAGCAAGGCTAGGTCGCCCGGAGTGCATGGCGACCTACAAGGTCGCCCGGAAAGGCATGGCGACCTACGGCTAACACTGTGGATTTCACTCTATTTGAGCAATTAATCTTGGGAGTGCATTAGCTCGTGAATTAATTTCTTTCAAAACATTATCTCGAAAGTTTTGCCGTTATTTAATTGTTACTTTGATTCAATAAGCTCGTTTGATTTGACAATATAACAAAATCACTATATTAATTGAGTTTTAAATATAAAATGTTGAATTTATTAAATTATTTTAAATTGATACCAAATTAATAAAATATGTAAATTTAAAAAATTAAATTTATATATCATATCCTAACGTTGGAGTGACGTTTATAATAAAATTTGAATTGAGCAACATGTTTATAATAAAATTTACGATATTATGAGTTAAACGTTAATCTGTTAATTATGGTATGATAAAATATAATATCGTAACCTCAAACGACTATCATATCACAGTCATTATGTTAACGTTCAGTTTAGATAATTGTAAATTTTTTAATAAAAATGATGAATTTTAAACCTAATAAATAGTTAAATAATCAATTTATAATTTTTAATAATAAATGAATTTAATAAAATGATATTTTATATTCAAAAGATATTTTCTAATTTTTAACAATAAAATAATTTAACAATATAATACCCTATAGTTTTAGATTATTTGTCTACTGTGCCCTAGGTTAGAAAGAAATAACGCTCGTGATGGGCGCGACTATCGATGAACCACATACGGCTAACCAGCACAGCTAAAGCTCGAGCGAACTAGATGAGAAAAATACATTTTTACCCTCAATCTTTTAATTAAAAATATTATTAAAAACGCAATACAAGCAGTGTGGGGCCCTGTTAAGATGTCATCCCCAGTTCAATTATTTTCCTTTATGAGAAAATCGCCTCAGTGACCTAAAAAAAGTTATAATATACGATTTTAACCAACTTTTTTTGGATTTGCCAAAATGACCAACAAAATCGCAACGCGAAATAAAAATCGCAACGCGATCCCCAGAATCGCAAATCAGTTTCCAGAATCGCAACGCGATTCTTGAAAATCGCGATGCGATAGTACAAATTCGCATTGCGATTTTCCATAATCGCAACGCGAATATGAAAATCGCAACGCGAACACATAAATCGCAACGCGTATCCGTAAATCGCAACGTGTATCCGTAAATCGCAACGCGTATGGGTAAATCGCAATGCGTATCCGTATATCGCAACGCGTATCCGTAAATCGCAACGCGTATCCGTAAACCGCAACGTGTATCCGTAAATCGCAACGCGTATCCGTAAATCGCAATGCGTATCCGTAAATCGCAACGCGTATCCGTAAATCGCAACGATAATCCGTAAATCGCAACGCGTATCCGTAAATCGCAACGATAATCCGTAAATCGCAACGAGAATCTGTAAATCGCAACGATAATCCGTAAATCGCAACGAGAATCTGTAAATCACAACACTGAAATTTTGGGTATATAACACTGAAATCATAAACTAAATCCCTAAATCGCAACTCATTCCATCCCCATCTATCACTCTCTCCGGCGACATCCGTTCCTATATCCAACGACATCCTTCCCCATCCGGCAACAGGTCTTAGTTTCGCATCTCGTTTGTTTAGTTACAACCATGAAATCATCTAATGTTGATCATGTTTGGATAGATTTGTGTTTTGGAGGGTCATGGGATAATGTTAATGGTGTTTTACAATATATGCCTTTACCCATAAATCTTCAACTAAAATTGTCTTTACAAAAGTTAACTTATGAAACTCTAATGCTACGTGTTTCAATAAATTGAATTTAGAGCCCCTAAGTGGATTTAGGCTATCTTATCAGAGAAATGGTAAAGTTTATTTGTTAACCGACAATGAAGATGTTGAACGATTCATTGCTTACATTAGTGTTTCACAAGATGATGTTACATTGTATGTTGTTGAACCTAGAAGTAGTATTGTTGGGTCAGTAGCGGGTAGTAATCAACTAAGTTTTTCTCAAAACCCACAACCTTTCTCTAATCCAAATCCCAATCAACTTTCAGCACCAAATTCCGGTTTTCGTATTGACCAGTTAGACGATGATGAGCCAACAGAAAAAATTGTGAGTACTAGTCAGTATTCGAAATTTGGTCTTGGTCAATATCCGGACTTTGATATTGGTCAATACACGGATTTTGATGATGTTTCAGAAGAAGAAACAGACCATGCGTGTAATGATATTGATATTGGTCAATACCCGAATTTTGATGATGAAACAGCCGTTGCCGAAGAATGTAATGTTGATGATAATGAGGAGGAAGTTACGACTGTGAATGAACATGTTGAACATCCATTCTGTAATTCATATAATCCTGAAGAAGAAAAAGAAGAAGAAAAAGTCCCGAAGAAAAGAAAATGCCACGGGCGTATAACTGGAATATGCCAGAATTACTTCAGATACCGGAAGAAGAGTTGATAAAGAAAGCAGTTGATTGTTACACAAAAGTTATTCGTATCAAGAAAGATGATTGTTTTGATACAAAGGAAGACTTGAAGATAGCTTTATATACGAAATGTGTGGAAGATGGCTATCAACTAAAAGTTAACAAATCAAGCAAAGATCGTTTCGAAACAAGGTGTATGATTGACAAAAACTGTACGTGGCGTATGATTGCAAAGAGAATAAAAGATTGCAAAATGTTTCAAGTTAGGACTTTTATTGATAAACATACATGTTCAAGAACCCAAGTTTTTCCTCACCATAGACAGGCAAACAAAAAGGTGTTGGGTGGTTTTCTGGCTGAGTTAATGTTTTTGAATGGCAGGGTATATCGGGGACATGAAATTATGACTGACATGAATGCTCGGTTCAAGATTAGTATATCATATTCTCAAGCTTGGAGAGCCAAATGTTATGCCTTGGAATTGTTGAGGGGGTCGCCAGAAGCATCGTTTGCCCAACTGCCGGCTTATTGTCACAATTTAAAGCTGAAAAATCCTGGGTCGGTAACTCATATCAAAACAGATAGAGATGGACGCTTTGAGTTGCTGTTTATCGCCATTGGTGCTACGGTTAGTAAATCAATATAATTTTGTTGACTCATTTTTGTTAGTTACATGCATTTCACATTTAAATGATTATAATTCTTGTGTATATTATTTTGTAGATTCGTTCGTTTATTACTTGCATGCGCCCAGTTATTATAGTTGACGGAGCACATTTGAAAGGTCGATACCTTGGAGTAAACTTATTAGCAGTAGCCATGGATGCTAACAATGGGATATTGCCAATAGCTTACGGGGTTGGCAAATCTGAAACCTCTGATTCATGGACATGGTTTATGGGGCATCTTAGGGATTGCATAGGTCCTATTAGCAATCTGACAATCATATCCGATAGGGCAAACTCAATTGACAACGCTGTTAGAAGGTGTTTCCCAGATGCTTTTCATGGACTTTGTGGTGTTCATTTGTATAGAAATCTAAAATCAAGGTCTGCTGGTATAAAAAAGCACAAATGGACATACTGGAAGGCTGTAAAGCTTATCGGGAAGTGGATTTCAATAAGCATATAAATTGTTTAAGACGTGTTTTGCCTCAGTGTGCTCAAACACTAGAAGATGTCGGGTTTGAAAGATGGTCAAGAGTACATCAACTTGGAGCAAGATATGGTTTCATGACGTCTAATAGTGCAGAATCAATCAACGCTCTAAGTCGTCATTCCCGGAAATTACCCATTACTATGTTAATGGAGTTTTTTCGAGCCTCTATTCAACAGTGGTACTACAAGAAAAGAAACCATGCAGGTATTATTTCTTTGAATTCGTAACTTATCATATTTATATATTTTACTAAGTATTGTTTATTTAAATTTACAGGAACATTGGAACATCGTGTTACACCATGGACTGAAAAAAAGATAACGAAACGTGTTGTGAAGTCAACGTCATGGAGAGTTGAACCATGTTCAAACACTTTGTTTCAAGTACTGGATAATAACTTAAATGGGCTAGTCGATCTAAATGCAAAGACGTGTAGTTGTATGAAATGGCAAACATCTGGTTATCCGTGTGGCCATGTTATAAAAGTTGCTCTTCATTTAAACCAAGATGATTCAAGCGCATACGCTATGGATTGCTACACTACAGAAGTTTATCGACAGACTTATGCCGAGATTGTCTACCCTATTCCACATCCTTCTGAGTGGGACATACCAGATGACTTACAAACAGTTTTGCCACCAGCCATGGACAGAAGGCTACCTGGCCGACCAAAAAGTCACGATCGTATACCGTCTAAGGGTGAGAGAAGAAGAGATCGACATGTAGTCGGTGCAAGGAAAGTGGTCATACAAGGTTGACATGTGGATCACCAGTGCCATCAAAATCATCTTTTCCTCTACCAAAATATGGATCCTCATCAAAATCCAAAGCTCATATGGTGTGAACTTTGTATTATGTAAACGTTGTTATTCAGTTGTATTATGTAAACGTTTTAACATTTAACATTTTATGTGTATTATGTAAACGTTGCCATCAAAAGCTCATATGCAAACGTTGTATTATGTGGATTTTATGTGTGAACTTTTAACATTTTCAGTTGAATTAATGACTCAGGCCAACCATTTTGACTTAACCAACTCTTGTTATTCAGTTGTTATCACTATTAGGCATGCATTTGACTATCGCAACACGGAAAATACAATCGCAACGCGAAATGAAAATCCCAACATGAAAATCGCAATGCGGAAATGAAAATCGCAACGAGAGAATCGCAATGCGAAATGAAAATCGCAATGCGAAATGAAAATCGCAACGAGAGAATCGCAATGCGAAATGAAAATCGCAATGCGAAATGAAAATCGAACCGACATAATCGCAATGCGAAATTAAAATCGCAATACGAAATGAAAATCGCAATGCGAAATGAAAATCGCAATGCGAAATGAAAATCGCAACGAAAGAATCGCAATGCGAAATGAAAATCGCAATGCGAAATGAAAATCGCAACGAGATAATCGCAATGCGAAATTATAAACGCATTGCGATTTTCATTTCCGCATTGCGATTTTCATTTCGCATTGCGATTCTCTCGTTGCGATTTTCATTTCGCATTGCGATTTTCATTTCGCATTGCGATAGTCATTTTTGCCTTCAACATAATGCAGATTGAAATCAACAAAATCAACCATTACATTTCAATCAATTAAACAAGCACAAATAAGAATTATGTTCGCATCAATTACACAAATCAACTTTTACAAATCATCTTTTACAAATCAATTAAACAATCAAAATTGAATCAACTTTTACAAATCAATTAAACAATCAAAAACAATCAATTAAACTATTGAATCAACTTTTGCAGCTCGACATCATTTTCACGCAGTTCACTTCTGAGATTAACCTGCAGAAACCAAACATTTGTTCAAACAACACTTTCTACGCAAATTATTGAATTCTAATTACTTAACCAAACATTTTCATTTATAAGTATAAACTTACCAATTGTTTATGGACATTTTTATAACGCGGATGCAGGTAGGCAGCGTCTCGTATATATCGATTTAGCCATATAATGCCGAAACCACAAGCCTACTGCAGCTTTATCTCTATCGGTGGGAGGTAGATACTTGATGCTTCCCGTCGTCAAACGCTCCAACGCCAAGCATACGAGAGGACCACAATCTCCTCTGGCTCCGCTCGTTTGTTGTGGCGCGGTCTCGTCTCTAATAACTGTAATATTGAGCTTCTTTGGCTTCTTGTTTCCAGAACGAGTCCAATAATTGATCGCATCCAAGAATTTAGCCAAATGAGAGCTCCATCCCTTAATAACATCTCTTAAATCAGCCAATGATATGTAATTTATCATGCTGTCATACACTATTATCTTAAGGGATGGGAGCTGAAGCTCGACGAGAATCCAATGTTTACGTTCCAAAACAGGGATAACACCTGCAATCATAAGTAATAATTCATTCATTTGCGCACTTATTTCATAAAACCTTTAAACTCAATCTAAAATAATACTAACCTTATCGACCTCCCACCATGCAGGATAAAGTTTAGCTTGTCCATTGCCCAAATCAAATGATTCATCTCGTGCATTCTTCAAGTGAACGGCGTGAAAAGACGTCGGCATTATTGTATATCGTATATTTTTATTTTTCTTAAGTTTTCTTATTATTAGAAGACGTGTCACCCACGCATCGATATGCTGTTTTACAAAAAAAGACATATATTAGTGACTTACATAAATTTAAAAAAAAAATTAATCAAATTGAAATATAAGAAAAATATAAGACTTACCCCCCCATCGAAATAGCCATTGTCTTCGACCCCTAATAATACGCCCCACCAAGGCCGTTCAAGCAACAAAAAGATATCATCGGTGAGCTTGCATATGTCAGTGAAACACCCCTTGCTCCGCTCATGTAGATAAAAATCAACTGCGGTCTTAGCCCAAAGGGTGTTATCCAAAATTGTGTCCGGTAGTTGTTCCCTCTCCTCTTCAGATACCGGTATGGTACTGGCCGGTAACTCATACGAGAGCCAACTCTCATCCATCATGTCCGGAACCGGTGGGGGTTTCTCAATACTTCGATATATTACCCCATGTGAATCGGGCTCTGGAATGGTGGGAGGGACCTCTTCAACGATGACAGTTGCCTCTTGAACGGTGGGAGGGGACTCTCGAGGAATGATATGGGGGGCCTCTTCAACGATAGGAGTGGACTCTTGAGGGATGACAGGCGAGTCGGGCTTCTTCTTGCGGTGTCTTCGCACTATTGGGGTGTACGGAGACTTAATAGCACGTGCACGCTGTCTGATGCGTGAACTCCGTCGTGCAAGCATAACCCGACGTAAAGCATCCACTCTATCGGGCCGCTAAATAATTAAATACAAAAATCAGTAAATAACAGACATGATATTTAAACAGTGAAAACAAAGACAAATATGTTTCAAACTTGCATTGTATTCACCCAAGTCATTATTCTATCATAGTTCACAAAATGCATCAGATAACAAAGAAAATATGTTTCAAACTAATACCCTGAAGTTAGTATTTGTCTTTGATTGTCTATGGTTGAAGTAATGCATCCATTCAAGTTTCAATTTGCAGAAGAAGAAATAGTTTACTTTCGCAACACGAAACTTAAAATCGCAACGCGAACCAAAATCGCAACGCGAAATGAAAATCGCAACGACAGAATCGCAATGCGAAATGAAAATCGCAACGAAAGAATCGCAACGCGAAATGAAAATCGCAATGCGATTTTGGTTTCGCGTTGCGATCTTGTCGTTGCGATTTTGGTTTCGCGTTGCGATTCTGTCGTTGCGATTTTCATTTCGCGTTGCGATTTTGGTTTCGCGTTGCGATTTTAAGTTTCGTGTTGCGAAAGTAAACTATTTCTTCTGCAAATTGAAACTTGAATGGATAAATTACTTTCAACCAAAAGACAAAACAAAGACAAATACTATTTCACAGTGTTAAAGAATACACAGTTTAGCAGAATTGGCAGCAAACCGAACAAATTTACTTTCAACCAAAAGACAAAACAAAGACAAATACTATTTCACAGTGTTAAAGAATACACAGTTTAGCAGAATGGCAGCAACGAACAAATTTACTTTCAACCAAAAGACAAAACAAAGACAAATATATTTCACAGTGTTAAAGAATACACAGTTTAGCAGAATTGGCAGCAAACCGAACAAATTTACTTTCAACCAAAAGACAAAACAAAGACAATACTATTTCACAGTGTTAAAGAATACCAGTTTAGCAGAATTGGCAGCAACCGAAACAATTTACTAAGCAATCTAAGTGAAATGGCTAATCTAAGTGAAATTACGAGTAAATTATCATTAAGTTAAATA